>NW_027103648.1:0-526646 GCF_902728285.1 Clytia hemisphaerica | reverse complement strand
GACGCACCGGACTGTCCGGTGTATTTGTCCGGTGGCAAAAAGTATCCTTTCGCTACACCGGACGCAATAAGTCCGGTGTCAGTCCGGTGTTGCATATAGGGAATTTTGGACGCCGGACATTTATGAAACAAAAAATTAAGAAACACCGGATGCACCGGACTGGTCATGTCCAGTGTTTTGATTGTCCGGTGGGAAAAATATCCTTCTCCGACACCGGACATCCGACTTCCTTAAGTCCGGTGTAGAAATTGTCCGGTGGTAAAAAAAATTCTCATTTTACACCGGACTTTCGCGTGTCCGGTGTTCGTTAAGTCCGGTGCCTCGGCAGGGTCCTAAGCTAAACTATTGCGGGGAACGATGCGAAAAATTCCAGATCGATAGCTGTTTCGGGTGGCTAGCGCTTTGGATTTTAGAACCCCCGGATAAAAAATTTTGCCTTGCCGCGAACAAGAAGTTTGAAAAAACTCACCCGCGAGTACTCATTTTCAAATTTTGAAGGAACATGAAGACATGATGTGCTGATTTTTTCTGCAAAAGAAAGCTGAATAAATTCTCTACACTTTGGAAAAAATACTTATGTTAAAAGAGGTTTCCTTCCTTGAGATATGTAAGCTTGAATATTTTTTTTCGAAAATCTATGTTTTGTTACTGCCGCATGCTCTCCGCATGCCTAAAAGGTCCGACCTCCCTACTTTAAGAAAACCTTTCGCTTGCAAACACGAGACTCGTTTCGTGCGTAACCCCTTTTACAATTGATTGATTAAAGAATCAGATTTTCATGTAACATTCCTGGCTTTTAAATAAGAATAGATTCTAGATCTCAATAAAAAAGAAACATAAAATATACTTTTTCCTTTTTAGCCAAGATGTAATGGAAAATGCGCCATTGATTTAAAGTAATTAGTCGGGTACAGCTCTTAATTGCTATGTGACTTCGTGTATTATAAGTGTCTCAACGTTACCTATGACCACATATATTATCTTAAAATGTAATACAGGCATCGGTTTGTAATGTTGATAGTGTTAACCAGCTGAGCCCGACGAGCGATGAATCTGAGCAAAACCTTTCGCGGGTAAATAATGGTGTAGACAGGCCTTTAATCTCGACACTAAAACCTGTTCTACACTTAAAAACATTCGAATTAGGGCGGTTGGGCGTATCGGTCCCAAGCCCTATTATGCAAAGTACAAAACACCCCAGCGAAATGGTATGTTTTGATTGTGTTTTTGGCCGAAAAACAAAAAAGTGAAGAGGAAGAGAATCAAGAAATTCTGGGTTTGTCTATATAACATATCAAATATTTCCTGCTCAGGTTGTTCTGATCTGTTAAAAATGTGTTTATTCAGTGATATTAACTTTTTGGATAAAAGATAAGATAAAGTAACAAAAAGAAAAGGAAAACTTTTTGGAAATTTGTTTTTCTGTGCTGTCAGGCTGTGGACCTAAAAAGCTAAAGCTAGACCATCATGGGGCTTCAGTATTATCAGAGGGTCAGGGTTAGGGTTGGAGCTCAATAGTCACAATATAAGGACAAAGCTCTCTTAGGAGCACTCGTACCTGACTTGCCACTTCACTTGTAGGGACAGGAGCTTTTTTAAATTTAGGTCTGACTGACAGCTCTTCTGCTGTGTCTTGTGAAACGTAGACTTACAAATCTAGGTTGCTTGAATTCGGTGGTTTGAGTCCAGGTATAGTTACATAGTCGTGTAGAGAATTCTTAATCAAACATTCGCAATTTTCTTTTCTATCAGTTCGATAACCCAATTTTGTAATTTTGTACGACAAGTTTGTGCCACTCTCCTCCACCGTATTTATCTGGCACCCAGATGCCAGTTTGCAGAGTGTGGCACGTTTACTTGAGATCTCAAGTGCGGAAAAAGTCGAGTGCAGGTGCAAAATTTGAGGTTTACAGGTACAAGTGCAAACGTTTTTTTAACCCCAAGTGCAGAAGAAATTCCATCAAATGACTGACCAATCAAAGCAGCAAAATATCAAAACAAATGAGCTATGCAGCTCCGCTCGCAGCTCTATTCTACCATTTTGTTTTGATTTATCTTTGTATTCTAATGACCAGAAGTTATTTATTCGAGGGCTATGCAAGTTTCCCTCCACTGATGCAAGTTACCCAACTTCACGGTACTCTGCAAACTGGCCCAGATGCCAGATGGTGAAATTTTCATCCAACATGTTAAAGCTCTCTGAAAGTGGGGAAAATTTTCAACATTTGGAAGGTTTGGATTACAGAATGTTGCAAGACCGTGTCAAAGATTTCACAGCAGCAGGAGACCTGGTAACCCAGCCCTCATTATCAGAGATTGGCGGGTTCAACCTAAATATTTTCGGGTTTACGCAAGGTATATAGTTGAACCCGACTGGGGATGCAGCACATCAAAGGCCTACTATCATTCCTCTTTGATGGGAAATGGACCTGCTCTCTTTAGAGCTTTAGCGTTAGCGAACGTCAATATACCATTGGAATATCAGATAACCACCATATATTAGCTTCTTATCAAAACCAAATTCGAAATGGAAATTGGAAAATTACTTCCAATAACAGATTTCCCTTTTTTCCTGTATCCTTTTAACACCAGAGTCGGTTTGTTGGGGCATAGTATTCTGCCATGTGATCGCAGGTGAAAGTTTTTGAAAGTGACGGAAGATAATGTGGATTTAATATCATCAAACTAATTGAACTTTTTACTGACGGAACAAATCAAACTCCTATTGCTTAAAAAATTAACAAATTTTTTTCACTGTTTGCGAAACATTTTTAGTATTTTGCCATGTTGTTTGGAAAAAAATGCGAAAGTATCTTCAATTCTTTACTCAAGAATTAAACGAAGTAAGACATGTAGTAAGAGATTATAGTATGGTAAAGTTTTGAAGTGACTAGTAGATAAAGCAAAAGATAAACGAGTGAATAAAGTAGTCAAGTGACGAAGAGATAAAGCATAGATAAATTAAAGGAATAAAAAAAGTTGCGGTAGCAAGTATATAAAGCAATAGATAAACCACAAATAAAGTTGCAAAGTAGCAAATTTACAAAGCAATAGATAAACAAGTGAATAAAGTAGCGAAGTGGCAAGTAGATTTAAAGCAATAAATAAACGAATGAAGGAAATAGCGAAGTAGCAAGTTGATAAAGCAATAGATAAACGAATGAATAAAAAAGAACAGAAAAACGAATGAAGAAAGTTGCAAGTAGATAAATTAATAGATAAACGTGTGAAGAAAGTAGCAGTTGATAAAAAAGTAATGAATAAACAAATGAAGAAGGAGCAAGTTGATAAAGCAATAGATAAACGAATGAATAAAGTAGCGAAGTGGCAAGTAGCAACAAGGTTGCAAGGCAGCGAGTAGATAAAGGAATAGATAAACTAATGAAGGAAGTTGCGAAGTACTGAGTTGATAAAGCAATAGATAAACGAGTCACTTTTTAACTTTGTATTTTTTAGATAGGAAATCTTTTTGGGTCGCTAAATCTAAAATTCACTTAGCATTTTGCAAAGTGCGAAGCTATAATTCGAACTCTGCCCAAAAGCCTAGCCCAATTGGGGTAGCCATTAGGCCTTTTCATAAAATACGTCACAAACCAGCACAAACATCACTTTCCTCGCATTCAAACAATTACCATGGTTATTATGTCCCTTGAGAAAAAATGACTTTTTTATGAATAGAAAGTATTTTTGATAAAATCTGCTGGGAGTAAATCACAACTGGCAATAATTTCAATATGAGGCAAGTGATGTTTGTGACGTGATTTATGAAAAGGTCTATTGGCTACCCTGCTTTTTAGACCAACCTGGGCGGAGGGTTCAATGAGTGCCATGAACTGACTACCCAATTCTTCATATGGCATAGGTTGACCTGGGCAAAGGTCTGTTCACTTGCCAAATGAAGCTTGGTGCTATTTTTTTTTTCACGTACACTAAAATTTGCAAACTATTTTCACTGTAATTTCATACAAGCAATTTTAAGTACATAAAAAAATCCGGCTTTATACCAGCAAAACTATTGGTATCTTGCCGAACTCGACAAGAGTGTTACCGTTATTTCGTTGTTAATGTTATTTCATCCATCAATTACAGCTGGCAATAAGCCCGTAGACAGTTTGTCAGCAACATTGTGTAAATTATATTTTTAGAAAAGGATTTGGCTTAATGGGAGACTTTTGCTGGCAATCTGCCAGTAACAAAGAAAAATAGCCGGCATTTTGCCGGCAAAGAAGAAAAATATCCAGCAATTTGTCGGTAACAAAGAAAATTTTTTACAGTTTTCACCAGCACTTTTTCCACCCTATGACATATGCCAGCAAAAACACTGTGAAAAGATTTAGTCTCAGATATCCCAAAGTACAACAAAACCCACAATACAGGCACCCCAAAACTCTCATTGGCATTTTCTAAATCTTAAAATTTTAGTAGTATATTATAATCATAGTGTGCAGGGGGGGTCAAGGTCCCACCTAAAATTTCAGGTCCCAGCACTTGAGAAACTCCCACCTGATAGTTGACTTTCCAAGTCCCACCTAAAATAGGGATTTTATTTAATAAAAATTTTTTAATTACCAAATTTCGATGTGCTGACATCCCCTTCAATTTTTACTTGTTCACGGATAGGAAATGTAAAGCAATTCAATTCAACAACAACAAACTGTGATATGAATTTTTTAAGTTTTTAAGATTTCCATAAGAGTCCCACCTAAAGATTTCTAGTCCCACCTCAACCTATTCCCCCCACCTGAAAGTCCAAAATTTCAGACTCCCACCTGGCTGTTTTGGACCCAAAAATCCAAAAAACCCCCTGCAGAGTGGGGGGGGTGCACACTATGTATAATGAGTATATTTCTTGTGCATTAGAATATCAAAACCCCCGTTTTGATCTACTAGTTTCTGCAAATCACATTAGTAGAAGCAGTTATTTTGTCTTTATAAATCAGTGAGTTCAGATCAATCTTTTGATTTGAAATATGACTTCATTTTGCTTCACTATTCTCACCCTCTCTCTGCTATTCCCAGGATTTGGGTAATTTACCATTAGTCAAATAAGGATTATTATTGCACCTTTTTGAAGGGCTGATTCTAAGAGATGAGAGAGTATGATTAATTCTGGTTTTCAAAAGAAGCAAAATTTGATCTTTCTTCTGCAAGATCACACTTTAAATATAATACTATATGCATGTAAGTTTTATAATAATTCTCTCTTTTTGCATTGGTTTTGCATATTTACCTATGAAATCTCACCATAGCAAATTTGCTGCCATTGTATCCCTATATAATCCAAGATTGTGGATGAAAATTGAAAAGGTCTATAGAAAAAAGTTTCAATCCAATTCAAGAAGTATTTGTCACTCTAAGCCATTCTTTTATGTAAACATTTTCATTTTTATCATTTTACTTGCAAAAGATTTTTTCCTTGAATATATATGCGAAATTGTTGTAAATTGTTGTAAATCAACAATTCAACCTGGCAAGTATCTCCAGGAAATTATTAGGAGATAAGCACCCATTGGAAAGTGAGATTTTGTGAAAAGGGACTGGAAAACAAATATTGATGCCTGTTTCTAGGTGAGAGCAAGGAAACAATAGCTCTCTGAAAATCTTATCCAACTCACTGGAAACCTCAAATAGCCCTCTCCAAAATTTATAAAGTGTTCAAAACCTACTGGGAAAACAAAGATCAGACCCTGGAAACGCCAGGAAGATTATATTCAAACAATGTATAGGAAGCCAACCAGCCAGCCAAAAATAAACTTAAAATCCAAAGATCAAATATGGTTTTGTTCCCTGATTGACCCTAGCCTAGTTTGTCACAGTCAGATCTTAAATTATACGCAAAAACAGGAGCAAAAAAACATGTTAGGAATTGAGTAGCAATTTTGTGCTCGTTGGAAAGACAAACAAGAGTGGGATACTGTCATGAAGAAAAAAATTCAAAAAAGATCCAAAAATGATAATTGAGAATGAAGAAGAAGAAAATAAAGATCATAGCATTCTACAAGAAGTTGATTTTGTTCTTCTTCATTTTTCATCTTCGTTTTTCCATTTTTTACTCTCTTTTTTTTGATAGTATTCCACTCTGGATTATCTTTTTAACAAGCACGAAACCGCTTATTTTAGACCAGCGGCCGAGGTAGTGAAATGTGTCACTTCGTAGGGCACCCCTAGATCAGGGCAAATTTTTTATATTAGACCCCTAATAAGGTGCAGAACTGACAAACAAAATTTGCCATTCGCACGGCGATCTTTGATTGGATTAATCGGATGAAAATTTCCTTGTTTTAGCCAAATTTTAGGAAATTAACTGAGAAAAAATGCTTTCTTTTCTTTTATCCTTTAGAGGACAAATATAAGTACATTCTGTGAAAATTTCAAGTCTCTAGCACTTTCCTATCCGCAATTATTTTGATTCCGATTTAGAGGGATCTCAACCAGGATGAGGACGGGATAGAGGGATCTCTCGAAAACGAAAGTGCCCAATAACTGGTGAACAGTTTGATATATCAAAAATATATTTTTCCTCCTTTTACATTGCTTTAAGGAGACTTTATATACCAAATTTCATCTCCTTATGAGCACTACTTAAGGAGATACAAGGGATATTAGCCAAAATAATCCCGATTTTACAAAAGTTCCAATGAAAGATCACCGTGTCGAATCTCCTGCAGTTTTCGAGTTATCTATGGTCTATTAATTCGAATTTTATCCAAAGTTATTGAAGTTTGAAAAAACACTACCAGCTAATTTGGAATAGACTTTAGTTGGGCATAAAGTAAAAACATAATGCAAGTTTACTTGAGGATTACAAAACCAAAAAAGCATATTTTAAAGAAATATTATACTCATTGGAACAATAGGAGATAGAACTTCATAATTTATTGTCCATGATAATGTGACCAACAATTTATTTTATTAATTCTAAGTGATTTGATGGGCATTGCACAAGCGACACCAGTTAGATTCCCATCATGGTACTTCGACTTACATGAGAAGCGAGGGTACTTTTGCCAGTGTCAACCTATACCATGTGAAGAGAATAAGAGAAAACAAGAACCTCTGATACTAAGGTTTGGGTTTGGGTTTATATACCAGACATTGTGATGTGATTGCATTCCTGTGCAAGCTTGTGAGTGCTTGCACCCTCTGCCCTGTTCGATTATAATCATCAATCAATCATTCAAAGTATCATGATACCTATGTGTTATGTTTACTTGATCAGCAATGTCTACCATGAATAGAAATAAGAATTTCTGTCCTATATATTCTGTCAGCAGATTGGGTGGCAGGCCAGGTGAGCGTATTTCATCCTACAGTATTGGGACTTATCAGCACTGTGCTCTGTACTGGCCAGGTCGATTTGACCAGCATCTTTGAACCACAAAATCACCTGTAGCTCTTAATGAGAGAAATAATGGGCAGAAGGGAAATTCCATACTTTTTATTGACTCCTTTGGAGCCAAGCTCTTACCGTCTCAAGAGGGAGCCTTGAGACTGCACTTTAGAAGATAGTTGGACAGAAGTTCTATGAATTCTTCACATACAGTATATTTATTATCCTTTAGAACCATGCAGTGTCAAGGCTTTCCTCCCTCTTGATTCTCTTCAATTCAAAGTTTGAATCTAGAGGAGTCATTCACTAAATTCCTCAGTGAATTTCAATTTTTTCCAGTTCTTCTTTCAGTCTAAGGCAACACTAGTTTATGGTGTGAGATGCTGGACAATTCAATCTACGCCAGGGTGCAGTAGTACCCAGTGCTGATGAGTCCCAATAAGGACGAAATGCATACCTGCTCTACCACCCGATCTCCTGAAAGAAGATAGTTTAGCAAATTCTCATGCAGGAATACAGTAATAAGATTTCATTATGAGTTTCTTATTCTGAAATGGTCACTTCTATCACCCTTCAAGGCGCCTAAGTGCAGATGGGGTTCTCCTTTGCTAATTTAGCAACTGCTTTCCTGTCCTTTCCTACTTCCGACTGATATTAACTGATTTGACTCTGAAGGCATTCATGATCTCCAAGATGAAAAGGAAGAATGCAGGGATTGTGCACAAAAAGGTAAATACTCTACTCCATCTTCTGTTTATGTTTTGTAGGGCTTGAAGTGCTGATGTTGTTTGTCCTTCAAGTGTTCAGAGATTAATGAAGGGCTGATTGGTGCATTGATATATGCCACTCCCCTGTCTTTAGGGGCAATGACACCTGCAGAAAAACTGAAGAAGGGGGGGGGGTCAGAAATTTTCCTGTGTAAAAAGGAAGATTATTTTGCAATATTCACCAGCACCTTTGGAATTTGGTCTATATCAACGAATTTTCTTGAAAGTGGAATATTTTCTAACCATACTTTCCCTTACTAGCTTATCTTGTCAATTAGGGTGTGAATGGAAGTATTGTCAACACTTGTTATGCATAGGATTTCTTAACTTAAAATGACAAATCAACATATTATGAGCTTACCTCTGAATGTGAACACCAGAAATGCTTTACATATTATAATGAGCATATTATCTCTGTCTGCTTTAAAAGAGAAATACTTTGGAGAGCCTTTGGTATTAGAAAAATGTAATAATTTTGAAGACACATTTGAAATATGAAGTTCTAAGTTTCAGAAAACAATAAATTTAGGGTTTCACACTTTTCGAGGTTGGCAGGTCACAAATAATCTCTAGAAATTTTAGTCAGTGTCAGAAGTTTAAAGAACAAACATATTATTTGATCTTTGTTAGACTTTGTCCTTTTTGAGTTTTATTAGAGCCAAAATATTATGTAGAACATATTGGGTTGTATGAGTGATTTTTAATTCTAAAAATTTGCTTGGGTTTGGATGATTCCATTGTTTCTGCACAATGTCTTACATAATATTTGAATCTCGGAATTGGGAAAAAATATTCAAAATTTCCAGACAATATGGAATTTCAAAGAAATTTTCGGTTTTACGGAATTTAAGGGAAGAATTGACCATAATACTAAAAGACTGTATACTTTTAATTTTCTTTTTTTTTACAGAAAAAAAAAATAGATTGTCAATAATATTCACACAGGTGACATCGCAACAGGAACAAATTTATTGATGTGTTGACAAAAGCTTTTTTCCACCTTCAACAACCGAATATGAGTAGTAATAATACTCAGAATGAAAGCAAGGCACCTGAATCGACCTCAAATTCATCCAATCACAAAAGTAGCTCATCTTCTACTAAAAAGACTGGAACCAGGTATGATTTTTTTGGTATTAGTTTTTGGTTTGATAGAATATATTACAGTTTTCTCTGCTTAATTCCTTATCTTTAAAAGCTCCGAAGCATACTGTGGTCATCTTTCTTGTCTTTAGTTTAGCGTGGGAGAGACGAGTTCAATCCACATTATTTCTGTAAAGCCCGAAGGGCTAAATGTCGTGCTTTAAGCTCTTCTAAGCAAAAAAAAGTGGATATTGCAATAAATATTGCTGCTTTTGTTTTCGAAAACCTGCGAAGCTTCTTATTGGTCGAGCGTTGAAATTCGATTGTAATGTCACGTGACCTAGGTAGGATTTCCCACCTAACCTCGGTAGAATTTCCTACCTAACCTCGGCACACTTTTCAGGCGAAGCCCTTCGGACTTTATAAATCTACTTCTCCGTTGTGGAATAATATACTCAGATATAAGAGTGTGGTTGATATGCAAGAGATGTGTTGTGTGCGGTGGCACTCTTAGGCGTTCTACGCTTGCAACAAGCTCTATGTTCTCTTGTGTAGTTTAAGTGCCATTACAATGTGGCATGGTACCTTTTTTGTCACGTGTACAGAAACGTCATTTTCTGCGTGAATTTCATTATTTACATAGTAATACTAATGGCTTGCTAGGATTTTTCTTGGGAAGGGTGGCGGGGGTGATCCTGGATGCAAATCGCTATTTAATGAATTTTTCGTTTGGTTTGAGTGTTTCACGAAAATCGAATTATTTCTTATTGTTTTTTTCGACATGAAAACCATTGTAACCAATATAAAGATAATTTAGGCTATTAATGATCCCTTTTTACTACAGCCCTACTTTTTTTTACTTTCCCGTTCAATCTAATATCAAACTGCTTGTTTTTTTTGTTCTGTTCATTTCCCTTTTATGGCGATTTATGTATAATTGATACCCCCTTGTTATATAGAAGATTCTCTTTCGTTACAAGTGAGTGTTGTTTTTAACACTTTAGAATATTCTTTCATGTTCTTGTATATCAACCTTTTTTTATATAAGAATCATCAAATCAGACTCGATTTTATATTCTTTTATCGTGATTCTTGAAGACTGAAATGTTCTCAATAGGCTGTTCTCGTTATTTTTTTCATCCGAGGGCCTAAAGTTTCGCAATTTTTTTTTTTTTTTGAGTAATGTTCTACGACGAACATGATTTCAAAATTTTCTACTCATTTTTCAGTCCCTTTTAATAAGCCTTCTTTACCGCCCTAATGCTATTGTCCCTATTTTCGAGGGCGATGGAGGGCTTTTTGTGAATTAGAAGCAAGGTTCCGTATTAATTGTTCTCATCAATAAGCTGTAACCTAACAGATTTCAAAACACAGCATGCCAGCACACTCTAACTCAACTTCATCCACACATATTACTAGAACAGTTACACACATTGATTTTTATACATTCACAATTTTTAAAGAACCTATTGATAATGCCTCTTCTTAAATTCTTGCCCTGGTATTATCGAAAAGTACGGTGTCTAAGCTTTTCCTTACTCAATATTTATAAAAAGATATACTCTCGGGTGTTTTAAAAAAGTATACAAGATTGAATTTAGATCGTGAGAAACTAAAAATATTATATATCTAAACTTTTCACCATCAGAAAGAAGGGGGCAGGTTTGCGAGGTGACACTTATGTCAGAACCAAAAATCGAAAATCGACTAACCTACGAACTTGTACCCCTTTAGGGGACTTTTGAGGCACGAAGAGGAGTACCCTTAGAAGAAGAAGGGTACCCTCATGGCCCACATATCCGTCACCTGTTTTGCCCCCCCCCCCCGGGTCACACTTGTAAAAACCGATCGATGGTCTTATTTCCGGATATCGTTTCATTTTTTCGGGAAAAAGATTTCCAACATGAAAATGGCTGATGAGATTTGGAAATCGTTTTAATGTGATGAGGATGTTTACTGAGTTTATCGTTCTAAATCTGCAATTTTAGCTTTACTAGCGGGCCGGTATCCACTTTCGCTCGAAATGGACGACAGTTTTTTCTCAACCTTTTTTGCCTAAAGAAAAGATAACGTCCTAAAACAGTTTCGCGCGATAAAAAAGAAAGTTGAAGGAAGTTCAACTTTTTTGCATCCGTTACGTCAATTTTGGCCAATGGCATTGCTTCATTTTTCAACCGTCCAATGACCTTGTTTTAGCTCATGTCGCGCGAAAGTGGAGACCGGCCGTAAGCTCATTTTTGACGTCAATCTATACTACGATTATCAGCCGGATTGAGAGGAGAAATACGCTAGTGAAAGTAGATTCCAACATCATTTTCCCCTTGCATCGCAACGAACCGTGTCCGAATCCCAAGCACTTCCAGGCAGGGTGTTAGGGAAATATGGATGATGAGATTTCGCATATCGTTTTAATGTAATAAAGATGATTACATTTGATGAGCTGACAAATTAGATTATATCCGATATCCTGTCAAAGTTACCCGATTTTTCTATTGATTGACATTTTTCTGTTTTACCTATACTTATTTAAAACCAGACTTGTTATTTGTCAAAAAAAGGAAAAGGTTTCTTTCCCCTAGTTTCTGATAATATCCCATTTGCTCGTCCCATGGTGAGTGTGGCTAGACTAGGCTAGTTTTTTTCCTAATTTTTCAGGCGCTCGTTATCCAATTACTCCAAATTACTAATGATACACTAATAAGAAAAATTTAAAATATGGTAAATTCAAAAACTGTGATTAACATTGTAGAGTGCTAGTAAGAGCAAAAAAAGGAAAAGAGAAAAAAACTTAAAATTCGATCACGTGAGAAAAAGATATAGAGTAACGTCTGGTAATATTCTTTCATTGTGAGGTATTTCCTTGTTCTTGACCTCTATTAATGTATACTAAAGGTTACTCTTGTATATATTATTTTGACTTTCTCTATTTTCTTTCTATCTATGGACAATTTCCATATATTTTGAATCGTCATGTTTTTCAGGGTCTTCAAAAAGTCGACACCCAACGGAAAGGTATGATACAATCTTTTCTCTTTTTTTATAAAACGAGTTCTAGTTCAGGCTCACATGTTCGTATTTTTCATGATCGTGAGAATAAGAATGTTTAGTCTTAATTTGTTCTTAGGTTTTGGTCAAAATTGGGTCCATCCTTAACATGTTTGTGTGTTTCTTTTGGTTAAATGCAAGAGCCGGTTGATTTGAACGTACATAATGTCCTTCAGGGTCTGTCCCCCCATACCAAGAATGAAAATCTTCTCCACTCCACCCCCCCCCCTCAAGCATTAGAAGTATCAAAATGTTTGTCTCCCCTCTCGTTTTCCCCACCCTGGCTTCAAAAAAGTTCTTCCCATACGTCCCTTTGGCCTCAAACCAGGGGGTAGTAACGTGGTGGTAGTGCCCCCCCAGCGGACGATTATTTTGGGGGCGCCGAAGTATATAGGGCGCAAAAAGACGCCTCTGATTACTAATTTCGGCGCCCCCTTTGCTCTTTTGCACCTTAGATATGGCAGTTTTTGACCAGAAAGAGAGAAAATACCCCAAAATTTTCGTGCTCGCATAATTTTTACAAAGATATATACTTTTAATAGGGGGCAGCGCCAAAATCAAAATCCTCTAAAACTGCCTCCCAGTTTGCCCGAATTTTAGTCGACCCACCACGCTACCACAGGAGGGGGACATGTAAAGTGAAAGTGACTGTGACACAACCCATACGTTTTTGTTTTTTTTAAGAAACACACTTTTAAGAAACACGAGGCTCAGAATGCCTAAAAACTAAGAAACATCTAAGAAACATGCCGAGGCTGAGAATGAGAAAATATTAAGAACCTTCCAATCCAGCCTTCCATAAGGCTGATTACGTCAAAAAGATTAGAAACATGTAAGAAACATTTAAGGCTCAAAAGGCCGATTTCTTAAGAAACATTGAGGCTGCTTGGTATAACTAGTTTCTTAAAAAAAAAAACGCCGTGTATCGTCGAGAATTTTATTTTGAGCCACTCCCTGTGAAATAGGTTTTTTTGGTTAAAAGTAATATTTTTTATCTAATTCAGTCTCCTTCCGTCGAGCTCGTAATCAGTGCGGGTTATCTTTGAGGGGGCTTTTCTCTATTCTCTGTTTCTGCCCGAAAGTTTTTTCCCTTCTTCACCCACGCCTTCTCATTTTTTTCTTAAAATCCAAAAGATTATAAATTATAGATACCATTTCCTGGTCTAATTTCTTACTTCTTGTTTCCCCCTCTCTCTTTATTACTCATTAAAGTTGCATCCTTCAAGCCTTTTATCACCAAAAATTATTATTTTCTTCCAGAATTTACTGGTATAATAAGTGTTTACATACTGTGAGCCAACATACTTTGTCAATGTTTTACGGACGCTAGATCGACGTTCTCTTAAAGGTTTTAGTTCCCGTTTCATATCAGACACATATCTTATATCAGGCCAGTGTCTCCTATACTAATATTGTGTTCGATTTCGTGCTGAATAAACAAACAGTTGTTTTTCTTTTCCTCTTTCTGACCATTCTTGCTCCATATTCATGTCAATTCAATGTGAAAAAGCTTGTAAATGAAAATTGATGAGTAAGCAAACTATATCACTCATATTTAAAAGCAAAATCTTTATATCCTTTTTGCCGGTTGGATTCCGTTCTTTGATGGTTGCTTCCCCATCATTTCATATCCCTTACCAAAGGTTACCAAACTTTCGATTGCAACCATGAAAGAAACAAACTACCCGCCGTAACATTCACCGTATCAAATATACTGTACATTCCTTACCAACGACTGGAGTCGTTTATAATGCATGTTATACACAATAATCTAAAAACGGGACGATGTCAGTTTTTATAAACTATAATTTGTCCCCTCCATTATTTTTGCTTGTGTCTGAATTAGTCGTCTAGCATGCCAGACCATCCTTTCAGAAAAGTAATTTTCAAAAGATACCATGGAGCGGTTTGCTTTACCGACAGACTTGCTGAAGAGTACATGCTTTTACGATTTGAGCAATAACCCAAGAACAAATTAAGAATAATTTAAGCCTCATATTCCAAAATTCGTTAACAAAAAGCTATTTTTGCGCATCTGTTATCAGTGAGAGGAAATTTTTTACAGGGTACCCTGAATTTCGCTTTAAAAAAGTATCATTGAAATGTCTTATATATGGCTTTCTATCTATAGGAATACGATGACATATCGGCGCCTTCAGATTACTAGCCCTAACATTTTGAAACAAATATAAATTTAAGTGTACGAGTTCAGGCTAGATTCGTACTAGTAATATCGCCGGTCCGCTTTGTTGTGTCGCGAATATAGGGTCAGCGCGATGATTTCCCTAGCCTACGCCTACCTTATTGGGACTAATTTTTGCGGGAATTAATTTTAGCGTGTTTTCCAATTTCATCGAAAAATTTGAAAAATCCCTAGGAACTTTGTCCAAAAAGGGCAAAACCGCAAAAATTAAAACCCGCGAAATGCAATTTTTTTCAGATTTTTTTTTGACCGCGAAAATTAGTTCCAATAAGGTATATCATATTTCCCTGATGCAATAACCCTATGTGACTCTACCCTTATTATCCTATTTCATGATTTTTTTTTTCATTTTGTACACAGGTAACAGTATACATAGGGAAACGAGATTTTTACGATCATATTGAGCATTGTGAGCCGGTGGACGGAGTTGTTTTGGTTGATCGGGATCACATCAAAGATAAAACTGGTATGCTTCACATTATTTCAATTTCACCCCTCACTCGTCCACAAAAGTGCAATGATATCCAAAAAAGCCTATAATTTTTGCTTCCAAATGAAAGGAGTAATGAACGTTTTTGAAAATGATTCTTGTTATCAAGAACCCAATGAATGCTGATTTTTCAAACATTATTTTTTGCTTGAGCTTTGTGACTAAGAACCAGGCTACCCAAACAAAACTCCTGACTTCTCTTTTCGTTTCAGTATTTTGCCACGTGTTGGCAGCCTTTCGATATGGTCGAGAAGATTTAGATGTTTTAGGGTTGACATTCAGAAAGGATTTATATTTAGTAAGTTTATTTCAACTTTTCTCAAGTGCACTCATAAGACATTGTAACCAGCGGCATGTGTCAGTAGTTTCTAGCAAACTTAATTTTCGCGGGAACTAATTTTCACGTTTTGGGTGTCTTCCTGCGAAAATTAGTTCCACAAAATGCGCCAATTTAGAACCCTCGCATCGCGAAAAATAAGTTCTGCGAAAATTAGCTCCCGCAAAAATTAGTTCCCTTAACCCTATTCATACTAGGCTTTTAGGGGCGGTTCAGAACTAGGGGGGGGCTTTTCCTGTACCACCCCTTAACTTTTGATCTAGTGGGTCTTTTTGGATGAAATTTGGCACACAAGATCCTTGTCACGTAAGGTAACTTTTGACAAAATTTTTTTTTGATGACGTCACTCATCATGCCCAAAGTGAGCAAAAACCGAAATTTTCCATTGTTCTTATAAATAGCTATTGTATTCTAACAAAGGCTTTAGAAAAAAGTTGCCTGAGTTTAAAATGCTTATTTTATCCTAAATATTCAATAAATTACGGTTTAAACGATATATTTGACATTAAAAATAAATTTGTATTGGAAAAGTGTCAATTTTTGTGACACCTTACTGTCAGAAATGTCATCATGCTCAAGGTGTGAAAATATTTAGGTGTCAAATTTTTTTTTATTTTGAAGCAAAATAAAAGTTAGGAATTTACAGAAAATTTCACGGCAAAAGCTCTATTATTTCAGGAGCTATTACCAATAGTTTGACTTCCGAACAGAAAGAGCCCCCCCCTAGTACGAATAGGGTTAAGGAGTACTATCCATCGAAGTGTAAAATATACCCCTACACCTCGTCCAAAGGTTTTTGAAACTACCCACCTGCCCAACGATACATGCGACTTTTTGTACACTGGCCCCCTGGTGTAACACTAACGCCGGCTTATTTAAGAGTTTGCTTACTGAATTAAAGTTTTATTATTTTACGTTCGTACGATTCGACAAACAGCTAATATTATTAGTTACTTCCCAAGACAAATTCATTGTGTATTTCCATAGACCTACTTGCAATTTATCGATACTTTTGAAGAGCATCTATTTTTCATTCAGAGCCTCGCATATCTCTGAACCTTCTCTATTTAAATCCGACATTTTTCATTCGTTTCGCAGGCGAAGAAACAAGTTTACCCTCCTGAGATTGAAGAGGAGGAACCACTGACTCGCCTTCAAGAACGACTCATCAAAAAACTCGGCAAAAATGCATACCCATTCAAATTTATGGTATGCCAATTTTGTATTCATGTTTTTTGATCGTAAACCATGATAAAAAAGTTTCAATGGCTCCTGCGGGAAACGGATACTGTTACTAGTATGAATAGGCTGAATTTCATGAGAATTCAAACATCTCATTGAAATTGACTTGGAAATCAATTTTCCTTACTCTCAAATGGAATTTACACTTTTCAGAATTTAAAGAATGATATTGTGAGAATGATATGTCCTATGTTTTTAACCCCTTACTTTAATATGTGTTGCGTTTTTTTTTTGGCCCACCCGGTATATTCTAAAGGATCGCCGCCTATATAGGGTACCTCGCTTACCCAACTCTATATAACAAAATAGTCTCGATTAATATTTACATTTCCGAACAGATTTTTTAATTTCTTTTGATTTAGTTACCGAAAAACACGCCATCTTCTGTCACTCTTCAACCAGCACCTGGCGACACTGGAAAGGTGAGACACTCCTCCTTCACTTATTAAATAAAAGCGAGTTTATGTGAGAGTGAAATTTTTTGAGGGCGGGGGAGTGACTTAAGTGATTTGCAATAACATAGAGAGCTTTGGCCTGCCATAACCGAGGACGGTAAAAAAAAAATTTAACCGTCGTCCTCAGCTGATCAGGATCTAAACAAATCATAAGCTAGCCTTCTCCGTCGCAGAAATACTCACACTCATAAACTCGCTAATGGCTGCTCTGAAATAAGCAGGGCTAAGCCCAGCCTCCAATCATAAAGTGCCGCAAATAGATCTGAAGTCGACTCTTCCTAATTCCCGAAGCTTTCTAAAGTTCGAGGTAATGCTTCTCTGTCCCTGTCAAGGTGAAATTTTCATACTTTCTTATAATTCGAATCTTTCTGCAAATGGTGAAAGAATAATTCCATTGCAAGTTCATATTAGTGAACGAATTAGAATCCTATCCACCCCCAACTCCATAAAGGGATTGCGTTCGATTTTGCCAAGGATAAGTGACCTTATAACCAGTAGTGGTGAAGAAGTAAAGCTCGAATCTCATTGGCTATCCACTTTTTCAAAGATCCAGGCTATTTATTATCAAGAAAGATTCAGGTGCTTACCCCTGGATATCGTATTTTTTACTTGAAAAGACACTTTACCCCATGGATATCCGCTCCCTTGTAGATATTTAACCCCCTGGATATCCACTTTTGAACAAAAATCGTTAATCACCTGGATATCCGATATCCTCAACAAGGGGGGGGGGGCACGGACTATTTCTGGAAAAACCCAATCAGGTTATATGATGCCATTTGGCCGAATCCGATTTCTAAATCTTAGCATACAGTATTTACACAAGTGCATATTCTGTAGATTAAAGAACTTGTGTTGATATAAGGGTGTTACAGTATTAGTTTTTAATGGTATTAAATATCGCGGAGATTAAATATCGCGGTTGAGCTCATCCGCGAAATTTAATCCCTGCGATAGTATAGCCTGCGGTATTAAATATCGCGGAGATTAAATATCGCGGTTGAGCTCATCCGCGAAATTTAATCCCTGCGATAGTATAGCCTGCTTATAATACGAAAGAAAGTGGAATTGATTTCTAAGGCAGGACAATTTTTTAACATCTCACTATTATGATTTTCTTTAGCCATGTGGTGTGGATTACGAACTTCGAGTCTTCTTATCGGAAACGACCGACGAAAAAGAATATAAAAAGTACGTTAGAATGTTCTATTATTAAAATAGAGTCTCTTTAACTCGAACCTTTCTATATTAATCTAAATTGGTCCCCTCAGCTAGAAATTAGTTTAAAATGCTTTCTATAATTTGATTCTTTCTCTTATTCGAAGAAATTTTTTTTGTCCCTTGAAGATCGGATTAGAAAAAGTCAACTGTATTATGTTCGAAATAGGCCTTTTCATAAATAACGTCACCAGCAACGCTTACCTCGTTTTTAGTAATTCTTTCCGAGAGGAGTTAATAATAAGTTACTTTTAACACTTGAATTTTCAAGGAATCTAATCACCTTGGTAATGGTTTCAAAACGAGGCAGTCGTTACACCCAAAGTAATTTATGAAAAGGCCTATTATCATCGGCGAATACAAAGCGTTGAAACATGGTTTCTTAGGCCTTTGTTTTCACTCTGACAATAATTAGTGGCCCTCTAAAAAAAAATATGCATAGAATTCAAAACGTAGATATATCATAAGCCTGAAAACATTCTAGTCGAACCCGACATTTCCCGAAAACGAGAGCTGGGGTTTAGGCCTCCCATTGAAAAATCTTTGACGCGGTCTTGCAAAATTCCGTAATCTAAACCTTCCAGATGTTGAAAACTTTCCCGACCTTTAGCGTGTCGGAAGAAGATTTATACATCGAGTGCTAGATAAATCACGCCGTCAACACGGGTCTCATTAAACTTTAGGTAGCAAAAGAATGATATATGAAAACCTGATAAAGACAAACGTCGAAACGTAGAACACAGCTGTGTTTTTCTGTTCAACTAAATGTAGATATGTTCAGAACTAAGATTAGTGCTAAAATAAGCTTTTTGTTTCATTTTGGTACGAAAAGGAAAGATTCATTAGCATTTCAGAACTACAGACGATTTAATGTACCTTATCGGGGAAAACTTCGTCGGGGAAAAGTGACGAAATTTTGGCCAAGTGACGAATATTTTTCCCCGACGAAAATTTTCCCCAGCCTTAATGCGTTTACCAAGTACCAGCAAGTGACGAATATTTTTCCCCGATAAGGTATTTACTTCTGACTATTTACTTCATTTCATAGGAATTCAGTTAGGCTAGCAATTAGGAAAATTACGTATGCACCGTCATCGGAAATCTCACAGCCACCGGTATGATTTTCAATTTTGATTTGTATATTCTGAGGAAAAAAATTATTTTTAGAAATACTTTTCAGGCACTCGTCTAGCCATGTAAACAATATGAGGGGATTTTAAAAGGGATAATGCTAATACGAAAAAGGGTTCTACTCTTCCAAGAAAATATTGTCCATTGATTTTTTTGTAGGCCTTACGATGTAGTTTTCTTTCTTTCTATTGCTTACAACTTTCAACATATCGAGAAATAAAGAACTTTGCTATCAACCTAAGAACCTTATAAACTATAGGAGACTGGGTCCGAGTTTGCCAGAAAGGAATGAATGTTAAAGTGTCTGAAGTTGTTACATTTGTATTCTTATAGAGTAACTTTTCAACTAAGGATCGTTTGAATAAGACACGAAACTGTCAGTATTGATAAAATAATTTTCACTGCTTCAACTATCATATTCGTATAGACAAACAAAGATTTTTGACGTCATTTTCTTGTAACTTCAATACCAGTCTCTTCAAAAGCCAACCGCGCCTTTAATGGTTGATGGGTGTATGTATTGCTGAACTTTTAAAATCATGTCTTTTTATTCTAGCCAATGATCGAAACCTCCAAAGAGTTCATGATGTGTCCACACCCCTTGTTCTTAGAAGCCAGTCTTGATAAAGAGGTATATAATGTCGTGCTTTGAGTGTTCTAACCAATTCCCCTGGACAAAGTTTCTCGATCCCGGCCAAGCAAAATCTTTGATCGGAGTTTTTTTGAAAGTGGTACCCTAATAGTAGCACTACTCAATAGCGCGGTGCAAATGTATCGAGAGCGCTAGATCTACTTTTCTTCTAATATTTTTGACGATGTAGCGCCGTTAAACGTTAATTTTATAGCAGTCTTATAATCGACTGTGGTGCCTTTGGGATGTATGTCAATTTCGCTGCTCTATATTGTTAAACTATAAAGAGCTTACAAATAATCTTTCTTTCAGTCCTTGCATTTTGTATAAATCTGTAGTAGACATACAATAACATTTTTGCTACCAGAAACTGGGTACTGTCTGAGAAACTAATCGCTGAAATTTCCTCAGAGATATGTGTTATTGACAATCGGGAACTAAAGGCAACTATTGCCTTAACGGGAAATATTTCCCGAGCGGGAAGATGGAAAACTTCCCGAAATGGCTAGACTTTCCAAATCGGGAAGTTCACCAGTTTCCCGATCGGAAAGCACTCCGGAAATGCCTGTGGAAAGTTAAAAACTTGTCCCTCTTGTAAAGGAGGGAAAATAAATGATATTCACCAGGTAGTTAAGAAATCCACCGGGTAATCGCTTCTTAATTCTACTTTCCCTATTCCCAATTAAAAACTTCTTATTTGGAAACTTTTTCTTGATCGGGAAACAAAAATCTGCTTTGTTTACAAAAATTCTATTTCCCGTTCGGGAACGATGAAAAGTTCTTGATCAAAACGGGAAACAGAAAAGTGATGAAATTTTCAATCTGGAAACAGTTTCCTTTTCGAGTTATTTTCACCTTCCCGTTCGGGAAATACTTCCCGTTAAGGCAGTAGCTGCCTTTTTCATGTAGTGGTACCGACTGATTGACAAATAATTGGAATTTGTTTTAATTTTAGATGTACTACCATGGAGAATCAATTGCAGTAAATGTACATATATCAAATAGATCTAATAAAACTGTCAAAAAGATTAAACTTGCAGGTATTCTTCTTACCATAATTTATTTAAATCTTGTCCTCCTTGAATAGGTTTCTGTTTACATTATCCTGGGTATCCAAGTTTTGAAAAAAAATGAAATTATCTGAACCTTTCATAGAATTCTAAAGCTTGATAGTCTTTATTTAGTAAACCAAGGGCTGGAAAATTTCGTAGCTGTGTGCAATTCATGATAGGCACCATTGCAATGTCTTCCACGGACCCAACAGCTGATTGCATGCAAGTGACGTATTGAATGATTTCATGTCACTTACAACCAATCAGCTGTTGATTCCATGGAAGACATTGCAATGGTGCATATCTTGAATTATCAAGTCGACAAAGTACGCATGCGTTTCATTGGAAATTTAGGATGCAAATGATTTACATGAACCAAAACATATGAGCTAGAAACAAACGATTTATATGTATGACACCCGTATGCAGACACCTAGGCTATGTTTACACGAGCATCAACTCGATGTAGGTCATCTTGATAAAAAGTACCGATGATACAGTCATTCACTAGCGTATCAGATTCTTAGAACACTTTTCAGGGAGAGCGCTTGCATCAATGAACTCATTTTATTACCCTTCTCCTCTCATCTTTTTACAGTACGACAATATGCTGACATCTGTTTATTTTCGACGGCACAGTATAAATGCCCGGTTGCCACCATCGAGACCGAGTAAGAGTTTTTATCTACTTACAGTGGAACCTCTAATTAGCGGGCACCATCAGAGAGACTGGTTAGCGAGGTTTCCGCCTTTTAGAGTGTCTGCTAATTGCAGGTTCTACTGTACCGTTCTACTGTACCGATCACTTACACTGATATTTTAAGAAAGTTGTGCTGCAGGCTAGGTCGTGACCTAAAGGGAGATGCATTAATTTAAGATGACGAATTTCATTGGTATTGTAAAATTGTGGTTCAGTTTTTACTTTTATAAGAACGACCAAAATTTTTGAGTTTTGAGCCTAAAAATGTTCTTATTTTCACCATTTTGTGAGTACTAGTGCAATTTTTCCAAAAGTTGGGTATTTAGAGTCAACAAATCCTTAAATATTCTTTGCTTCGTCTTGGCCATTGAAGTTCTTGTATGAAAAACTGGTAGGGAAATCTCTGCTTTTGAGGAGTTCCTCTTTTGTTTTACACCAGATTATTAATTTCTTCCTTTCTTTCTTTTTGTTTATAGGGAAGGATTCCCAGTCGGTCAAAGTGGGACCCTATCAAAAGTCATACACATTACACCTTTGCTGGCTGATAATAAAGTAAGTGCCATGCTTGTGTGAGTTTAGGCTTTGATATTATGCTAAGGTAAGGATTCCTTAACCCATTGAGTTGTCATATGTTCGACATCTGTTTCAGAAAGGTGTCCCCTTCTTTTTGATTATTTTGACCCATATAATTAAACATTTTTTATCCTCCCAAAGAATATTAATAATACGATCAAAGAGAAACGATACATTTTTTTATCGAGGATACTACTGTCTGCTGCGATCTTCTTTATTTATTTGAGCTATTGCCCATTTTAATTCAACTAGGATAAAAGAGGACTAGCACTAGACGGTCAACTCAAACACGAAGACACCAATCTTGCATCATCTACCATTATGGATTCTGCCACACAAAAAGAAAACCTAGGTGAATTCTTGAATATGTTCTCATGCGTTCGTTCGTTCGTTCGTTCGTCCGTTCGTGAATGTTTTTTTCCTAGGTTATTTTCCTTCCTTTTGTTTTCCGGTTGATTTGGTTGAAATTTACGCATTTGGCTTAACTTCAGTTGAGCTATACTCTAAGAATGTCTGTCTATCGATCTTCTGTCTCTATGTCTGTTTATCTTTACAACGCTCTATTCGTTCTCTTAAAGCTTTTTGGTAGGCTGGAAACCGAAATTTTCACACATAATGATTGGATGAATTCCTCGAAGCGTTTTTCTTTTTTTCAATTTTTATTTTTGGCCTGGTGACGAGTTCAAGCGTAGAAACGAGGGTAGCCTACAGTTGCTCTCCTGAGGCCTTGATAGGCTGAAACTATGTGACAGTTTTCGCACAGTATTTCACTTTTCGACCAAAGATACCTAAACCTTTTTTCTCCGTTCTCTAGGGATCATTGTACATTACAAAGTGAAGATTCGATTGGTAGTGAACGGTATTGGGAACGATCTAGCGGTCGAATTACCGTTCACGCTTTCACATCCAAAGCCAGCATCTCCATCCCCGTCACCTGTTGTTCAAAGGAGATATTCCGAGATAACGCAAGGTTTGTGAAATTGTTTTACCACACTTTCCCGCCCGATCAACAAAACCAGAATCTATGATCGAACTTTTCAGAAATATTGCACCCTAATGACAGCACTACTCAATTTGAGTGCTGTGTTTTCAAACTGATGCCGTATGTGATGTAGCCCGGAAACCTGACGACGAAAATCCGTTTGCTGAATCCAATATTTTCTGATTTTTATGATGACGATGGCTTTTCAGCAACGGGTTTGGTCGCCAGGAAAAACCAAGCATAGTTATCTGTGCTCGTGAAAACAATTACTTTACGCGCAATGACTTTTGGGAATTCTCTTTATATTGCCCATAAGACAAAGAATGTTTCAGACATTTTCACAACAAAATGTTCATAATTGTGACACTTCATAAAGTTATGAGAAGGGGTGTGTAGGTGTAATCTGACTCTCTAGCAGGAATAATTCAGAGCCAGATTTTTGGTTATTTCATGATGTACCTGCATCTTCTGGGTATCACTTTTCCTAAAACTTTGACCAAAGATATTGTGGCGAGATGAAGCATTTCAAATACAGTGATCTTTTAAATTCTGATTTTTTTTTGCTGCATTTCATAAAATATGCCATAGATCTTAAAGTAAGTAAGTCTGCGACCGCAGTCGGAGGCGACCCAAAGGGTTCCCTTTCGATAGCTGCCTACCCGAAGGTAGAGGAGGGTGTCACTCTTTCTCTCTTTATTGCTCCACTTACCCTTAATCCTTCTCTTGATAATTGAGCATCAAGCACCATTTTGTACGAAGTCTTTGACCCGGCCAGGGATTGAACCCGCGACGTTGTGACCGTAGCTATACTCTATCTTCAAGCTACGGCCTTATCCTAAGGTTCGTGTCTGTTTTAATTAGGTCATCCATTACACTCATTATTTTTCTATATACTTCTAGAGCAAGATGCTGAACAACCACCGATTGATAGTGATCTTATCAAGTTCGATACTGAGTAAGTAGACTGAATTTGTCCGCTTTATTTTGAGACACACTGTAGTTACTCTCGCAATCTAGTGATTGTAGTTACTCTCGCAATCTAGTGATTGTAGTTACTCTCGCAATCTAGTGATTGTAGTTACTCTCGCAATCTAGTGATTGTAGTCAGAGGTGACTTGGGGATCCTCTTACGAAAGTTATTTACCTAAAGGTTGGGGAAGGGCACTTTGTTCCCTTTATTGATTCACTTACCCCCTAAATTCTTTAATCTCGTTTTACCCAAAATATGAGACATCTAAATTCAAAGTTAGGTGGTGGGTGTCGCTGCACTGTCTGTAGGTGGGACATGTAGAAACATCGACCTGGATTATATATACTATTGGAAATAAACCAATCAAGTGCCACTGTCATCATATGATGAGTTCGCCCATTTTCTCTGTCCTGTTTCGATGTTGTACTGGCAGGCCTGGACAACCCCACCCCGCCCGAAGTCTAGACCGGAAAATTTTTATCGGTTGGGGTGTGTACGTGCTTTTTAAATCGCAAAATATTTGAGAATTTGAAGCTCTGGCAGTGATTGCATTTAATTGGATTAAATCTTAATAGCATGTCTTCTATTTTTGGAGGAATGTTGAATTAACTAAATTTTTTAAAGAAATTTATTTTTGTTGTTATGGCTATTTTATAACTTTGTCTTCGCCTTGTTTTTTTAGTGGTCCTGAACGCCAGGCACATGACGATGATCTCGTTTTCGAAGAATTTGCTCGAATGAGAGTACGCGGTGAACACCAGGGTGAAGCTCATGCATAGTCCGCTTGCAGGTCAAGCCATTCACAAAACAAACAATCAACAAACAAACAAACAACAAATTATTTAAACGAACAAAAAGATGTTGTTTTAGCAGCTTATAGTGATGATGAAATTGGCTCCTTTAATAATTGTTTGTGCAAATGTTAAACAAAATATTACTATCTGACAAATCGGTTGAATGGAAACACACTGGTTAGAATTTCGGTATATACGGCCCATATAACAGGAATGATAATTTATCCAAACTACTGTATCACATGATGTAGTAGCAGTCTAGAGGAAATATGGGGAATATCGAATTTGCTCGATTCCCAAGTACCTGACTGAACTTGAAAGTTTCATAAGATTTGACAAGAATAGTTCACTCGTTTGCTTGCTCGATTATTAACATAGTAGTTATACCACCAAACGCATAATAAGTAAGCTGTAGCTAGTTGTATGCTCACTTTAGCTAAGCTTTACTTTGTATCTCTACGTCATCAAAATGTTATAGCTATTAATTTGATGTCTGTGATTTTAGTATCGACTCCCACCCCCTGAGTGTAACAACGTTTGCCCAGTGCAATGTGGAAACACCGTAGAATGTCGCAGATTATACCCGCGAAATATTGAATTGATTCATTTTCCATTTAAGTAAGTAATCGGATTAATTTTCGCGAGGCTTAATTTTGCGAAATCGTGAGAGGTTGTTGACTCGTGGAATTTTAAATTTAAGATTTCCGGCGTGAAATTTTGCTATTTGACATACATTTTTAGTTTTTAGGTCCATTTTTAAGTGATTTTTGCCGTGAAAATAATTTATTTTTTTTGGCTCGCAAAAGTAAATAGTAAAATAAATCTCGCTAAAATTCAAAATATTTAAGGAGATGTATTGGGTTTGTCATCTTATCAATTTGCTGGTTAATAAGTAGGGAACTTCCTGCAGAACCTGTCTTTCTATTTAAATTTACAATTCAAGTAGATTTTTACTTGACGCAATAAATTTTTTGAGGGAGGCATGTTGCATTTTTTATTTCATTTTTCAAAATTAGTTGATTTTAATTTTTTAGTTCAAATTAGCCTGAACCTTACTTTTTCATTAAAAGGCAGTTTAAAAAAACTATGAACTCCTTTGATGAAAAGTTTGGTACAGTCTAAAATTAATTTTATCTCTTAATTTAAAAGAAATGTCAGAAAACTTTTTTGACTCCGTAATTAAAACAAACCATATTATTAATAACGTAATTCATTAATTATTTCGTTATTTTACCACAAGCAATATTAAAAAAACTTTTATTTATATTCACTTTAATACCTACTTAGTTTTAGGGAAAAATTAAAATCTTTTTTTTTCACTATTTGATTTTTATTTAGCTTGCCCGTTGTTTTTTTCATGAGTTATTTTTCACTTATTTTACACTTAGATTTATATTGCTATAAATTCAGAAAATCAAACTGTCTTTCACCTTTGTTTTATTAAGGGTTTCCTTACATGTCATTAATGGATGCCATAAGAAGACCCAAGAAAATTAAGAAAAGAAGTAAAAATTACCATTTTTTTAACCCCTTCGATAAATTTTGTCACTTTGAAAATAGTAATTATTTTATTTGTAAAACTATTGTTATTATATAATTTACACCTTAAAAAACTTTTGGCCTCCAATTTTTACCATTTGTCACAATATCATCATATAGGAAAATTATATAGGATAAAGTCTTATGAAATTAAAATGCTGATAGTTTAAACTAAAATTTCTTTTGTTACGTTTTTCTAGTCGAACACTTTTCCCAAGCTAGATCAAGCTTGTAAATCTCGTTAGAACAACTACTAAAGGTTTTGTTTTTGAATAAGAGTGACATCGTTTGCTTACTCATCGATTTTAATTCACAAGCTTTTTCACATTGGATTGACACGGATGTGGAGCAAGATTGGTCAGAAAGAGGAAAAGAAAAACATTTTTTTGCTTATATCAGCGGAATATAACAATAGGCAGACACTGTCCTTGATATAAAATATGTGTCTGATATGAAACAGGAACACTTATGTAAAAACAAAACCTTAATCTCATATCTGACCATCCAACCTACGCATAACACGCTCTGCCTTAAAGGAATATGGCGAATGTGATCAGTGACGATCTGACCTAGTTGTTCAACCAAGACATTTAAAAAAGCGTTGATTTCTTCTTGAAAATGAAAGTGAAAAATGATTGATAATTATTTTTATGATTTGACGCGCTCAAAAGCATATTTGATATTCATCCAATAAATTTAGACGAAAAAGATCAAAGCGATCCATCAAATCTGTATAGACTTCAATTTGTACGCCTAAAGTAAGTTTATCTTTCTAATGTTTCAAAAATTCTCGTTTCAGAGTAACTAAACAGCAATAATATATTGAATAAATAAAATGGTACCTGAATGGTGTTGTGATGTATGCGAGAATTGAAAGCAATCGAAAAATAGAGAAATGGTGACTTGCTAAACGATATTTCATCTTGAGCTGATCGATTGGTAAGAAACATTCATTGTTTACTTTTTTACCTCGTATTTTTCATGTTTTGTTAAGTTAAGCAATTTCCGCCATTATAGAAGCAAACGTTCGATTTGCAAGGGATCGCTTCTACAGATTCGAACGTTTGCTTCCATAATGGTGGAAATTATGTAACTTTACAAAACACGGAAAACCTTTAATTTATAGGGCAGAATTCGAAAAAGGTTCAATCTGGCTCAAATTTGCACACCAAATCCTTAGGAAACCTTGACAGGCTTCGAACAAAAGGAATTATGTGAACACTAAGTGGGTGAATTAAGAGAATGTAACACTTCGAAGTGAACTAACAAAATAGGTCGAAATGATGCTGGTCCCATAATAAACAAATATTGATGAATTATACTTTAACATTGTCCTTGATTTAGAACCCTACTTTGGCGTTTACATTGTGTCCATTAAAAAATGGTTAGAGGATAACCTAATTTGTTACACGTTTTTCTATGTATGAACATTCAAAATTTTTGAAGCCTTCTAATGACTGGGGACGACATGGAGTTTTTGCAAGTTCTTATTTGATTTGGTTGGTCGTTAACCAGTAATAAAACAATTTTGTTATTTTTTTAAAGAACGCGTCATTTTTATTACTTCAAATGACCAATTATTAAAGTATCTTATAAAAACTCCATCTCATCTGAATGACTGTTATTAGCACGTACTCATTTTCACCATTTTCTGAGTATTTTTGTCCATTTCATATGAAATCAGGTGTTTTAGAGTCTGCAAAGCCATAAAATAAATATTTTGGCCGTCGAAGCCTTATGTTCTTATAAAAAACGCAGCTTTTTGCTCATGTCTAATTGTTACATAGTACTTTAGCCTGTGATCTAATTTTGAAATTTTTCGCTAAAAAAAATTACAATTGATGTTACGCTATTATTCATGTTATAAAAATCTGTATTATACAAAGTTTATAGAAATAAATATACAAAAAATTGAAGGAACCAATAAATACATTTTTCATTTTGAAATTCAATCACGAGCCTCGTTTTCATTCAGTTTCGAGCATGCTCTAAAACGAGGTTGGTCAGTTCAACGAACTCACATTTAGTTTCTGTTGGTAGTTTACCATCTTTATTACGTAATGTTAAATCAGGATTGTTTTTCAATATTTCTTTCATGACCTCATCTTCAACACCAAGGGTTAAACACATGTGTAACGGTGTCTCTTCTTGAATACCTAAAGGAAATATATTGTTAATAAATCAACACTGTTTTCTGATATATTTTTCCACCGACCAAGAGGCTACCAGAACGTGGAAGATACGATGCTATTTTTTTTTCAATCAAGTACACGCTTTTTTCTTAAGGTTTTAAGCATGAGGTTCTTTGAGCTGAGCGTGGGCATATGCCTAAATTTCTATTGTTCTATAACAACAACAACTCCCCCCCCCCCGGGAATTAACGTCTATTCCACTTTGTGACTTTTTCGAATGTTTAGAGCCCAGAAAATCGTTAAACCTCACCAAGAAAATCACCATTAAAGACAAAGTTATGGGGTTATATACCAGCTTAGAAATGAAAGTCCGTTCGTACCTCCTCTCTGGTTGACGTTCTGCCCACATTCTAACAACTTGGTGATTCCATCCATACATCCTTGTCGAATTGCGATATGGAAAGCAGAATATTTTTCTTGATTCAATTTGTCCAAGTCAGCTCCTGAATCAACGAGAAGCTTTATTGTGTCTTCGTGTCCGTATCTGAAAAGGTGAAAAGCAGAATATAATTTCAAGTCAGATCAGATCTAATTTGACACGATCCCCCCTCTTTAAAGCTAGAGTGGGGACAAAACAGGGGACGCTTTTTCGAGCGTTGACTTCGAGTAATAGTTACCAAGTTGGCGTTTTGAGCAGGAAGTACACAATTTATGGAAGGATTCGAGTTGTAGAGTGTCTTTAAACACTAGTCCAGATTTTAAATAAGTAAAAAACGCCATGACGTCCTGTGCACGTTAGATGAATGTTGAAATAACAACGTGTGCTAAACTGTGACTTCTTTGAATTCGTTATGTAATGTTTTCTACGGAAACACTCCGGCTTTTGCCAGTAGTGACAAATTTAGACTGGAGAAAAGAAATTCAAAATTCAGAAACATTACGTCATGAATAGATATGAATGAATCTTACCTTGAAGCGAAATGTAGCGGTGTGTTGCCTTCTTTATTTGTCGAGTTGACATCTACACCTTGTTCGATAAGTTTCCGTATATAATCGGTTTGCCCGTGTTGTGAAGCTGTAATAATAGTATTGAGTGCTTCGCGGGAACCAAACTTTCTGTTGATAGCTGTTTTAATTTTGTCTAAATAATTGGTATGACCGGTCAGTGCAGAGTTTTTCAACCAATTCGATATACTCTTGTTGATGAGAGCTAGAAAAAGGAAAGGAAAACGAATCGTTTTTTATTCTCAACTTCAGTTGAGCTAGAATCTGACAATGTATGTGTGTGTGTGTGTGTGTGTGTGTGTGTATGTATGTCTGTCCGAAAACTTTGGGGCAGGCTGGAGACTTCAAAAATGATCAGGTTTGGCTGAAATTTGGCACACTTGTTCCTTGGGTGAATATCTGGGGATGTTTTTTCCATTTTCTGAAAATTTCCATTTTTAAGGGCGTGGTCACGAGTTTTCGCCAAAACGAGGCTAAAACTTTGGGGCAGGCTGGAGACTTCAAAAATGATCGGATTTGGTTGAAATTTGGTACACTTGTTCCTTGGATGAATATCTGGGGGTGTTTTTTTCATTTTTTAAAAATTTTCATTTTTAAGGGCGTGGTCACGAGTTTTCGCCAAAACGAGGCTAAAACTTTGGGGCAGGCTGGAGACTTCAAAAATGATCGGGTTTAGTTGAAATCTGGCATACTTGTTTTTTGGGTGAATATCTGGGGGTGTTTTTTCTCATTTTTTCAAAATTTCCATTTTCAAGGGCGCGGTCACGAGTTTTCGCCAAAACGAGGCTAAAACTTTGGGGCAGGCTGAAGACTTCAAAAATGATCGGGTTTGGTTGAAATTTGGCACACTTGTTCCTTGGGTGAATATCTGGAGGTGTTTTTTCTCATTTTTGAAAATTTTCATTTTTAAGGACGTGGTCACGAGTTTTTGCCAAAACGAGGCTAAAACTTTGGGGCAGGCTGGAGACTTCAAAAATGATCAGATTTGGCCGAAATTTTGCACACTTGATACTTGGGCGAATCCCTGGTGGCGGTTTTTTCATTATTTCAAAATTTCCATTTTCAAGGGCGTGGTCACAAGTTTTCGCCAAAACGAGGCTAAAACTTTTAGGCAGGCTGGAGACTTCAAGGGCTAATCCCTGTGGATGGTTTTCATTATTTTATAATTTCCATTTTAAGGGGGTGGTCATGAGTTTTTAGTTGAAATTGGTTACAATTTTACAATTGGGCCTACGAATTATTTAAAAACACTGAAGTTGAGCCCAGTGCGGTTAGCACGTTCGACAGTGTTTGTTTAGCATGCATCTAATAATGAGTCCCCCCCAGCGGTAACTCTGATCACGATATCGCGCAATTTTTTGTCTTCAATCACGATCACGCAAATCAGCAAAAAATCAGCATCCCTTTGAAAAAATCTAAATCACGTATCACGGCTCAAATATCTTTTAAATCACGATCGTTTTAACCTCGTCACGCAATCACGAGGAACAAATTTCCAAATCACGTAACCGCGCTGCAAAAAAGTCCCTATCACGTCATCATGAAAACCACTTGGGGGCCCAAACTCAATAATAGCCAAAGCAAACTTGGATTGAGAAATTACTGGGTGCGCAAACAAGAAAGTTTTATATCCAGCGATCTCACATGTAATTGTTTTATCATCATGGACATTGTTTTGTAATTCTAGGACTAAGGTCTGATTTAAAAGGTTTTTTGCCTTGCCTTCCTTATTTTTGACGAAGATTGATCCTGTCTAAAGCGAATGGATGCGAGGGTTTCTTTAGTTTAACGTTAATACAATGACTTTACTACTTAGCCTTTTTCAAGATTTTTCCCGTCGACTTTTTTCTGTTACTTCCATTACATCAAACGAAGACAAAGCAGAAAGTCTGACATTTAAACTATATCCTTCCCAGACGAGATGCGGAAACCTCATCCCTGTAAAGGGTGTTCTAGTTATTTTGTTACCAACCTTCTTGAGCAGCTAGTGAGATCATTGAAACATTTCCTCGTTTAGAAGCCATATCCCAAGCCATCTCATCATTATTCTGTACCATGGATGACGATCCTTTCAAAATTTTGATGCACTCTTTGTGGTTTTGTTGCATAGCATAGTGTAATGGTGTTACATGTTGGACCTATAGGTAAATTCATAAAATACATGATGTAATGTTTCATACGGAAGTGGCAAACACTCGTTCTTTTTCGGTGCTTCAGTATAAAACATTACGTCATGAATATTGCAAATATAAGTTTAAAATGTAAAAAACTAGACAGTAGTGTTAGTGAAAAAATTGTTTTTGTCGTCATTTAATTTACTTGAGGATTGCATGTTGTTATTTTATACACCATAGATATCTTACATAAAACACTAAATAGAGCTACTCTGTATTTCCCAAGCAACGGCAGGTGAAGCAAAATAATGCGCTGTCTTTGTTGGAAGTAAAGTAGGCCAGAGTAGGTCACAGTTTGGTACCAAAATTTGTTCAACCAATCAAAAAACCTAAATGGCACGAAACGGTGAGGCGAAAGATCGATAAAATTGCCAACACCGAACTATGGTCTACTTATTAAAGATGGTGGATTATTCTGCTTCAGCTAGGGACGGAGTAGCTCTGTCTAGTGTTTTATATAAGATATCTGTGGTATACGCCTGTCAGTACTTAGCGGTGCGGACTGGTAACAAAAAATACAAGACAAATTCTTTTTGACAACGACGGCATCGAAAACTCAAATCTAGGAGGGCTTTTGAGAATTGAATGTTGTTGTCTTTTATCTCGATTCGCAAACGGGTGCTCAACCCAGGTTGGTTACTGTAGTGACGTAGGACCGTACTGTATTTTTAAAACCCTTAGAAAGAAAAAGTGTTTACCTCGCTTCCATTCGCTCCACCTGTCGATGCGCCATGAGATAAAAGCAATTTCAAGCAGTCATCATATCCATACAACGCTGTATCGTGAATGGGTCGAAATCCAAAGCGATCTTCTATGTCTACATACGCACCGTGTTCAAGTAAGATCTCCAAACATTCCGCTTGGTTGTGACGCGCAGCCAAATGTGACGCAGACAAACTGCAATGAATGAAAGTTGAGGGTCAAAGCAGTAGAAATAGGTAAAAAGCCTTTAGTTCATTAATATTGTCAAAAGAATAAGAACAGGATAAGAGCAATTTGAGGGTTATAGCGCAAAAAAAAAGTAGAAGAGCCGATCCTCAAGAAAAATTTTCTTGTTCTTATAAAAAGATAGAATCTTCTTACCCTTGTTGGCCTTTCTCATCTTCAGTTATTTCATTGAGATCAAACATATCTTCTGGTTGACCTAATATCACATTCAACCATTCTGTTTTGCCCGTGCGACATGCTTCGTATAAATCGTTCCGTATCAGGTCTTCATCTTTGCCTTCTATAGAATATTTTCTTGGTTTCTTGCCGAACGGCATTTTGTACCTCTCGTAATCCAAAAGTTAAAAGTTTTTCTCTCCAAATCAACTCTTCATGAAGATTGATAGCTTTTTACCATTTTGAAGTTTTCCTTTCTTTTTTTTATCTAACTGAAACTTCTGACACTTATAACAAGTTATCAACCCACAATTTACTTTTGTATTTTTCCTTGATTTTTCTATTTTTGCTAAAACGAGAACAAAAAAAATACAACACAAAAACAGCTTGAAATAAATTGAAGAATGAAAAGGTGAGACAACTTTGCAAACGTTACATATGCACCATTCCAAAAAGGGCATTTTAGAACCTTTTTTGGACCTTATAAAGTGTAAAAGTGTAGTCCCAAAAGTTTTTTTGATGTTTATCTTGAAGCAAGTAAGAAAGTTTTTACATAGCAACCAAAATATTTTTTACGTATTTTCTCTTCCCTTTATATTTACATTTTTCTACATGTTATCTCTTAAAAAAGTCACGAAAAATACTTCTAAACTTACAATGTTGCCTTTTACTGTAGTTCAAAGGAAAGGCTTTTTTAGGCTTAAAAAATCTCTCTTTATCCTTGATCGCCTTTGTGAAAGATTTTACTGTTAAAAAAAAATTATTTTGACGCCTGTAATCCTCAATGCTTAAAGGATAATGTGAAATAAAACCCATGTATCCCTTAAGCGCAGTCACGCCCTATTTGGGGAGTCGTTGTTCCTGATTAATTACAGAATAATTTTCGCTGAGAGGAATTTGAAGAGAAATATCCCAATATCACTTCAAACTTAAGCCAAAAAAGGGAAATTCTTCTAGCGAGATGCGATTTTGCAGCTCCATTTTTTACTCTTGTGTTCAGACTAATCCCGTTGTATTTCAACATGCATGCACTAAACAGAAGGCAACTTAAAAACTGTTTAGACCATGTTCAGACGTTTATAGGGCCCGCACCACGATTTTGAAAGTGAGGGGGCCAACAAAAATATAGTGACTAAAGGAGGCGCAACCATGGTTTGCGCCGACGGACCGGAAAATAATAAATATTTATTTAATAAAACATGAAAAATGGACAATTAGAGTAAAATTAGACTTACAATGTATAGCAATGTGCCCTCCCGGTTATACTCCTGAACTTTATGGTATAATTAGACTTATTTAAGTGTCCATCTGTCCCCTTTAGAAAGGTTTTAACGGTTTTATTGGCACGCGCACAGAAAAGAAAAAAATAATTAGGTGAAGAGAAATTTCTTTTTTTGCGGTGGCGCAGGCCCTGCGTTACGGTTCCCTTCCGTTCCGAAACGAAACGGTTCCGAAACAAGTGTGAGCATCAAAATTCGAAACGTCAAAAAGAAGACGTTACAAAGCAAAACAGATCGAAACGGTTTCGCTCCCCTTTTTTCATCGGAACGGAACTGCTCCGAAACGTTCCGAAACCAATATTAACACACTCGATCCGTAGCGAAAATCGTACCAGAGCGAAACGGAACAGTAAAGTATGAACATGGTCTCATACTCTTCGTATACCCAACGCGTTGTTTGTGCAACTTTATAAAACTTACATTTAGATTACAACTACTTCGTATAGTATGTAGTAGACTATTTTTTCGTAAATTTGATTCAAACTTTCACTTTTCGAAAAATCTTTTCTTGACCACAATAAAAAGGACAGAATCGACAAAAGATGACACTTATGATTTCCCCTTATTTGAAAAACGGGTTGGTTTTTGGCCTTCGTTTTATAATGAAAATCAAAATTCATAAACATGAAACTTCAAAAATTCAGAATTCTATCCAAAAAAAAAATACCATCATAGCAATTCAAAATCAACGTTTGGTAAATAGTGAAGTAAACTATTCGAGAAACTATTCTAACTTTCTGAGATTTTACCAGCATTTTGGTTTCCAAAACTTATAACCTTCAAAGTAAAGGACATCTAAAGATATTTCCAATGTGTGGAGAAGTGAAGCCCTTTTATATTGATCCAATTGTTGGAAATAGAAAAGTGCCAACAGGAATTTTTTAAAGAGCTCTGATAAGAAATCCTATTAAAATCAGCTTGAAAAAGAAATATAACTACAAAAATAACTTCAGTTTTAGAACCATTGGAAATAAAAAATATTTCAGTCTTATCTTCGTGGATTTAAGGATTAAAATCTTCTATCGATCTGGATTTTTAAAACACTGAAAAGATAAGTGAAAAAATTCATGCAAAACAAGGTCATTTTTATCTTCAATTTTTTCAAATACGTAATCACACCCCCTTCTCACAGACCCGGTAGGATTTTTTCAGCCGGTGATAAAAGTAACGGACTGAAACTCGATGGATGTATTCCCATATTTCTTAGGGCTGGGGATTTCAATTCTTTTGTTTTCAAGTCAGAAAATTCAGTGGGGATGGGAAAAATAGCATAATGTTTTGCAGTGAGGATTGGTTTATTTGATTATTTTCAGTGTGAGAAAGGGGTGTGTAATCTAAGATGTAAAACAACATTCAAGACAGAAGATCTGCTTGACACCACTTTCTCAATGACTGGTGAGAGCTTTTTAATTTCAGATTCTATTGAAACGAGCACCTCACCAAAAAGCGGGATTTTTCATCTCGTTTCTTGGTGAGTTTGACACTTTGACAATTTTCTGAAAACCGAGGCCTTTCAAGTGTCCTGACGGAAATTCGATTTTTTCTTACTTACGTCAAAAATCGAATGTTTGGAGCCCGAAAACTTGGACTCCAAGCATTCTAAAAAGTCGCAAAAAGTAGAATAGACGTTTATTGCGTAGAAAAAACGCGGGTGACGTCTAGTATAGGCTAATTCTATTGTTAACAGGCCAAAAAACGGTCTAAAACGGTTCTTAAACTTTTACATTTCCCAAAATAATTTGAACACGGATTATATCAAGGATTATTTGCAATCATTTTCTTAAATATTCAATTCATTATATAAAAGTTAAATTAATTTTGTTTCAATACTGTATAAAAAATATTCATTAAAATTACTGTATACAAAAATTCATTCAAGTTTCGCAAAAAATCTAAATTTTCAAAAAAAAAATATCAACTTTTCTCAAAACTTTTTGCTGCACCAACACGGCAGTCAGCTACTGGAAAATTGATTTAAAGGAGGTGAGAAAAATTCTTGATTTCAATATAGAAATTTAAGAGAAAAAAAACAAAAATTAATCTTGAGATGATAAAATAAATATGTAAGATATTATTAAACTTAAATTTTAAAATTTAAATAAAATGATAAACTTAAATTATAACAAAAATAGTCGAAAAAAAATCTTAAATATCACTTCTGTATAAAAAAAACAATCACAATTATAATCAAAATAAAATCAGAAACGTGAAACAGATTAATTTAGAGTCGACTTCTAAAAACAGCTACATTAAAGGAAGAAAATTTAGCGGATTGGGCGAATTTGGTCGAAATCCGCCAAATTTAAATTTTTTTCCGTCATCTACCAAATTTAAGTTGCTCTATTTATTCCCCCAAGTGTGTGCTATTTCAGGCTTTACAGTAAAACAGATTTTTCCTTTTTTAATGGCGATTTTTGGACAAAAATGTCCTTCGTACGCCAAATTAGATTCCTTCTGAAAAAACTTTTTTGGCCATCCGCCAAAATTTCTTCCTTTAATGTATAAAATGAAGACCAATGGTTCAAATCAACAAAGTACGATAATAAAGCACATGAAAACAATAAGTTTTATGCTGACAGAAATTTTTTCAATCTTGCATTCGGGCATTTTCCTCTGATAATTCATCTTCTTGATTTTCATTTTCAGGTGTTTCGATTTGATTTTTGACCTCTTCCTCACTAACGACTTTCATTTCAACCGATTCTTCCTCTGTTTCTATCAACTTGTCACTTTCTTGATCTTTAGAGTTATTCCATACTGTTTCTCGTAAACTTTCAGTTTTCTTAACCTCGTCATTACCTATTCCAACATTCTTATTTTCTTCTTTAATCACGCTTGGCAGTCTCTTTTGATTCGCCTGATTATAAGCAGTCGTCTGTTGCTCAGAAGCGCTACGTAATAACAACTGTTTCAAAACGCTGACGTTCTTTTGAGCTGAATTATTTTGAAAGAGTTTATTTATTTCATCAAGAATTTGCGAATGGTCCTGTTTTAAAACATGTGGTTCAACTTTACCCGGTGCTTTAACTGTAGTGGTTGAATTTTCCTTCGAATGGCGCCCTGTAACAACGACACTGGTGTTATTGCGTCGCTGCGTGTTTCGTCGACGACTTGAAAGGGTCCTGTATGACTTTGGGGGAGGTGTATCGTTTTGTTTTGTCATTGATCTCATTAAGCAAGCGCTTACACGAAGCGGGGTGGGCTCACAAGGATAGCGGGCTTTTTTATCCAATAAATTGCACGGATCCTCTTTTCTTATCACGCTATCTTCATATAAATCATTCAAACTTGGAAGTTTATGACCATCAGATCCGTTGAAAGCAACAGACATAACGAAGAACTTTAATTTCTTCTCGATAACCAATTCTAAATAGAAAGTCAATGTGAATGTGTGCAAATAAAAAATTGTATCAACTTAAAATAGTACAAGACAAGACACGTACAGTTGAACTAGTTAGTCACATAGCTCGGAAGCCAAGCAATGCTTTCACCGCATGGATGTGATTTCGTCCACAAAGATAATAATGAGCACAATGAAGTTTAAGCTCAAAATTGAGCCCTGTGCTGGTAATTAATATTTGAATAACAGGGACCCTGAATGTTACGTTTGACGTAAGGGGTTGTGGTACAGGTAGCAGGAGACCCAATTCTACCATTCGGTAATATTTTCTCATATTTCCATCACACCGTAGTCTGGAATTCCCGAGTTCTTTTTTTCTCAACTTTTGGCCAAATTTTTTCAAAAAACGATTCTCATGTAGGGTCGATTTTTCGAACCTCAGCAGAACAATCCCGCTGGCCAGCAAGGGTAACGCACGCCCTCTCAATGACCGGTGGGGACTTTTTGATAGTCCCCGACAAGCCTTTTATTAGGCAACGCTTTTAACCTAGGAAGTAAGTAAGTCTGCAACCGCAGTCGGAGGCGACCCGAAGGCTCCTCTTTCGATAGCTATCTACCCGAAGGTAGGGGAGGGCGCCACTCTTTCTCCCTGGATTGCTCCACTTACCCTTGATCCTACTCTTAATTGCTGAGCATCAAGCAGAGAGGCATCAAGTACCATTTTAAGAATCTTTGGTATGACCCGGCTGGGGGTTGAATCCACAACTTTGTGAACCGTAGCCCGGATGTTGGGCCTGGGGAACCAGGGGAACCGGGGAAGGGGGGTTGTACTTAGACAAAATGAGGGTACGGGTATATGCCGCCCTTAAGGGTGCTTTTTTTGGGACCTGGCAGTCCCTGTAACCAGACTCTCCGACTCAATACAATTTATAACTTTTTCCAATCGATGACTAATCGGCTAATCGATAACCAATCGATTGATTGAATATTGATTGATTCCAATAATCGATAATGAATCGATAATCAGGATTTTATGGGAGACTCGATCGCCTATCGATTGTTTCATTAGTCATCGATTGACTCTAAAATGATAGATAGATCACAATCGGTAGCCATTCAATGAAAAAAATAACCGATTATCAATCCATACTCAAGATTTTAGACGAGTGGGAGAGTCTGGCTGTAAAAATAAGAAAAATCCAAAAATCAAACTTCAGTCCCATGAAGGGTCAGAAAAGTAAGAGAATTTCAACTTTTTGCTCCGAGAGAAAGATCAAAATTTGGTCAAATAGTCCCAATAAAGGTGGATAAGGGTAGTAAAATTCACAAAATTTTCCTTTGCTAAGGGTCCATAAGGGTCGCAAGTCGGGCGGCACACCCCGTCAGCTTGCAACACCAGTACCCTCCTCCACGGGTACCATACCAACTTAATCAGTTAAATCTGAGAAAATAAAATATGAGACCAAAAGTTTGAGCAAAAAATCTAAACAAACCAAAATGACTCTCCAATGTTTACCTTGCTTTGTTTTTCTTGCGCGTTTACGATCAAATGATTTATTCATCATTCTTCAAAGGTCGAAATCCGACAATCACTTTGTTCTTATCTTATGTTTTGGTAACGTTTCAAATGTATACAGAAAAATAAAACCACGCAGACTGCACTTACAAAATCGCCATTATTCTTTTTGTTTGGTTTGTTTTGTTTTGAACTGTTTTGTTTTGAACATGTGACCAAAGTGACGAAAATGCAATAGAATGACTTCTTTTTTTCTCGTTTACAGCAAGCACTACAACGTCTTCTTCTTGGCGACATGTGATTTGCATGTGATCTAAACATTCGAAATGGGCGTTCGATCGAATTGAAAAAAAAGTCATCTTTTGTTATGTTGGCTCTGGTCGGTGCGGGATGGGGGACACGCACATTTATGCCATTTATAAAGAATTTAGCATTAGTAAGTTTCATATTTTTCAGCACAAAATGGTCTGATCGTCCATGTTGACTCCCCTGTCTCTGCGGTGTCCAAGGTCCTAAAGGTCGTGTGTCCTTTTCCTCACAGTGAGTGGGGATAAAAATTCCATATCGTATTCGAAAACCTTATTTAGCATAGAAATTTTATTGTTTCCAGTGGGGATGGTTCTGGCCATTGAATTTTAAATGGTTTTGATTGCGGCAGGTACAAAATGCATAAAACATAATGCATATTGCATAATGCATAATAGTATTGCGTAGTTTACAGAACGATTTTATATTTTCTAACACTCTCCTTTGTAGAGGCTAAAACCGCGAAAACCTCTTTAGTCTTAAGTAAACATTCCAATCAGAGGGATTTCCCCAGACATGATATTTACTTTTCGAATCCGAACGAAAGAGAAAACATTCGAATCATAACAACAAAGGGTTTTCCGTCAGCATAAATAATAAGAAGATACTTTTTCTTTCTCAAAAAGGGGAAATAGATAAACATTCGAATGTAAAAAGTCTATTTTCTTTGATCTAGCTTTCGCATGAAGCTCTTTAATTTATATTGGCTGGATATTAGCTTGTCTAACAAAAAGTATTCACATGGTTAATGCTTTTTAAGAGGGAAAATAAACTTGAATAAAGATCTTGCTATAAAATTTACGTTTTGAAGTTAGGACAGTAATATACGGAGGAGATATTTTCGTGTTTTTTCTACACTATACTATGTTCTGCAAAATACAACTATGAAAATCAAAATGGCGACAAGCATTTTCAGTGGATCATGGATTTTCTTCACCATCCAAAATTTAAATTTACAGCTTTCTACCCTTTATTTTCTGGCAGAAAGTGGTATATTTGTTTTGTTGAAAGTATTATCTTTCAAATTCTCCTTATTATAGCCTCTAAAATTGACATTTTTCAAATATTATGCATTATGCATTATGTAATATGCATTATGTTTTATGCATTTTGGACCTGCCGGTTTTGATTGTTGAAGTTATTGTGTATTTTTCCCACCGGGTGACAAGGGTTTTCGAGCTTTTTTAGGGTAGGGAGACAAAAGTTTCCATCTCTTGAATAAGTTTTCACAAATTTGTAGCACATGCTTGTTTCATTCAAAGTATTGGTAAATAACAAAAAAGGCGGAACCAAACCCTGAGTATTTCCGAGCCAAAAATCGAAAATCGACCCTTAGAGAGAGAAAAAATTGTGAGTTTTTGGGACCCTTAGATAGACCCTTAGAAGACTTTTCCTCAAAATCTTTGTCGATTTTCAATTTTTGAAAATCAAATCACGTCTCTTTAAGGAGAGGGGTAAATTTCGATTTTCGTGAATTTTATACCCTTTCAGAGAATGGATTTAGTTTTTTGTAATCCTTAGAGAGACTATTGACGTTGTAAAAATGGGACTCTTATCCGACACCCATTTTGCCTAAGTATGTAGGTTTGAGTAAGGGTGGTGCTCTAATTTGAGAAATATTCCAAGTCTTCGCAATATCCGTACACCATCAAAATTGAAGTATTTTTTGTTCTCATCCCAAGCACCAATTTACAGAAAAGAGCGCTATCAAATCGCCTTGAAGGCTGAATTAATACATCGGAAAGTTGGGTTTCGGCCGGTAAGGCTGGTATCGACCGCTGACGGAATAACATTTTAGGCAGACCTAACAAGATTCTTGTTATAGATTGACTATTTTCCTCGAACCCACTCCATTAGTTCGCTCTTTGATGATTCTGATAGTGCTCACGAAAAGTTCATCAGTAAAACCAAAAAGTGATCCAAGGTGGGGTGGGGCGGGTATCAAGAATAGAAGATTGAAGCAATAAAAGGTACGAATTAGATGTAAGAAATTTCGGGAAAAATTTTACAGAAAATACCTGCAAAAAGCGGGAAAATATTATTCGCGCGGAGTTTACAGTCGTTATCGCGGCCGGTATACGCGGAAAACAATCGGCGGGAGAGTTTCGAAGAAGACTCGCAAACTCTACCGGTTGTAAACTATTTTCGGCAAAAAGCCCATTTGTGAATTTTTCAGCTTTTAGACTATAGCATAGTCTAACGCAGATGCTAATACGCCAGCCCCCTCCCCTTCCTCCTTTTATCGCTCCTGCCTATTATTTTTAATATTTGAGGTTATCCCTTGAAGATTTTAAAATGATGATATATGAGGCACGACTCCTAAAGTTTACAAGGCATAATCGGCGATAGAATTTCTCAGAATTCGTTCTCTCACATCGCGAGGGGGGATGGGGTTGGAGAAAGTAGCTAATTGAAATTCTATGTAACCAGATGGTAGGACATACTTAGGGGCCTCCTCTAGGGCACCCCTCCTTTAGGGGAGCATAATTTTGTAGGGAAGGGTGAAGGCTTGCTGGAGCCATACTTCTGATTTTTATCTTTTCATCTCAACTTATGTTAAATCGCTGCTTTAGGTTGGCCTGACTGCCCATAATTGCACCAAATTAATTTTGCTTTCAAGTGTAGTGAGTACTGATACGTTAAACAATGATCTTTATTACATCAGTCCATGGTTTTCTAAATTTAGACGGTTCCTGTCGTCGCAAACACCAATTTAATTTGCGCATCAAAAGCCCCTAGGATGCTTTAGATTTAGAATTAAGGGCTCTGACCATAGTGAATTTTTCATAACTGCCGTATTTAAAATGTGTTTTCTGACTGATGTAACCAACAAAACTATGACATGTTATACATTTTCTGTTAGACAAACTATTCCTGAATCTGAAAATTCAAAAATTGCATTGAAAAAATTTTGATGAAGAAGAACATGAAGACTTTTGCGAGGAAGAGTATTTCAACTTTGAAGAGCTTAGTTTCGGCGAAGAAAAAACATTTTGAAAAATTTTTTGCAGTAGATGGTGTATCTTTTACCGAACAATAAAAATTTTTGCGGAAAATTTTTGTAAATGCTTCTTTGTCTCGAAAGCTTCAAAATAGTGGTTTTTCATCAATTTTTCATCCGGATTTTGCTTTAAGAAACAGTAATAACTTTTGACACATCTTTTTAGAAAAATTTTCCGCAAAATTTAAAATAGTTCAATTCTTTGCGGACAGTGTAAAGAAATTTTGAAACAAAAAAGTTAATTACCCATTAAAACTAAGCACTTTATGTAAAAGAGGGTGATGCAACATATTATTAACATCTTTTTAAAGTTCATAACGTCATTTTTGCAATTAAATTCTTAATTACTCTTAAGGGATTCAATTAAAAAGCAATTTATAAAGGCAATTCTTTGTTAAAAGTGTTAAGGAACCTGAAATATAACTTTTATGTTCAAATGCCAAAATCAATTTTTGGACTATGGCCAGAGCCCTTAAAACGTCATGCCTCACTCAGTATCAGATATAAAAAAGCACAATTTTTATTTTTCAACTCCTACACTAATGGAATGAATCTTTCACAGACAAGACAAATTGTATCTCTCTCTAATCAAGACAATCCGACATTAAAATTACTAATTGTAAAGTATTTTACAACAATAGAACACCAACAACGAGATAAGCTATTATCTTCATGACGTTTTCCAAAAGCTATTGTGTTGGTTAATTATCAGCACTAAAGCACAGGAAGGAACGCTAGTATTAATATTTTAACTGAGGGTTTTCTTATTCAAATCAATGTCCTTTTCATTGAGTTTTGAATGTAGACATGTCAGATATTGGTATATCTTATATTATTTGTTTATTTCCCTGGTCACTTTGCATTCAGGACATATAAGCGATTGGCTGTCAGGTTACTTCTAATATACAAGAAGCTTTTAATTTGATGGTTGTCTTTTTATGTAAAGACTTAAAGACACATTTGGATGAAAGGTTAAGGTAAGCAATGATTTTCTCTTAAAAAATTTTGTCTACCTAACTATTTTAAACAACTGCTACCCTCTAATTTTATAATTTTTCGTAATAAAAATTATTAAGCTAAGGGTTCGGTGCAAAATCATAACTAAAAGAAAGCCTTGAGAAAATTAATTTTCAGCATTTTCTGTCAAAAACCCATTAGTCTGTAGCCTGCCACCAAAAATAGTAACTCCTTCTTAATAGTCATTATTCTTACCACTTTAAAAATTTTAACCGGGGGAGTCGTGCCAGTACTATGATTTGATGATTCATTTGCTGGACCTTTAATTACTGACGACCCTAGCGGAAATTTAACTTTTTTGTACCGCCTTTAGGAAAAGTGAAAATACTGACAGTTAATGAGTATGGTATCATTCACTTTTTCCTACTAGCCCGGGGCTCCTCCAGGCTACTATTGGAAAACTCGGTCTTCGTTGCTGCTTGATTAGCCACGACGACATCCAAGCTGTAAAGCCTTTTATGTCTTTCATATTTTTTGGTTTGCCGCCTGGTTTTCCTAAATCGATTTACATTCAAAAATGGATCGTTATTAATTCAACGATTACGTGCAATTAAAAAATTTCTGACCCTAGCTTTACGAAAATCTGGGAAGACGACCAAGTTGTAAGCAGTAGAACTATCAGACTAGGATACTTTACTTTAAATATACAAGACACTGCTTTTTAATGACCTATGCTCTAAGAAAATATTTCATCAAAATTTTTAATGACCTATTGACATTTCAAGATCATTTAAGATTTACGTCCTAAGGCCCACTTAGGAAATCGAGATGTGGTTCTTAACGGTCATTAAAACTGACGTGTAAACGTTACTCTATTCTAATCATTTGTTCCGTGGGGGCTTAGAAAATGAGGAAGAGTTGCTTAAGGATTGAGAAATAACCATTAGCTTTTTATAGCACTGTTTTTTTATTCACATATATCATCTATTTCACATACTACTAATGCAGGTACTAGAAATAAATAAATGATTTTAATCAATAGCTCCGATAGAGCGCTCTAGATGATATGAAAATGAATACACCTTTTCGACCGTAGTCGCGCGAGCATTTTTTTGTCCGCTTTATCCCACTATCACTAAAACCGCCCCGATCCTTTTTTGACGCATTTTTCTATTGTCTATTGGTACAAAGTTTTTGTATTGGGTACACTTTGAGTATTTGTCAAAGTTTTTTCGTCATAAGAGAGTTATCATTTCTAACAAGCTTGGCAGCATAATTTCGCTGCTGAATTTTAAGTCTAGTTTAATTGGAGAAGAATTTTAAGTGGTTAGAAAGCCTGCAACATAAAGTTATCAAGGACTCAGTTTGAAACCAATACACCAATCGACCGTAGCCGTCAATTGCCGCGCGGGCATTTTTTTTGTTCGTTTTACCACCCTAAAACCGCCACAGTCTTTTTTTCGCACCTATAGACAATAGAAAAGGTGTCAAAAAAAAGATTGGAACGAGTTTAGGGGAAATCAACTAATTAAGTGGCACGCGCCTGACCTACGGTCGAAAAGGTGTATATCCTCCTAGGTTGGATTTGAAGCCACTAAAACTTACCTAAATCGCGGCCTTGAGTTTTTTTTTTATACAAATTTCAGTCAACCATACTAATTGATTTTGTCACGCACACAAAGTAATAACTGTTATTTAAAGATATATCCTGCTTCTAGTTTCGATATTTCATGATTTCCTTTTTTGGAATATCTGTGCATTCAGACGAAAATAGATAAATGACCTTCTGTAATGAGGTAGTGTTACTGTTAAAGTGTCTAAAGGTTATTCGAGGGTATCATCTAATATGGTCTAGCCGCATAGTAGACGACTAAAAGGACATTACTAAAACCTAATACAAACAAATATTACCCCGTAACCATTATCGTATTATCACATAACACCCATATTACTGTATTACACGAGTTATAAGCAACGCAGGTCTAGATCTATTATGATATTACTGAATCTACCGTATATATGATCTCCGTGATGATTTTATGATACAACGTTATGGGAGGTAAAAATAATCATAATATGATGTATTCTACATTCTATGACTTCCTTCATAATCATTATCTGTTTTTTCTCTTCTGCTTGTTGTAAATGAAAAATATTGTTAGTAAAATGAACCATATCTGCTTCGGGGTAAAGTTACCCTATTCGCCTAAATAAGCCCTAGGTTTTTGGATCTCACGATTAGAATTCTCTACCATATTCTTACCCTCTCTGACCTTAAAGGGGGGGGGGCTCTGAGATTTTTAAAGAATTCCTATTTTGTTTCTTCATGCTGAGAAAGCAGAGTTACCTAAAGAATTTCTCAAAATGTGAGCTTGTGTGGTGCGGGAGTGGAAGAAAGTTATGTAGGCAAAAGGTAGGAGATACGTTTAAACATGGAATTATTACAGAGACTCTGGATCAATATCAAATGAACGGTGAAACCATAGTCCGTATAAAAACCCCAGTCCGTATAAAAACCCCGGTCTGGAAGCCTTTTGTTTCTTTCCTTTGTTTCTTACTGGAACTTGCGTTTGGGAAATTAGTTTGTTTTGCTCGATTTTTGATCATGTGATTAAATCTTAAACCAATCCAAAGAGGAATACTAGGTAACGTGATCAAAAACTGAGCAAATCGATTTTTAACTTTTAATATTAACAAAGGAAAAAGTTAACAAAAAGTTAAAACTATAAGCTTCCAGAGTTTTTTATACGGACTATGATGAAACGGTGCAGAGCGAAGTATTGCCTTTTCATTGTTTCAGAAAACAATCGATGTACATGCTTTGTCTACAAAGGACAATTGTCATTGCGGCTCGAAGGACTCTGACTTAGAAAAATGATTAATACTCAAATGATTACTCTTATTTCTCAAAATGTTTTTATCTTTTTCTATTTGTACTTTTGCTGGCTAAAAGTTTGAAAGTAAATGCTAGAATATCAAGCGGATACATTTGGATACATTTATGAAATCTGGTGAGAAAAGTAAAATCAAACAAAATGCTTATAGTAACACGACATTATCAGTTGAGGATATCTTTCCAAAGTTTCTCCGAGTAGAGCCGAAATTTAAGCATATTAGACGTGAGTCTCATAGCTCCACTGTGATATGAAAATCTTTTGGTCTATTTGGGAATTGGAAAAGTACGTTTTGATGAGAAATGCAATTAAAAACCTACGAAAAATCATTTAATTGTTGAAGAAGAGTGAACAATAATGTCATTACTGCGGACAAGGCGTGTACTTGAGAAATTGGCAAAAATTATTCAGTTGTTTTTCCAGTGTCTATAATAATTCCTTGATTTAAATGCCCTACACAAAAAATAGGAAAATGAACAAAGGTTTAAAAAATCAGCTTCCCGGCTCCCATTCTTTGCTATTTTGTTTTTATTTTCATGGATATCATGCTTTCTTCAGATGATGCTGCTGAAATTACGAAAAACACCAACAATAACAAAATACTTTGCATTTTTTTAAGTCAATTACCCAATTCCGGGATAAAAATTATTTATGGAATATACGTTCTTCTGTATCGTAATTAAGGCAAATTATTTGGCAAGGAGCTCTCAGGTTGAATTTATTTCGTAGACTATAATTTATTTTTCAGGCCTCATGGAGTTATTTACTGAACATACCGGAAGGCATAACGGTCATGCGAAAGATTATTTTTAAACTTTTAATGACATCAATAAAATTTAGAACCAATCAACACGTACAAAGATTTCCGGAATTTCGAATAAGAATCGAGTTCAATTATTATTTTTACCTTGAGTCTTCTGCTCGTTAAGCACTATCTTACAGTGTCTGTCTCAGAATTAACTACTGTGGCAAATAGGAAATTCGATTTTGAAATTTGATTGATTTGAATCAAATAGAATTAGACTTAAAACAGGGTGATTTTGTAGGCTAATTGGGCGTTCACAAGCTTATTGGCTGATAATTTGTTGTTTTATAAAAATCCAGGTGGAGGATATTTTCTTATTTAGATTTCACATTCACCAATTCCATAAACAGTCTTCCCAGGCTGAGAAAACTGAAGCAATATTTTGTATACTGATATTTTGAAGAAATTTTTTTTTTCTATTTTTCTCTGTCTTATATTCTTGACTTCCTTTGGACAAAAGATACTCCCCTTTAGCAACAACATTATTATGCAACGTTTTACCGTGATACGAGAGTACAAACAGGTACACATAGGAAGTTTAATCTACACAAGGAAAGTTTTAGAGAGTCAGTGTGTGTGATCAGTTCAAATAATATATTTTTTGGGAAGGTCATTTGGGGGATAAATTTTTCACCTGGTAGGTGTGTATGTCTTCAAAATCTCAAGGAGTTTTGGTTTGTCAAAGTACTACAAACTCTCGAAAACAGCAAGGGCAATAAAAGGGCAAGTCATGCTGTATTTTCGCCAAATAAAGTCAGACAAACTCTTCTCGATATAGCTTTCACTAGCAGTGAAAATAAGATTTGCTGAAAATTGCGATATCATGGTATGATATTACCAATGTGGAATGATATTTGAGAGTGGAATTATCAACAGCAACTGGTACAAACCTTTTTCACGAGACATAATGTATTATCAAAAATAATTTTTCTTTTTAGACACAATACAAAGCTGAAGATGATATTGAGGATATCTCAAGAACATTCTACGAGATGTATCGTTGAGGGGTTATGAAAAATCGATTGACCATACATCAAGTATTTGTGTGTATAATATGGATATTTTTACAAATAACAATCGGTAAGTTTGGAATCTTTTCGGGGTCAAAGAATACAAAATTGAACTCAATTGGCTACAGGGATGTGGACGAACCTTTTTATGGCAATAAAAAGATTCCTAGAAATGTTTGGATACCCCCTGGAAAATTTTTTGATAACTTTTTACCCCCTGGTAAAGTTTATTCCATATTATATCCTGTATAGCCCAATGACATTCCCTTACCGAAACGTTTTAGTGTTGTTTTTGTTCGTGACAAGCAAAAATATCGATCACGGTACGGTACTGATACATATTATGTGTCACTTTAAAACAAGAGAGCAGTCTAGTCTACAATCATCAAATTAGGCTAGGATATACTGTTTTGACTTTCGACCCTTTTAAATTTATGATTACGAGAAGAATCTATCCTGTTTAGGCGTGATGAGATTACTCCTTGATTATCAACGTTCGCATTTTTATAAGAAAAACTTTATAAGAACATTAAGGCTTTGCGAATTTTTAGAACCCCTAATTTCTTCGGAAATCGCACAAAAATACTCACAAGAAGAATGAAAGTGAGAACATTTCAAGAATATTTTTTAGGCTTAAAACTAAAAAACTTAAGAAAATCTGAACGTTTTACGAATTTTGGATGTTCTTATCAAAAATGTTTAACTATTTTCACTGTACAAATGCATTACCAATTTCTTAACCGCATCCTCATTCTTATCAATAGCTGCATGTGGGAACAATCAATGTCTGCAATCACCCCTAAACCAACATCGAAACGTATCCACTCCATTTCACGGACCCTTAACAGTACAATGGTCATTAAATCCTTGTTGCCAAGTGTTACATTTCATGGTCTTACAACATGATAGCTTAGTAGCTGATCTTTCCAATCCAGCAGGAAATGTAGCGTCCTTGATTCTCTATCAATCTAATTATACGCTCATCTTTGGAATGATTCCACATTTTACAATTGATACTTACAATGAAAACCAGTTTCAAATCAATGCAATGTTTGATCCATACCAATGCTACAAGAGAAACTCATCTGAATTCACCAGTACGGATGATGAGCAGATTCTTGGTGAAGAATATAATCTGAATGTGACTTTACTGTTCGGTAAGTCTATCCATCATTTAGAGACGCATGTTTGGGTATACAGTAGACTCTCGGTTATTTGAACATGCACTTATTCGAATAATTCGGTTATTCGAAGTGATTAGGCGTTCCCCCTTGGATCTGCTTACCAAACTCAGGCAAAACACTCTCTTGATTATTTGAACTTCAGTTATTCGAACTTTCAATTATTCGAAGCGATTTCTATCCCCTTGGGGCAAATTATAGGCCAAATCACCCTCAGTTATTCGAATCTTTCTTATTGGGAGATCGTCGAGTGAGAACATTGATTTTCTGCGACTAAAACATTTTTTTTCTTCAAGAAATCAAGATTCAATATCATGGCTATTTACACTTTTTATGCTATTTCAAAAGTTCAATATTCTCCTTCGGTCCGGAGAATTGAAGCAAACGGGGTCTTCAATCTCTTATCATCTCCAAAGTTATTTCTTCCTTCAAAAAGTAAAAACTTGTTGTGTTTATCGCGCATAACTGAACCACGATGCCTCAATTACTTCAGAAAATTTGATCCCATTAACCTGGCGGAAAAACGAATTATTCAGTTATTCGAACTCCCGGTTATTTGAAGTAAATATTTATCCCCCTTGGAGCTTCGAATTACCGGGAGTCTACTGTATTACGAGTCAAAGTGGGTATTGGGTATGTGCCATAGATTTATAAAGCCCGAAGGTCTAGATGGCGTACTTTTGCTGAAAAGTGTGCCGTGGTTAGGTAGGAAATCCTACCTAGGTCACGTGACATTACAATAGAATTTTAGCGCTTGACCAATCAGGAGCTACGTGGGTTTTCGAATACAATAGCAACAATATTTTTTCCGATATTCACTTTTTTTTGCCTGCGATGGCTTAAAGCACGACATCTAGCCCTTCGGGCTTTATAAATCTATGGTATGTGCAAATTTTCGACAGAAGAAAATAGTCAAATATGATAGTTTCACCGAAATCTAGGATCAGGTCTGCAAATGATTTCGATAATTTCTCAAAAGTGTAAAATATTTTTCTTAAATTACTATATCAAGCGATGCTAGTTAGTTCAATATATATTTTACATGAAACTGACCACTCTTCCTTCTAGAGGAACACTTTAGCCCGTCTACGTGATCTTTTTATTGGCTTCCTTGTCACGATCATCGGAAAATGTTTAAGCATGATATATGATCAGATAGCCTGTACCATCGCTTTTATATTGAACAGTAAAAAAAAAGTTGGTAAAGGATGTGCTGGCTACTGTGAAGTGTGCTCTTTGGCAATTTTCGCCTCTTTTTATCATGAATTTTTTTAAAGCCACATTCAATGGTGGATCTGATGCCGGGTTCAAATAACAGAAGTGTTCGTTTTCTATAAGAATCATCAACTTATAAAGAACACTGGAATTCAATTTGCTGAAATTTACTTAAAACCTAAGAACAACTTGAGAACAATCTTCTTCTCAGATTTTTGACTTTATTAAGAAAATGCTAGTTTTCAATCTATTCGAGTAAATAAATTTAACGCAATAAGAACATGCTAAGAATAGATAAATGAGAAAAGTAGAGCCTGAGCTAAGTTTTAGTTTGAACCCTACTCAGGTCCGCCAGTTGATTTAATTATATTTTAATATTAACCAACCCTTGTCTTTAGTAGTAAACTACACGTCAGGAGATGGGAATACGACACTTGACTACACTGAGAATTCATACACAACACAAACGTACATCAGAATGTCCATATTCTTGCCCATTCCTCTACTGGTTGGATTTTTGTCTCTTCTTATTCGATATCTGAGAAAGAAAGGTATGTTCTTTCTTATATGAGACTTAAAAGCCCTGAAATAGCAGACACCCCTGCCTCACAGGGACCTCTTCCATCAGCCTAAATTTCGTCATTTTTGTCCCTGGTGAGATTACTCATAAATTTAATTAATAAATTTGAACAAAAGAATTTGAAAAACCCAAGCATTACATATCCCATGGTTTTCATCATAATATCCTAAATTGCTCAGAAATGCCCGCCCGGCCACCGAGACAGTGGTGTGTCAACAGAAAACTCACTAAATATTGTTTTTGAACGTTAGATGATGGATGTTTCATTTTCTTAGCCATTTCTGAAACCTCAAGCTAGGATAGTTCCCTATTGTTCTAAGGTTTTGTCAAATTGAGCTTCACGTTTTTATAAAATTATTCTAATTAGAAAAAAAAACGAGTCTATGAAAAGTGTTTTTTTTTAATTTCGCATAGCGAAAGTATTACGATAGCCTTTCGCGGCGGCGGTGTCCTCGGAAAAAAAATTAGAAAACGAAAGTGCTTGATACAGTGGACGAACTCACTAAATTTAATTCACAAATTACACGCTCGTATAACCACGGACGATTTTCGCGGGTTTTCTTTGGATTACGTCATATATCTTTGTGTCTTTAGCTCCACAGTTTGATTTTTTCTTTATTTTCTTATAAGCATATACTTTATAAGAATCAAATCAATGACTCTTGATAGACGGTAATATACCTTTCGGTAATTAGTTCTTACAAAGTAAACAAGGAATGGTGCACAATATGAGCTTATTTAGTTTTCTCATAAGCATATACTTTATAAGAATCAAATCAATAACTCTTGATAGACGGTGATATAGCTTTCGGTAATTAGTTGTTACAAAGTAAACAAGGAATGGCGCACAATATGAGCTCATTTATTTTTCTTATAAGCATATACTTTATAAGAATCAAATCAATAACTCTTGAAAGACGGTGATATACCTTTTGGTAATTAGTTCTTACAAAGTAAACAAGCGATGGCGCACAATATGACCTTATTTAGTTTTCTTATAAGCATATACCTTATAAGAATCAAATCAGTAACTCTTGATAGACGTTGATATACCTTTCGGTAATTACTTCTTACAAAGTAAACAAGGGATGGCGCACAATATGACCTTATTTAGTTTTCTTATAAGTAGGGAGGGGACTTAAAAAAAGAAAATTAGAAAGAATTTAGTGGCATATGTACAAAAGCTGCCAAATTATATAAAAATAAGGAAAAAATCAAAAATTTTGACCGGGGACCCTTTTCAGGGTCCCCCCGGGCCCCATTTCTGCGGGGTACTCAGCGCGACCCCGGACCAAAAATAGCCTAACACCAACTTTCTTAAAACATAGTCATGTGGCATATCAAATTATCAGAAATTCTATGCTGATTCCAAAAAACATTAGTAGTAGGGGTCAGAAATAAAGCTAAACAAAGTTATGACCATATCTTGGACCAGATTTGGAGTAAATTGCATAATTCGCAAGAAATTCGAATAGAATCTTGATTATGACTAACATTTTATGTTGTTAGTAGTTAAACTTTGACAAAATTCTGGTTTATTGATGTAACTGTTTTCATGATATGAAGACATTTTCAGGTTTATTTAAGTTTTCTTTAGAGAGACGGATTATGGATGTGTGAAGCTGAGGTACCTTGAACAAGAGCAAAATATATTTTATCAAGCCAGAAATTGCAAAGTAAAAAATCAAGGAATAAAAAGTTTTTCAATTGTAAAGAGCATCACGAACTGCCACATGAGTGGGCAGAATGAATGTAAAGATAACCTTTGGATGTTCTTTACCAAATGCCAAGAAAGCGTTGGAATATCTATTCACCACTAAGATGGTCAATACAGGAAAGAATGAGAATTTTGAAAAAGCTGTTGAAAAGGGTGTTGTTGTAAAGGGTGTTGTATTGCAATGGATTTTTTGCAATGTTTATCCAAAGAACTATCGAACATCGGAGCACGATATTAAAACATTATTAAATAATTATGAATTATTGAAAAAAGAAGCACTTCAAAAAAAACAGATGATAAAGATATTGTTTGACATTATTGATTATTGAATAGTTTATTGCTAGGGCAAATTCTCTCCTAGGACTGACAGTGATATCTAATTCAATTCTTTGTAATTTTCGTTTAGGTATACAAGTTGAGTTCAATCTATAGACCATGATGGCACCTTTAAAGTTTACATTTCATTTGAAAAGGCATTGTAGGGTACAGACATTGATTGGTGCTAAATTTAATTTAAAAGTTCAAAAGAGGGTAAGGCTACAAGAAACAACCTGGGTGTAAAAATAAGGCAAAATGACTGGACATTTTACAATAACCAAAAACAAATCCCACTAGAAGGGTTTTGTACCAGTTTCACTGATAGACTCTTTTTTAAACTTTCCAACTCACCGAGGATGCTCTTAAGATCTGCCATTGAGATACTGGTAGCTGATCTGGCGCCTTCAAATATATTTTTAACCCATTTTGATAACCCCCCCTTGAACTCAACCTCTTGCCATTCTGCCTCCTCATTCTGCATCCTGCAAATGTAAACTTTAAAGGTGCCATAATCATGGTCTATGGATTAAACTCAACTTGTATACCTAAACAAATATTGCAAAGAATTGAATTGGATATCACTGTCAGTCCTAGGAGAGAATTTGCCCTAGCAATGGACTATTCAATAATCAAAGAGAAATCTTACCAATGTTAAACAATTATTTAACCTATCTGTATTTCTCAAACTTAGGCCAGTACTCTCGGGTACCTAATAGCTGGGGGTTTGGAATAAGAGGGGGCATAGTGCGGAAAGGGTCTGATCCCCTTCTTGGCAACCCCCCCCTTAAAAATATCTATCCCCCAAGGGTTTTGGGCTAAATTTTCGAAAATATATAGTGTATAGTGTGATCCGATAATCCCCTCAGACTACTCAAACAGAAAAACTTCCTTTCATGCAGACCAAATTCATAACAACGCTGGAAAGAATATCTACAATATACGTAAGCCCCCCCTTCTTAACCGATCCCCCCTTTTTAATGAAAATTTCTTATCCCCCCTTCTTCACTTTTTTGGAAGGTATCATCCCCCCTTAAGCCCCTGGCTATTAGGTACCCTAGAGTAATCATCTGGTTTCTTCGAAGTGCTTCTTTTTTTTAATGATTCATAATTATTTATGTATTAATTTTAATTATTTATAAAATTGTAATAATAATCTTTTAAAATCGTGCTCCACTGTTCAATAGTTCTTTGGATAAACATTGCAAAAAATCCATTGCAATACAACTCTTTGCAACAGTTTTTCAAAATTCTTATTCTTTCCTGTATTGACCATCTCAGTGGTGAATAGATATTCCAACGCTTTCTTGGCATTTGGTAGAACATCCAAAGGTTATTTTTCCAACATCTCAAACTTAACACAGGTATTACAATCTTTACATTCATCTGTCCACTCATGTGGCAGTTGGTAATGCTCTTTGCAATTGAAAAACTTTTTATTTCTGTGTTTGTTTTGATTTTTTACTTTGCAATTTCTGGCTTGATAAAATATCTTTGCTCTTGTTCGAAGTACCTCAGCTTCACCATCCTTGTCTAACTTAAATAAACCTGAAAATGTCTTCATATCATGAAAACAGTTACATTCAATTAACCAGAATTATGCCAAAGTTGAACTACTAACTACATGAAATATTAGTCATAATCAAGATTCTATTCGAACTTCTTGCGAATTATGCAATTTACTCAAAATCTGGTCCAATATATGGCTATAACTTTTTTTAGCTTTATTTCTGACCCCTACTACTAATGTTTTTTGGAATCAGCATAAAATTTCTGATAATTTGATATGCCACATGACTATGTTTTAAGAAAGTTGGTGTTAGGCTATTTTTGGTCCGGGGTCGCGCTGAGTACCCCGCAGAAATGGGGCCCGGGGGGACCCTGAAAAGGATCCCCGGTCAAAATTTTTGATTTTTTTCTTCTTTTTATATAATTTGGCAGCTTTTGTACATATGCCACTAATTGTTTTTTTCTAAGTCCCCTCCCTATTATAAGCATATACTTTATAAGAATCAAATCAATAACTCTTGATAGACGGTGATATAGCTTTCGGTAATTAGTTGTTACAAAGTAAACAAGGAATGGCGCACAATATGAGCTTATTTATTTTTCTTATAAGCATATACTTTATAAGAATCAAATCAATAGCTCTTGATAGACGATGATATACCTTTCGGTAATTAGCTCTTACAAAGTAAACAAGCAATGGCACACAATATGAGCATTTTTATTTTTCTTATAAGAATTTACTTTATAAGAATCAAATCAATAACTTTTGATAGACGGTGATATTACCTTTGTTTACTAGTTATTAGAAATTAAACAACAATTGTTCTTAAATTGGTAGCGATTTTAAGCCTCGTTGTTCTTGTAAAATTGTTTCATCAAGGCTCGATGTAAAGTAGATTTCAAATTGGCTTCAATCTCTACTTCTTGTTTTTCCTATGTAGTTTAAATTCTAGGCGAAATTTTCGACTTCAAGTCGTCTTGTTTTAAGCTTACAATTATCTTTTTCTTACTTCACTCGTAGAGAAGCTTCGGCGCAATCGAAAAGAACACAGAAGTGTAATTCGCAGAATGCAAAGCAGTCCTACTACATCTGAACAAACACCAGATACTCTTACCGTTCCGCATTTTACCTCATCCATCAAAAAACAACCGAAAGAAACGAAAATTGAGATCGAATTAAACAAATTTGGAAATCAAGAAATGAAACCGAAAATGGGAAAACAAATGTTAACTGTCCCTTCAGATAAAAAACATGCTATCTTGAGTAGAACACCAAATCGTCGATTAACCTCTAGCGAAAGTTTCAATTCGTTCCATTCATCTAGGAATACTAACCTTAGGGCGGCCGTAAAGGCGAAGAGGAGGATTACCTACCCTCAGGTTATTTGTGAATCGATCGCTTTGAAAGAATTGAGTAAATACGTCAATTTGGTGTGTACTCCTTTAGTGGAAAGTTACGACAACGTAATAACAAAAAGTTCGGAATGTGAATTAGATTGTTGTAAAAGTGAAATTAACCAGTCTTCAAAGCTTACTGGAACCTTTGATCAAGACCATGTTATGGCGCAGGACTTATCAGTTGACCTTGACACCACCTTTGAAAATTATACTTTAGAACATCGGGATATCATACAAGAAAACGATACTCCTTTCGTTGTACCAAACTCTACTATTCCTAAAACTTGTGCAATTAAATCACTAATTGATAATGGAACCATGAGACTGTATAAACCAAATCAATTTCTAATTAAGCCAATTAAACCAAATGAAGCTCGAGATATGGAATTTGGTTTTTTTTGTAAAGGGAGAAGAAAACTAGACGAACGTCATTTCACTGATGTCGACGGTTTATTGGATTGGCCATATGTTGAATCTGGTGATGCTAAGATGACTTTACAACGTATGCGATCTAATACTTTATGATACACGTTTTTTATAAGAACATCACAAAATTTTTGAAGTCTTTGGTTATTCTTGATTTTTTGATTTAATAATATTCTTATTTTCACCATTTTGTAGTGAGTATTTTCCAAAGAAATCCAAAGAAATCGGATGTTTCAGAGTCAGCAAAATCTTTACTCGTTCTTAACTTGTTCTTAATATTTTGGCCATCAAAGCCATATGTTCTTATATTGTTTGTTCTTATAAAAAAACGTGTAAGTTGTGATAATCCACCCATTTGGTGTCATATACTCTTAAAGGAGATTACCAGACAGATTTGTGAACAATTGAATGAAAGAAATGTGGAAATAGAGGGATGGAGGTGAGTAAGAGGTCAATTCTTACTTATCCAAAATCTTATATTAATTTTTTGGTATATCTTGAAAGGAGGCAGTTGCCTCTTTTTTGTGACTGAGAATTCAAGTCAACACTTGCTATGTTTGTTTGATAGGGGATAGTGATACAGTGATAACATTGGTAAAAGAATGACACTGTCATATCAAATTTGATATACGATTCAAGTCAATTTTGATAGAGAATTGGACAAAGGTTTGAAAGAATTACAATCAAATTATCCAATTGTCTAACCCCTTGCGATTTTTAATATGATATTAGAGTAATATAACTAGATGAAAGTTTAAGCTATGTATGCTTTACTTTTAATTTGATATGGATTTTTAGACTAGTTTTGACTGTAGGCTACTGGCATCCACTAACGGATTCGTACTCCTTCTACTATACTATCTGTGGTTTCGTAGGGGTCTGTGATTCAGACAAGACTTGCTCCTTTTTCTTTTTTCAGAGATTGTTTGTTGAAACACATTTTTTTCTTCAAATCAACGGAATACTCAAGCATTGACCCATCTCAGTTCATGCAGTGTTTGAAGTATTGAAGTTTACAGAAACTGTTTACAAGTCACTATTTTCCGTTTTCCTTGCATTTCTATCAAGTCTTTTACTCACTTAAGCGGTATCTTAATTTCCATTCCCAATATTTTCTTAATTTAAGACTTATAGATCGATCAAAGATGACTGACCAGAGCAAAGAGGGAGCTGAAAACTACAGATTGACAAGTTCTAAAATACAACAACACTATTTTGACATGCTTATCAATACTATTGATATCCAGCCTGGATGGAAAGTTTTAGATCTAGGTTGTGGAACTGGCAATGGAACAAAGAAGCTATGTGAACGAGTTGGTGCTTCTGGACATGTCATTGGCATAGATCCTATTGCAGAGAGAATCGTTCAGGCGAAAGAGTACTATGCAGCAGGTAATATTAAATATCACACAGCATACGGTCGAGATGCGTGCACTTTCGGTGAAGGCATTTTCGATCTTGTAGTCGCAGGTACAGTCATGCATTGGCTGTCCCCTGAAGAGAAACAAAAAACATTGGAAAGTGTGTACAAAGCCTTAAAACCTGGTGGAATCTTTCTCTTCAATAACATGTTGAAATATGACAGTGCAAACACCTTGAAATTTCTCGATTTCTTTAAAGATCAAAGCGTCAAAGAAAAGCTCTTCGCTGCTGTTTTCTGCCCAGATAAAAGAACTTTTTATGATCTGGCACAGAAAACAGGATTCAGCAGAACGACAATTGATGAAGTTTCAGTCCAAGTTCCATTTGATTCACTTGAACATGCAATTCATTGGTTTTCAGCTTCTCTACATGCTATTGGATTTCATACAGCTCTGGACGAATTACGTCAAGTTACCAGCGACGAAAATAATAATTTGGATTTTCTTTTCAATGAAAAAGGAGAACCTTATTTTGATAATAAATATCATTTTGTAACTAGTCACAAGTAATTTTTCGGCGATAAATAGTGAATCTATTATATGATTGATTTTAAATCATTTTCGTAATAGCAGAAAAGATATCTTTCAAATAATTAAGTGATAATGACGTTTGTGTATCATTGAATATCATTGAACCATTTGTTTAACTTTATAGTTATAGAATGTAATACAGTCTTCATTACTCGAATTTTAAGGGGGATGACAGATGACATCGAGCTATGGAGACATTCCAGAGTTTAGCATTGACTTCCAAGCCTGCCGTAGTAGAAGGGGGGATTTGTTCGTTTCTTTAGGTCGCTAGATTTTTTTAGTCAAAGCACTTGTTATACATTTTTGGAAAGCTAAGGGGTAGGAGAATCAAAATAACTTAGGTGCCAATTTTATTTCGGACACTTTGGTGTGATTTTCGGACAAATATGACGGTCTGTCTCAGGCAAAAATCATAGGGTCAAAAAAAACGGAGACCTGTTGTATATTTTTGGAAAGCTCTCAAAAAAATAAGATTAGAGATATATTGCAAGTATGGTTGATTTCTCTACCTACCTCGAGATATTACTCTTAAGAACAGTGTTTTTCAGCCAGAAACAGCTGTTTTTGTCCAGTCAAGAAACATAGGATATATGGAATCTAAAGTCCGAACAATGGTCATTGTTTTGCATTGTTCTTAACAATGTCTTCGCATGCGCACACTTCGTCGGCGCGAATTCTAGCGGGAAGTTCAAAATGGCGATTTTCTTACACTGATTAGTTCCTCCACTTTTTTTGGTGACGCGGGAATTTTTTCATATTTTGATTGATTTCATCGCATTGGAAAACCCAGTGAGGCTTTATTTCAAAGATTGTCTACCCCTTTGGGGTTTCCCTTTGAAATTTGACAGATTGGACTCGTTTATCCAAAATTATTCAAATTTGTTTTTGTGGTAGTTGCACGAGGAGACACAAGTTAGAGAGAACTCAGGTGAGTTTTGATTTTTCAATATCTTCTGAAATACATTTCCTTTTTTTATGATTTTTTCTGTGGCCACTCATGAATATAGCTAGAACACACTTATATCAGTTTAATTTGCAGGAACTTACAGGATTTTGGAGAAATTGGCTATTATTTTGCTCTGTAATTTAGGGGTGATCTGCACATTGCCTGAGCTTTTCTCTTTTAAATACATCCTGGTCATATAATACAAGACTCTAAGGATCAAGGATTATTCTGAAAGGTACTCACTTGATTCTGGTTTCATTTTCTAAAAGATTTACTTTGGATTCAAAGTAATGTTCTATTTGAATAATTTGCTAAAAATGGCCACGTTTGTTATAATTTTATTGTAAAATGTCCTCTGAAAAGAGACATTTTTTTCTCAACAAAGCCAATTCTATTAGCTGTTCCTAATTTGAGAAGAGCTTTTCTGAGTGAGGACAAAGCAGTGAGCAATTATTGCCCTTGCCCAATCCCCAATAGCAACCATTTAACTTGTTTTTCTTTATGAGTTTCTAGGGTACTGTAGCCGCCCAGGTTTGGGCTCGACTATTTCCATGAGAAAACCAGGCTATACCCAACAGCTAGCTTGACTTGAAAGTGACTTCTAGTTTCAAAATAATAACAAAAATTACTTATTGCAAAAATTTTGGTTACATTTAATTTTATTTTTAAATTACCTCTGTAAAATTGATTTGCTTTTATTTTGATCTTTCAGAATGGCCGAAAACCATAATGCTAAGTTGCAAAGGATTTGCAGAATATGTTGTATGGTGATCAAAACCGATAAATCTTACACCGAAAAAAGACATATCACCGACTTTACAACCGAGATGAAAGCATTGTTTGACATTGACGTGTTGAGTGATACTCATGCCCCGCCTTATCTTTGTGGAAATTGTAAGAGAAAGCTTGAACTCAAGAGAAAACATCCGCAATACTCAACTGAAACTGAATTGTTTAATTTTCTGGAACATCGTGATGAATGTGATGTTTGCAAAAGATTGGTACCAATACGCTTTAGTTTAAAGACAGTTGCACCCTCACTTCCTAAATTCGAGAAAATTGGTAATGATTATGGCTTCCTTAAATCACCTTAAATTGAGGACTGATGAAGACTTTCTAGTACTCTCAAAACCAGTAAATCTAGAAAACACAGTTAAAATATATATTAACTGTCAAATTGATCCTAGTTGTCAATGGAAGGTGTTTGTCAGTAATAGACAGCTTGCAGCTCAACATGAACTTTACCAAAAGTTTGGTTCGGTATTGTCAATGAAAAATGCTAATGAATTTTTTGAAATGTTGGCATTGTACAATGTATGTGAGGGTAATACAAGATATCAGGAACTTGTCAAGAAAAAAGTTGATAAAGGAAGTGATCTCACATTTCTCGACAAGCAAGGAAAAGTTGCTGCTTGCATCGAAGCACCTGGATTCAACCAAATCCATCCAGACAAGCTTACAATCCGCCATGTAAACTGTGAATTGATTTCCAAAGATAATATTAAATGTAAAGTTTGTGCAGACTATGGACGTAAAATTTTATCTTCCATGTCCAGCAGGGCTCAAAAACTTCCAACGACTAACCACCCAAACACTCCAAATATTTATCTCACTCGCCAACAATTGGAAAACAAAGCCAAAACATTGCAAAGGGATAAAAGAGAACTGCAAAATGAAATTAGACGCTTGAAGACTAAAGTAAAAAAGCTTATGACTAATGAAGCTGTGGCATTGCCTGATGAATGGAAAGAAGTCATTCCAGCTGTTTTTGAAAGTAATGATGCAGGTTTTCCAGCTGACACACCCCAAGGAATCTTATGGGAACAACAACAAAAATATGCATCCTTGAAAGATAAAAGGGGAATGCGCTGGCATCCTTTAATCATTCGATGGGCAATCAGTATCTTCTTGAAATCTCCAGGTATGTTTACAGATCAAGCTTGAAAAAAAATACATAGAATCTACAATATTTTGAATTTTGAAAACATCAAATCCATTGCAATTTTTTTAGAATAACTATGGAAACTAATGATTTACATCCCAGTGAGAATAAAGGGGCTTACTTCTGATATTAAAAACAGAATTTTTAGGGGCCTTTGTAGGATGGCACCAACATTTACCAAAAAAATTGGAGGGAGTGGGAATGATGGATGATGGGTGGGATCAAAATTTTGGTCAATTTAGTCATATACAAATGACTACAGGCGGTTTTAAAGTAAAAGTATGTACCAGCAAATCAAAAATGTGCATCATGTTAAATAAAATGCTAGTTATTGTTATATTGTGGAATTGTTTGCTTGTGTTTGGTGATGCATTTAGAGCGAGTTCTTCTAAACAAATTTTTGCTGCAAAAAAGGGGGAATTAGTATAATGGGGGGATGAAATAAACATAGGGGGATCATATCCCAATGCAAACTCTGCTTAGCTCTACAAAGCTCAAAAAATTGACCTATCAAATTTTATTTGAAAATGTTCATTGTAAGCCTTTGTTTATTTTCAGCTACTTACAGGCATCTCAAAGCTGGAGCATTTCTCAACCTACCCAGTGAAACAACGCTGAATGCCTACAGCCAGTTTTGCAGCACGAATACCGGTTTTGATGTTAAAAAGATAGAGCAACTCCTGAAAGAAATTAAGATAGACGATTGCAAGGATTATGAAAAGAATGTTGCTCTGGCATTTGATGAAATGCATATCAAATCGGGACTAGTGTATGACAAGGGATCAGGGAAGTTGATTGGGTTTACAGACCTTGGTGACATCAACACTGAAATCGAAAAATTTGAGCAGCAGTTTGCTGGCAGCCAAGAGCGTCCATTATCCACACAAATATTGTGCTTTATGGTTAGAGGTATATACACCCACCTCAATTATCCGATTGGCTTCTTTGGTACCAACGGTTGTCGAAGTGATCAGATCTATAATTGTGCCTGGGAAGCAGTCAGAGTGCTTGAAGCAGTTGGCCTCAATGTCAGGGCATTCATTAGTGATGGGGCATCAAGCAATCGAACATTTTATGCTATCCACCAATTGCCTGATTCTAGTGATCAAGATGCTGAGAGCAACATCCACAAGGATGGTACCCTTTATTGGTGCTGGAATCGGTTCAATGTTGCTAATAAAATATATTTCTTTTGTGATGTCCCTCATTTGATCAAAACAGCTAGAAACAACTTGGAGAACTCGCATGCACATCTATGTTCACGAATGCTAACAGTAAGTAGCACTAATATTCTGTACTTTCTATTTGATCTCTGCAAGGTTTTGATGACTGTTAGATATCATAATCACCAGTCTTTAAGTTTTGAATCCAGCTACACCATCTTTAGTCGAATTTTGTAGCATCATCCATAATTTGGAAACATTTCAAACAAAGTCAAAATTTCGTTGCAAAATTTCGTTGCTTTTGATTGTTAAGGGATTTTTTGAATTTTAATAGGTTTACCCTACTACACAATGGGGAAATTTTGTGCTGATAATTATATAGATAACTTTTATTTAGCTTGATGGTTACGAATTGAGCTGGCAGCATATTATCGCAGTCTATGAGCAAGATCTCATCCCAGATACTAAAGACGAAGATGGTGTGGCTATGAGGAAGTTGTACAAGCTAAGCAATGAACATATTCATTTGTCACCAAGATTAAGAATGAGAGTGAACCTTGCAGCCCAGGTTAGTCATAAATTTAAAATTTTGGGAGGATATACTTCTCATTTTTAGTGGAATCTCGTCTTGAAACATTATTTAAACTCAAGCCTTACTTCATTCAGATATAATTGACTTTGTTTGTGATAAACTTTCATCCAAAAAGGATCTTTTTATATGTGAATTAAATCTTTTGTGTATAATACTAAGTTAAAAAGTTTTTACTTTGTACAGGTTTTGAGCAACAGCGTTGCACTAGCACTTGATAAACAGAATCTTCAGTCCACAACCTCGACTCGGAAATACATTCGAAAAATGGATCGATTCTTTGATTGTTTAAACGGTTGGTCACTCTTCATTGGACAGAGAAGAAACAAAGACGATTTAAAACCTTATTTTGAAGTTACAGACAAAAGATTTAAGGTATTTATTTACGCTATTAATTGTATTTTTATCTGATATTCCTGATTGCTTATTTTCTTAGCTATCATACTTAAGGAAAGCCTACCAGAGTATTAGATTCTGGTGATATCTTTAGTTTTCATATAATTTATAATACCTTAAGGGAACTAATTTTTGCCTAGGAACTAAATTTTGCGGTTTTTGCGGATTTAGGCCTGTTTAGGCCCAAACCGCAAAATTAAGTTCCCGCAAAATTTTTAAAATGCTGAATAATTCACAGTACGGCTCTAATTTTCTTTCAAGTGAGAAATCCGCAAAATTAAGTTCCCGCAAATATTTGATATTAAAAAATCTTGAACTGCGAATCGCAAAAATTAGTTCCCGTAAAAATTAGTTCCCGACAAAAATAGCTCCCTTAAGTTAGGTTTCTCTGTATTTTAGTTTCTCGAAGATGAATTATTGGATTTTTTTTCGGATTGGGAAAAACAAGTCGAAAACCTGAAAGGTGTTCCTGAAGAGGTCAAACCAAAACTGATGATCAGCCGCCAAACAACCACTGGAATAAGAATAACAGGTAAGAACAGGTAAGAAACGTTGGATAAGATTAACTTTGATATCTTGTATGTAGGTAAAGACATTTCCTGACATTGTGATGTTATTTTTAACGTGAATCAATAAGATATTTGATAGTGGATGCAATATCACATTTTTCACTGAAATTCATTTCATTCATATCTACATTTTTCTTCTTTTTTAGTTCACTCATTCTGTTCACTTGCAAAGCATTTGCTGACGGAATTCCCTGAAACCTACATACTACCTGACAAGTTTAATCAGGTATTATCTTTAATAATATTCTATTGCTCTTTTTTTTGCTTTCGTTAATGAATAAATATACTATGAAGCTGTCCAGCTCATCATCGAATCGGAATTGAACCACATATCAGTTTTACTACAGACTGGATTTTTGATTCGGCAATTGAATGGCTAAAATTACTTAAGCAAAGATTTTATTTAAATATTCTTTGATTTTTAGGATCCAGTAGAAGAGAATTTCTCCAAACAACGAATGCGTTGTGGTGGCTCCGATAACCCGACCATGCTACAATATTCTCAAAACGAACGAAAGATTATGCTGTTAAAGTCGGACATTTTACGTGTTGTCACTGCTAACACTAGAGGACGTATTCAGCCAGTGCAGTCAGCCGATTACGATTTAAATGAACCCTTGCCAAAGAGGAAAAAGTAACTTTATGGTGGATGTCGTTGATTCATTTTTTTGAGCTCTGAATTATGTCTTCAGTTTATAAATTGGTGATTGCCAAATCGAGGCTCATACCTAGTGAGATACTGTTCTTAGTATATAGAATTTTTAGAGTCTATATTTGTTCAGCGTTTTTTATGCAAGTTCGTGCTTATTTCCCATCTAGAAGGATTTACATAATCGATCCACTATAAAATTATGCGTCGTTTTTTAGGGAAATTTAGCTTTATACTTAGGTGCATATTTTTTGCTCCACTATTTTTATTATACATTCACTAGATTGAAAAGATAATTCCTTAAAGAAGGGAAGACTAATTTGCATTTTTGTCTATGTTATTTTTCGCTCTTAAAGTATCTAATCCGGGTAATTTTTTTCAAGCTGATTTTTTTGTATGTTTCATTTCCCGAGCACTAAAAATGAAAATCTTTGGCAAAAATTATGACTTCACACCATACACGAAGATTAAATTATGATACAAAATATCATCCTAATTAATTCACTTAAGCTATGTAATTGATTTGTGTTTGATTTTGTAATTAAAGTGGAGGTAGTAATTTCTAATACAACTTTTCGACGATACAAATCCCATTAATTTTGACAGAATACCTTTAAAAATATCGCGAGAAGATTCTAGCTCTGTCGACATTTATTTGATTGTCTTTGCATAATGGACTCTTCCAGAAAAAATTCGTTCATGGGGGATGGAGGATATATTATTTTGTCTTTGATCTACCCCTGGACATTTCGATTTTATACCCCCTGGACAAGCATCAAATTGACCCCCTGGACACAAATATTCACCCCATGGACATAGCAGTTTTTCAGGTCTTTTTTCTCAATACCCCCTGGACAAGATATCCTTCACCCCCCCCCCCATGAATAGTTTTTTTTCTGGAAGAGTCCATTGGTGTTGTTTTCACTTAAATTATGCCGCGGAAATAATTATCGTTAAAAATGGTTTTGGCGCCCCGTTTTGAGAATAATTATCTAGCCTGAAGCAGCCAAAAAAAGCAAGCGAACGGGAGGCTAGCTTCAACTTGCTTAATGCAGAGGAAACCCCTAAATTTTTTAATAAGATTTCAACTTGCTTAGCTTTTAGGATTTGCGGTGGAGGGATACAAACAATAAAACTCTTCTGCTCAGAGAGAGAGAGTGGTTTGTTTTGAGTGTAAAGGGAAAACCATTAGTAGATAGCTCGGCACACACGATTTCAATGTTCTAAAATTAGACATATATGATGGGATAACCCAATCACCCCCGTTCAAGAAAGACACAATCCAAGTAGAAATAAAACTTTTCAGGATAGAGGGTTTGTGATCTCTTCTCTGGCTGTCCCCGATTTTTTATCTGAATGATACATTTCTTAATGTTTAGAGTTCTCAATTGTGCACTATTAAGTTCATAGTCAATCAGTCTATTTTGAATTATAGCAATGCCAAAAAGCAAAGGTGTAGAGAATTAATTTTCCATAAGTGTTTTTGTCTTATAATTAATCAATGAATGAAAAATACACTAATGACATTTTACAAAAACTATAATATGAAAAAAATAAGATGAAGATAAGATGATATTACTTTCCAAGTAATGAAATTGTCAGGCTTTAATTTAATAAATTAGTCAAATAAAGTTCAAAATCAAGAGCTGTACTATGAGTAAATCATGATCTCATCCTACCCATTTTTTAAGAAAGGCTAATAAAAGAAGGCAGCTAAAATAACATCAAGATGCAATAGAAGACAAAAATATTCAAAAATCCATATTATAAAAATATTGAACCTGAAAGCTGTTCACAAACAAAAGAAATTTATGGAAACGATGCTTCAAATAAAAATAAACACCTTCAGGTTAAATGGCAGGTTGGCTTCTGTAAAACTTAATCAAAAAGTGTTAAAATTCAATAAATCAAAATTTATAAAAATGGTAAAAATCAAGATACAGCCCACATAAATAAAATACATAAAAAACTGTATGCTAACAAAAATAAATTTATCAAAATTATGCTCAGAATAAAAATATTTACACTCAGGTGGAATAGGTTTGTTTGTGCATTGAAAGCAAAAATGTTAAAATGCAAAAATTAAAATGTATGAAAATGGTAAAGATCAAATTACAGTACACACAAATGAAATAAATAAAATCTATAAAATCAATTTATCAAAATGGTGTTTAGAATAAAAATTTATAAATAAGGTTGTTTGAAGTATATAATTTTACTTTTTTGTAGCGAGTAGTTTTCTTATACCAGGCTCTCCAGCTTCACTGACTGTTTCTGATTTTTCTGAATTTTTCTTGGCATTCAACTTTCGAATGTTCAATACTGACTTGATGAATCCATTTATCCTTAAATTGATCCACTTTCCAATAATTTTTGATCTTATTTTTGATTTAATGTTTTCATTAGGTATATCCATGGTAAGCTTTTGCCAGCATCTTTCAACATTCAAATTGGCACTAAACTCAGTTCTCAGCATTTCACGAATATCATCTCCTTTATAATTTGCGAGAAATTTTTGATGCAGAAGCTTTTTTGTTGACAATTCAATATGTTTAATAAAATGAAAAAAATCGTCAACAGCATAAATCAAACTTCCTCTATTCACAGCTTGTACCCAAGCAAGAGTAAAGTGGTCCTCGTCTATATTGTCATCAAATTCATCCTCAAAATCTTTGTAGCCCCAGCTTTTAAGCACCTCCATGGTAGCTTTACCATCTAATGTCTTATCATTTCTCAGTGACTTTTTTAATGAAAATAGTAAATATCCACACACGTATCGGATAGTTTGGAGTTCAGACCCTGTTACACTAACATAGATCTCTTTGTTGTTTGTATCAGGAAGAAAGAACTCCCTTCTTATCTTTAGTAACTGCTCAAGGATTTTTGAGGTGACGAAATTAAAAAGCATTCTTGTTTGATCGAGATCACTCCCTACCAATGCTAGGAATAACTTCCAATTATTTATATGTTCATCTGCAAAACACTGTTTGTTAAAAAGCTTGAATAAGTTTATGTGGTAAGGTTTTGACACACTCTTCTTTTTCAATTTTTCATGCATTGCTTTGATGAATCCTTCCACAAATATTTTGGCGTTTTCGTTACTTGATAGCGGAATGAGTTTTGAAGCCAACAATGCTGCACTTTTGCCAGGCTCTCTGATCATGAAGAAAGGGTCATCAGCAGCAGATTTTAACGATGTTTCCAATATGTTGACGGACGAATTTAAGAATTTTTCCTTCAACAACACAGCTGGTGTTTTTTTCTTTGGTGCAATAGGTTTTTTGGGCATTCCACTTGCTGCCGTTGGCTTCTTTGAGGACTGTGCTTTTGATCCTAAAAACATGAAAAGTTGAAAAAATGATGTTCAAACTCTTGTTTCTTTAACACCCATGATGAAAAGGGCTATACTCAGGCATAAAATAGAACAGTCTCAGAGGGGCGGGAAAGAGCAACAAAATCTACATATATCCAGAGTTTGCTTTAATAATGCCATTCTTTATTTCTCTAAAAAAAAAAGCTATTACAGGGGGGGGGGTTTCACTTTTACGGTATGACGGTATTGGGCCTTTTTACCCCCGGTAAATCGGTATTACGAGAAAAAAACGACGGGATTACGGTATTTCATTTTCTACTGGTATCGGTAAATTGCCTGTTTTTTTGTCGGTATTTCGATATTTTTATCAATAAAAAACGGTATTTCGGTATAAAACTATTTACCTTTTAGTTTCTTCATGAGTTTCATGCAGAAAAATTTTCAAAAAAGATAAGTCTCTTCCGCTATTTTAACCAGTAAAGATTATTCAAAATAAGCAAAACTTTACGATAACTAAACAATTTTTGTTATTTTTCTGCGGGCGCATTTTTTTAATGACAACTTTTGTGATGCAAATACTGCATCCAGTAGTTCTAAAAGCATCTTGTGCAGCATCGAACGATTAAAAAATAATTCACATCATGATGCACATGATGCGTTTTCAGGCAATCTAGGCATTCTAAATTTTAAATTTTTTCTTGGGCGAAACTCTTGGAACGCCGCACCGGGTACGGCAGGTACGTCGCTCGCCGTACCATATTTTTGCCAACAAATGGTCAGTGTTAAATAAAATCAAAAATTGTATGACCAAACAAGGCATACTTGGCTAACAATAGCGTATTAAGGCCGTTTTTCAATAACAAAGGAGAGCGAAAATTCTCGAAAAATTTTCGCGCTCGCTTCGCTCGCGTTATTTTTTATTTTTTTTTGCTTTCTCCGATACGGGGGGGGGGGGGGGGGGGGGGGGGTTAAACTTTAGAATTCGCGTCCTCTAGTTGCACCACAGCACCACCTCTATGAAGCCTGTGTTGAAGTCTACGGCTTCTCAGACCATGATTGGCCCAAACCTCGATTTTGAATTAATTCTCAATATAAAAGACATCTTATGGGTCTGCGAAGAAGAAATTATTGGGGGAAAGGCTTATTTTTGCATTTGCCTCCCGTAACAAGCAAGTAACTTTGGCGCGGCAGACCTAAAATATTGCTTTATGAAAGCTCAAATAGCTGTAAAAGAGGCCTTAAAAAGTGGACGATATCGAGAATAAGGTCACAAAACTAGCAAAAAACTTTATTGGCGAAAATGTTTGGTATAAGAATGGGACAAGCTGGAGTTTTTACAAGCTCTCGTTTGATTTGGTTGGTCGTTAATCTGTAATAAAACAATTTTGTTACTTTTTCTAAAGAACGCGTCATCTCTATTACTTCAAATAACCAATTAGTGAAGTCTCTTGTAAAAACTCCAGCCCATCCCATGAGAATAGGTCAATCTGTTTAAAAGAGACCATAAAAAGGTTAAATTTAGCCCAATAAGGTCACAATCGTTTAACCAAAAATGTAAAAGCAAAAATGGTTTTTTTCGCGCGTGAATACGTGAATTGAGGGTTGACTGGGGGGCCTCATAAAGTACAAAACTTGTTTGTACAATTTCTCATTTGTTACTACACAATAGATTTGATAACTGAAAATTCATTATTTTCGAGAAAAAAAACATAAATATAATATCGGTATCGGTATTAGGCTTCCTTCACCGACGGTATTACGGTATTTGACCCAAAATCTTGTCGGTATGACGGTATTTAAGACCCATGAAAATCCCCCCCATTACATAAAACAAGCTTCTATCTACCAAAAAAATGTGGTGAATCAAGTTTTAAATGAAGTTGAAAAACCAAACAACCATTTGGCATTATAATCAAATCTATAAAACTCTGGATTTTATTTCACTGGAATTTATAATGATCAAAATAATTTTGGCGGTTACCTTTGCATGTTTTTTTGTGTGTCTTTATTCCCCTTTCTCTGAAGTATTCTTTCTGACAAAGGTCACATTTAAATAATGGTTTAGAGTCTGAGACGTCTGACTCTGACTGAGGAAGTATAGTTTGCAATAGACCTTTTCGCCTTTGCGTCCGCCATATTGAATTGTGTGTTTCATCCTCAACGTCACTTATGTCTTCCTCGTGAATAAAGGATACTGGAACTGCAGCCTCTTTTTTGAACAAATCAACTGTCTGGATATCTTCAACTTCTTCAAATACAGGCGATAATTCATCGAAATCCAACTCAACAGGGCCAGCCATGATTTAGATTTCTTTGATTTGTTATATAAAACTTTCTTCCCGGTCGTTTTGGTAGAAATCTTTGTTTATGTTTTGATAAAATTTCTCACGGAACCGAGGGAAACCCGGGGTAATATAATTTCAGCAATTTTCATTGGCTAATGGGGAACAATCAAATATTTTGGCGCGTTAATATAAACATATAAGTGGACCGCGCTTTTTATTGTTCTCTGATTCAACTAACAATTGCCGACGAAGTCGAGTGCAAAATATAACAATCGCTATTGTTTAGAAAAGATTCCATATATCCTATGTTTCTTGGTCCAGTATTGTCCACTAAAAAAATCGAGCGATTTTACGAATTTCCCCCTAATAGCACAAGAGCAGCCACCGACTAGAAAACACAAAATAACTGTTCAGAAGCGTTCCCAGGGCTGGAAAAAACCATTTGTTATTTTGACTTTTGGTTCCTGGAAAAGTACATCTGTTATATGAGAAAATTTTAGCTCCTGGAAAAAATATCTGTTCGATGAGGAAATTCGGGCTCCTTGATAAATGTATGTGTTTTTTTATACAAATTGATCCTGGAAAAAAGTAATTTTGTTCTGTTTTTGTTTCCCAAAATGTTCTTACTGGAAAAATATGAGCCTGAACCATTCATGTTTTTAAAAACACCTTGCTTACCTGGTTTGCAGATAACACTTTCCAGCATGAAAGGTTCAATTTTTAAAAACACCATAAACACCAAATGTCCTGTCGAAGGCGACTGCTATAAAACAAGTCCCGACTGGCTGAAACGGTATCGAAAAGTCCCATTTCCCCGTTTTTTTTCTGATTTTCTAGCCCGATTTTTAACCCGATTTTTATCTGATTGGTTCAGTCAGGACACTGCAAGAGCTTCAAAATCGTCTTGAAAAATACCAGGAACACCAGGAAAAAGACTGAATGGTTCACAAAATGGTGGTGTTTCTGGGAAATGGCATTTTTGCCTGAGTTTAGTGGAGAAAATTGAGAGTTGATTTATGGAAATACCAGGAACACAGGAAATGCTGGAAACACACTGCCTCGAGAGGTAAGGTGTTTCTGGTAAAATGTTTTTGCCAAAAACACCCAGAAAACCATGAAAGGTTCAGAAAAGGTGTTTCAGGTAAAAGTGTTTTCAGTGTTTTCGGGACTTTTTTGACATGAAAGGTTCAGGCTCTATATGTGTTCTTTTTCATGATTACTCCTGGATTTCGCTAACAAAACAGAGTTCTGCTGGAAAATTTGATGTGTTCTTTTTTCAAACGCTCCTGGATTTTCCGAACAGATATTTTAATGAAATTGGTGCCTGTCCTTTTGATAAAATTCACATCCTCCTAGATTTTCATGTCTGTTCGCTAAGCAAATTGTTCCTGGATTTTCTCCGTAAAATCTCTCTCCTGGAAAAATAGTACAATTTGACAATTATCCGTTGTTGTCGGCTGCTCTTTATAGCAGCTAGACATAATGAGAGCCACTTGTTACCCATGCAAAACACAAGACCCGTGTGGCTTTCACACACATTTTGACACATTTGCCCCTTGAAAACAAAGAAAAAGCTATAGATTCAATCCGTCATTTTCAATGTCGCACTACTAATCTTAACCCTATTTATTAACCCCAACCTTTGATTTTTATAGCCCCAGGGGGGGGGGGGGTAAGAATCTACCACCCTCGATTATTTTTGATTTAGAAGAGCTATGGCCATGAAAATTGGTACAGATGTTCTCCATCATAAAATAAACCTCCAGGAAGAAAACATTTTTTGATGACGTCATCCAAAAAGCAATGACGTCATCCCAAATTTCCACCTGTCGGAAAAAAGCAAAATATATTGTTCACAAAAATGTCTCTCACGGTTGAAGCAATAAAGATATTGAGATTCTGTTTGAAGATTCTGAAAGATAAAAGGTTTTTCTTTAATATATTTGCCGGTTTTGTATTTCCCATCAAGATTTTTTATTTAAAATCCATGCTGAAAATGAGTAAAATTTTCAAAATTTGATGACGTCATAAATTTTTAATATTTTTTAAATCACCTACCTATCACCTGTCAAAATTTGAATATGATTGGATCAATACTTCAGAAGTTATCGCAATTATGAAATTCTGAGTTTTAAGCGATTTTAGCTTGGTTTTATGTTGTTATGTCATGTTTGTTTCACAATAAAATCATAAAACCTGATCTAGTGGACCTATATGACCCTAAAAATTTGCTCAAGTACTCTTAATAAGATTTTATTGAAAGTCAGAAAGTTTCAAGTCGTTTCGAAAATTTTTCTCCGAGATATACACAAAAGAACACCAGCGTGGTAGATTCAACCCCCCCCCAACGGGCTAATAGTTATAAGGTCTCACTTTTTCTTGCTTGAGATGTTAAACATTCATCTAGCCCCTTCGGGACTTCTAAATTCAATGAGTCGATGAGTTGTAGGTTTTGAAGTATACCCCAAACGCAGTTTCACATTCGAGTTGGTCGGGTTTTGGGGGGAGTTTGGGTTGTCGTACGATCACCATCAACATTGATATTGGGGGAGGAGGTGGATAAAAATTTCTGGTCCAGGATCGTAGAATCTAGCGCCACCCCCCCCCCATCAAGTAAACAATAAAAAAAAGCTGAGAATGCACAGGAAACGAGGTTGAGAATATTTCATTTTTTTGAAGCCATTTTGAGCTCAAGTGAGTTACGGCATGTCCGAAGTAAAAGTGAAGCAGTTCCACTCACTTTCAAAATGTCAATTATAGCTGAAAAGAAGCGCCTTATGATGTAGATCAACGCAATAGCTGTATGAAAAATTTAACTTAAGGCTATAAGAAGTTATATCCCAAAAACCTCTATTATGACGTCATAAACATTACGTAACATTACGTCATTAAACTAAAAATTTGAATAACTCAAAAACTGTTTATGATATGATATCAATATGAAATTTTGACAGAACAAATATATCGTAATTCTCTAGATTTAAAAAATTCCAAATCTCCTGAAAAATGACGACGTCAGCGTTTTTAAGCTATTTTCGATTTTTGGCTCTAAAAAATGACGTCATCATTTTTTTCAAAAGATTTTCAATTCAAAATTTTTCTTACATCAATATCTATTTATGGTCAAAATTTGACGTGTATATGACTTTTAGTTCACGAGATATTCAAATTTTTAGTTTAATGACGTAATGTTACATAATGTTTATGACGTCATAATACAGGTTTTTGGGATATAACTTCTTATAGCCTTAAGTTAAATTTTTCATACAGCTATCGCGTTGATCTACATCATAATAAGGCGCTTCTTTCCAGCTATGTTTGACATTTAGAAAGTGAGTGGAACTGCTTCACTTTTACTTTGGACATGCCGTAACTCACTTGAGAGTGCATATTTGTCCATTTTCTGAAGAAATTGACCTTCTTTTACTTGGTATTAATATATTGAGCATGCGCCTCAACCCCCGGCGCGGTCGCGGGGTGTTTTAAACCACGCCCTTAACTTATCAACCTTATAATTATTACGGAACCGACCATTGTAAACATATAAAATCGAAACTATGATGGCGGCGCAAAAAAAGTCATGTGTTTGCAAAAAAAAAAATCGACCATGCAATTCAACATAAATCGACGAACAAAAAGGAATGTAAGTGGCAGTAAGCACGACGTCAGTAAGCTTGATTTGATTACGTGCTTCAAGTTGTAAGTCATGCTTTAATCATTTATCTGAGAAAAATGTATAATTCTTTCCGAACCCGATCGAACAGCTATCGAACTTTACGAAAATTTCTTGATAAGTTCGATTTAGTTTGATGGGTTTTCTTTGTTCGATGAAGTTCGATTGATGTAATAAGTAATAAGTTGGAGATTTGATATTTCACAGAAAAGTGCTACCAAGGGGTATTTCGGGTCCCATATCCCATAGGACTTTTCTGTTTGCCTTGAAATTTAATAAACTTCTTAACCTAAGGTTGAACTACCACTGGTGTAAAAATGAACGTTATAGCATAAGTAGAAAAAAAGCTCAATTTTTGCAATCGCAAATTTAACTGCTAAAAATCGCGAATTTTTCAACCAAAAATACATTGAAATATAGCGCTTTTGATTCTCTAAAACAAGCAAAAAAAATTCCATAATTATATTTGACCATCAAAAGTTACAGGCATTCTTGTTTCCACTGCCAATTATATCTGGACAGACTTGAGTTGTGTCACTCACACTCGTAACTGGTTATAATCTTCTGGTATACGAAAGAACAAAAAGTGTCAGTTCAAAAAAATTATCGGCGTAATGGGGGTACCTAACTCAAAGCAAATTCTCAAGGGGATCAAACTCATTGGGGGCACCATGCTTCAATGGGGGCACCTGAAAAGTGGGCTGAAACCATAGCTATGCGAGTTTCCCTGCCCTCCACTGATGCAAGCTACTTGACTTCACGGTAGATAATACCTTGGAAAAAACAAAAATATTGACCTAAAACCAAACCACTAAAAGGAGCCATGAATCACCTTCAGTACTCCCCCCCATTTTGAGTTCGCCCTGGGTTTCCTCAAATAACCGCATATTTTGATTGGTCGGAGAAAGCGAAAGTGGTTTTTGCATGTAAATCGCGTGTTTTTATCCAGACGGTGTCAATCGAATGAATCAAACGCCAATTCGATTTAATACAATCGAACACAATTGAGGGTCCATTTGTTTCATCACCATTTATGCCACTTATGCCACTTATGCCACCTTTTTCCCATTTGTTTCATCAAAATGTGTTCAAAAGTGTTAAAAAATACTTAATTTTTACCACCTTAATTTACATTGGTCATTTGTGTTCTTTGTGTCAAAAGTGGAAGTTTGCCAAGCTTTTCCAAGCAAAAAGAAATTCGCATTTGTTTCTGAATTCCGGGTCAAAAGTGGAAGAATGTTATTGTAAATGGCGGCAAGAATCGAATGCATAATTACGATGCGTTTCACTTTCGTTTTCTTGTTAGTTTGTTTATATTTCCGACATAATTTATGCGGCCATTATTGACGTAGCTAAGAGTTCGAAAAATGGTAGACTTTTGCCATTTTTAACACGGTTTCCATTTGTTTCACACGATGGTGGCATTTGGGGAAAAGATGGCAAAAATGGAAGTTTTGAGGTAAGAAACAAATGGACCCTGAATAATTGCGATTAATCGAATCACAATCAAATATTACCCAGGATTGGCTGTTCGATTGTAACGATTATGTTCGATTACATTCGATTGATTCAATTGTATTTGAATGTTGACAATAGCGTAGACAAGAGGGGTGCAAAGTTTTTGGAGGAGAGCTGTTTTTAATGACACTGTAATTATCTATTCATAATATGAAAAGATAATTGTCCTGTCATAGAAATCTGCTCTTTTGCAAATTTTGTGCCCCCTCCTTGTCTATGCTACTGTGTTAAGCGACAATCTAAAATATTTTCTGTTCGCGTCATAAAACATCTTCGAATCCAGTTGGTCGGTAGTAAATTTTGTCGGGTTTTTTAAATCTAGTAAATCCTGAAGAATCAAGTCGGCAATCAACTAAATCTCTTGCCGCCATCTTTGATTTGCCAAATTAAATGTGCGCGCGCATGTGTGAACCTTAAAAGCGGACCTTATTTTCGGCTCTCGGGGGTATTTGCCCTTCCGCATTGTCAGAATCAAATATAGTTTCAAGCAGCAATTTCAGACCTTCCTATTAATTTTCATCTCTAAAGAAATGACAGAATTTGATGGGGGATGATGTCGATACTTACTGTTGTTTGCTTGTTGCTTTGATCACTTTAAGTGTTCCCATTGAATTAAAGGAAATGTGAAGCTAGATAATAAATGAGGTATTTTCTACATGATGTTAATCCTAAATCAAGCATATCATTATTAAAATTTTAGATTAAAAAAAGAACTGACTTCTTAAAGCGAATGGAATTTAATTATTAATCAAAAAAGTAAAATGATATGATAAGGTACTTTATACAGTCATGTATGTATTCGATATGTATTGTAAGCCTTAATAAGAGTATTGTGTGTGATAAAATCATTTGTATTCCGGTTTGTTTCTAAATTTTCAAGCACTGTTGTGTTTAAAATGTTAAAAAGTGAAAAAGGACAGCATAATTATATATCAAAGTGGTTGGATAAGGAGGCTCTAGTGGTGACATAACTGCTGAGTCTACACTTACCACAGATAGAATTTGAAATCTAAAATAAATTACTAGTAACATTATATCATTTACAATTTTTATTAAATGCAAAAAAGTATAGTATAGCATACTATACCGGGTGCGTCAGAAAAAACTTTGGACGTTTGGTGAGCCACTGGGGCCGAGCAAAGTCTTTTTGAAACTCAAAACCACTTTTATTAGAAAGAGGATAGTCTAACTTAAATTTTGAGGTATCATTCATTAAATTTGAAACAAAACTTTTTGAGATATTGCTATTTGAAGCTCAAAATTACTTATCAAAAAGAGCAAAAATGCATCAAAAACAGGTAATTAAATTTGTTCTCTTTTTTTCTATCTCTCTCTTTCTCTTTTGTTCTGATGTGCACGTTTTTAACGATGTCATTAATGTTTCCACTGGGTAATAAAAAATACCAGAGCGGGAATTTGTAAAACAACAATTAAAAATTTTATTTTGGTGAATTTTTGAGAGAATCTATCTGTGAAGAGTGTGATGTATGGAAAAAAATCTCTCTTTCTCAAAATGCCGCGACAACACTGTCTATTGTCACAACATTTTAATTACCCATTTTTGACGTTTTTTTACACTTTTCGAAAAGTGAATTTTAACTTCAAAAGCTTATAAATAACTTGAGAAATACTTTACCCAACTTAAAAAGCTATACCTCAAAATTTAAGTTAGACTATCCTCTTTCTAATAAAAGTGGTTTTGAGTTTCAAAAAGACTTTGCTCGGTCCCAGTGGCTCACCAAACGTCCAAAGTTTTTTCTGACGCACCCGGTAGTATACTGCTTGAAGTTAGTTAGAGACGTCTTGTTCACCATAACCTTCAAAACAGAAGCCTAATAAGAATTAAAGTTTGTGTTCTTCAAATATGTTTTGGACGTTCCAACTTAACTTTCCTTAAAATTTGTTTTTAATAGAAAATAAAATTGAAACAGATGTGAAATGCTCTCTTGGTGACATGAATGAAAGCACGTCTGATAACGAAGTCGAAGAAGAAGACCAAGAGGAAGATGACCTCTCTTGGGAATTAGAATCCGATGAATTGGTTGAACTGATCATGAGTGATGATTCCCATTTTGAGGATATTCGTAAATTCATCAAAGAAAATGCTCCTTTTAATGTCAATTATTGTCACAATGGTTGGACACCATTACATTATGCAACAGTGAAAAACAAAATAGATGTTTGCAAATTACTTGTTGAACTTGGTTCAGATGTAAATTTTATGGCTGTTGCTGTTCCTTGGACTTTTATAGATTATACTGATATTGGGCGATCTCCTTTCCAACTTTCATGTGGACGTGCTGTTTCATTTGATACTTTCAAATTTTTACTTAACAATGGTGGGGAAGTAAACAAGAGTTGGTGTGGAATAACACCCTTAATGTTTATTGGAAGAGAACCTGAACTAGAAGATGGCCTACATGATATCGAGACTCAAGAACAAAAATTACTATTGCTTTTGGAACAGGGTGCAGACGCAAGTGCCCATGACATGTATGGGAAAAATGTTCTTCATCATTTTGACTTGTATTCTGAAGATGAAAATGAAGAAGAACTAGTTTTGGGGATGATTCAAAGTATTATCAATCAAAATCTTGACATAATTAATAGAAGAGATAGTTGGGGTTTTACACCACTTCGAACATCCACTGAAGTTCTACGGCTTAGTCGTATAGAACTTCTTTTGAAGAATGGCGCAGATATCCATCAATCACGGACACCAAGAGATGGTAGCACCATTATTCATGCTCTAAAACAAATCAATGAAGATGATGTGACTTCAAATTTTGATACACGTTTTGAAAGTTGTCTACAAATACTTTTAAACACAGGAATAAGTATCAACACTGTCACGTTCATGGGGAACAGTATTCTTCATGACATAACCTGTGGTACCCATTCAAAGGACACAGTAAGAAAACTTTTAAAACATGGAGCAAACATCAATCAACAAAACGTGTTTGGTCATACACCATTACACGCCTGTTTGACTTATAAAGATCTTCCTAAGAATGAAGATTACTTGAAAAATAGATTAGAAATAGTTGAGCTGCTTTTTAATTCAGCAGCTGATGCTAATATAAGAACTGTGAATGGTATGACACCTTTAATGACTGCTGTTAGAGGAAACGTCTCAGAACATGTATCCCTCTTATTAAAACTACTTACTGGTGAATATGATTTGCTAGCAACTGATAAATTTGGAAGGACAGCTCTTCACCACTGCATCATTAAAGCTAATGAGATAAAAGGACTTGTGGGTGCAATGAAAGGTTGGGGAATAGCAGATAACAAGGAAATCTTCGAAATGCTCATAAAATCTCGCATTAAACCCAATTTAGAGGATTGTTTTGGTAAAAAGGCTATATATTACACAAAGTTTTTAAGTGAGCATCAGAAAGAATTTTTTAAACAACATCTTGAAGAAGAAAATGATAAAGTAGAAACAGATGAATGGTTAAACTATCAAACAAGCAAAAACGTTCTAGGAAATTATTTTGATTTAACTAAATCCAGCAATCCACATTCCAAAGAAAACGAGAAGGTTTTAAAAGAATTGTTCGAAACAAAAGGAATAGGGTCAGTCCATGCACTGGAAGAAACCTCGACTATTAACAAGGAAATTGAAGAATTGATGGGTGAGATTTGTCATTTGATAAACAAAAAATGCAAGTATGGATATCAATACAGTCTTCTACTTTCAGGAGGTGTAGGAGAAGGCACCAAAATTGGTTTCCCGGATGAATTCGATTATCTCCTTATGATTGAAGGTTTTCAAGATCATCTTACACCTGAGGATGTAAAACCAGGCTATGTCAAATTGAAATTGTCAGAGAAGAAGACAAACCCTTTTTGCAGTGAAGGATGTTTTGATAGTGTCAAATTCACAAGTTATTTTTATGAATTAGTAAACAGTGCTCTTCAATCACCATTTATTGAGAACACTAGATTTTACTTATTTCCAAATGAAGGTGATTTCAACAATGAGCGCATAAAGAAAACCGCAAACTTTTTAATCACAATGGAATACTATTCGAAAAATTTTGGAACAATAGAACTTACAATTGATTTAGTTCCTGTTTTAAAATTAAAACATGGATGGTGGCCTAGTTATTGCAGCAATCCAACCAAATTTCAAGAACATTTATGTGCAACTCTTACAAAGCCTGCGGGAACACTTCAAGGACAGAATCTTCATTTAAGAATATCAACATCATTGGTTGAATTGAGTGTTATCGAACGCTTACCAAATACTGTCAAAAGTGCATATACCATCCTGAAAGTTTTAAAGGATATTTGCAAATGCTCGGTCAATGAAATTGTTTACAGGGTTTCATTATATATAAATACGTACCTAATTAAGAATGCTTTAATGAAATATGCTATTGAAAATGAATATAACGAACTAGAAGCAGAGGAGGACGTAGTTGATCATGTTATAAACATTTTGAAAAACATAAGTGTCAATTCTTTTTTCTTTCCTGGAATGGACATTGAAAGACCAATTGAATTCGATGAAGAAACATATGACCATATGCACGATGTTGATTATAGAAATACTATGATTGAAACTTTGATTAATTTTCTACGATCTTAAAAACAGCTTAGCTGAAATTCCATTTTTTTAATTATTAATGTAATCTTAGGCAATTTTAATCCCTATTAGAATTTCACTTGAAAAATCTACAATCTGATTAATCAAGCTTTTCGATAAATTTACCGACCGATCTTGACTTTGACCATTTTTATGTTTTTTAAAAGTAAAAGACTTCAAATATGAAAACTGAACTCTCATGACATGGAGAGGTGATTTTTTGTTGTGATAACATAATGATATGCTAGAATTTTATTGGATCAATGTTTTTATTAAGAAATGTAAAATATGTATGCTTATAAATAAATAAGAGTGTATCTCAATAAATGCTTTCTCTGATGTTTTTAATACCTATATTTCTTGAACAAAAATGACCTCAAATTGTTATCTGACTTCCTTAGAAAGAATTACCAAAGATTAGCATCAGCCTTTCTGTCAATTAGTGCCTCAGACTTTTCTCAGATGTTTTTTTATAAGAACATCCAAAATCTTTGATGTCTTTGGATGTTCTTAACTTTTTGAGTTTTAAGCCTTTTCAAAAAATGTTTGTACAATTTTCTAAAGAATTGAGTGCTTTAGAGTCAACTTAACTTGTTTTAATATTTTGGCCATCTAAGCCATATGAATTTACATGGTGGCCAGCAACCCTTGAAACCCTTGAAGCACCCTTGATTTTTTTCCTGCCCTTGAAAATTTCCTTGAAACCCTTGAAAAATCAATATTATTTTGGGGACCCTTGAGGTGCACGATTTATACCCTTGAAACCCTTGAAACTTCAAATTTTATGGCCATTTTCAGCTATTTTAACTTTCAGAAATATAATTTTTTTCCCGCTACGTGGGATACAAACATCGCAGTGACTTAAAAATGAGAAAACATACTTTTGGAACCTCTGAGATTCAAGGGGTTATTCCACGCTCATTCTTAAGGATTTTACCCTTTACCCTTTAAGTGCCACTGGAATTATAATGAGATCGGCAGATCTGGGTGATAGAATGGGTGGTTGTAAAATCTTCTGATTTGTGCACATTTATAGCCAATCCAAAGCACTGAAAAGCAAAAATTTTCTCAGACGAGCCCAACTATAGTTGGGCCCTCCTTTACCACAACTGTAAGGAAAGTATCTGTTCAAAATCAAGGGATTGAAAAGACTGATTTGTTCGAAAGATTTCAAGGTTTTTATGATTTTGTTAAAGAAAACGTCTTAGGGGTATTTTATGCATTTTAAGGAGGTTGAGGATTCAACAACTTGAGAGTTGAAAATTTAACCTTTCTCCTATTGTCGACAGATTTCCTTGAAATCCTTGAAAACTAGGATACATTAACTAAAAACCCTAGAAACCCTTGAGAGTTTGTGGTAAAAACCCCTTGAAACCCTGGAAAATAATTAGTCAAAAATGACCCTTGAAACCCTTGAATTTGTTGAAAAAGAAGTGCTGGCCACCATGATTTAATATTATTTTGTTCTTATATAAAAATACGTTTACATCATTTTTGAGCTAAGCTATTCAGCACGTACGTCATCTTGTATGCGAAGAAAAACAATGATTACTTATTATTCAAGTTCAATTCAAGTGAAATTCAAAATGAAAAATAAACTAGATCCTATTAATTTGTTTTTAGATGAAGACGTGATGATTAAAAATGAAAATTACTTACAGTTTAATTGTTATTTTGATTTTGGTTTGCTATAAAGGTAAAGTTTTTTATCTACAAAATATTGTTAATTGTTAATAATATGAACAATTATAATTAAAAATTTTTATAGTTCACTTTTAACTTGTGTAGAGTGAATTCGAACTTCTAAGCCATGGCTATAGAGCAGCAGCTTTGATTTTGATGTATAAGCAGTGTTTTTTACTTTTTAAACTAATCTTTTTATTGTTTATTTTAGGACAATGTGTTATTATAGATGGTGCAGAAGGGGAGCCACAGATAGAGTTTACAGATTACAGAGATCCCTCTCAACAATGTCCTGGCATTACAGTTAGACTAAATGATGACACAGTACCTAATCTCGAGCCGAACGAAAAAATTGTTGCCGATGTAACTCAAGCCTTAAGATTTGGTAAATCGACTAAAGAATATCCTTGTGAGCTTGATGATGGTTATTGGGTTTGTCATGACGGGAGAGGTTTATCAAATGGAATAAAGATTGATGCTGTAATAAGAAGCTCTACTAACAAATCAAGAGTTTTTGCAGCAAGACCAAGTCATACATATTATTACACAGGTTTGTCTTTGGGAGAAAAGAGTTGACTTAACTCCCTCTAATATGAACCTCTATTATTCGGATACACGTTTTTTTATAAGAACAAAATATATAAGAATATGAGGGGCTCGATGGCCAAAATCTTAAGAACAAGTTATGAACATTTTAAGGTTTTGCTGACTCTGAAACATCCAATTTCTTAGGAAAATGGACCAAAATACTCGCAAAATGGTGAATATAAGAACATTTTTAGGCTTTAAAACTCAAAAGTTTAGAAACATCCAAAGACTACAAAGAATTTTAGATGTTCTTATAAAAAAACGTGTATTCATGATATGCAACACTGGAGAGTCTTCCAATAATTTTTAAAAAGTTCAACCCAATACGTCACTTTTTCTATTGTTTAAGTGACGTATTGGGTTGAACTTTTTGAAAACTCTCAGAAGACTCTCCAGTGTTGCATATCATGAATATCTTTTAGTGATTTTCATGTTTTGTTATGTAACTTTCGCCATTATGGATCTCGTACGTTTGCTTCCATCATGGTGGAAATTACACATCAGAAAATTAAAAAAATTCATTTCTGTAAACCGAACCGAAATGTTGGTCCCATCAGCTGAAAAGTTTAAATATTGAATTGACTTAAAAATTCGAATCTTTCTGCAATTGGCCTTTAAAGATCGGTTTAGAGAGATTTTTAAAACTGTATTTTATTTTGCTATGTGATTTTGATCCATCCCCTGGACACAGTAAATACCTACATTTAAGCATTTAATCATCACTCTTTGCATGTCAAAAATCATCAGAAAATACCGGGTGCACCAAAAAAAAGTATACAACTTTGTCGAGATATACTATAGTGAGCTTCAGGATTTAATTTTTTTGTTCATTCTTTTTTGATCGTATAGAGGATGCTCTAACTTGATCTATACGATCAAAAAAGAATGAACAAAAAAATTAAATCCTGAAGCTCACTATAGTATATCTCGACAAAGTTGTATACTTTTTTTTGGTGCACCCGGTACAATGTTTAACACTTTTAAAAATAACATTTTTTTACAAAATCATGTGCTTTTTATTTAAGGCTATCTTAACCATCTGTTACCACCAAAACTATTCAGTGGAAGAACCCCTAACATATAATTATAAAAATATTAGTCCCTTTTTATGTTTCATTTTTATTTTATTTAGTATTTTCAACACCTTCTCTCCTTGAGGTCGATCTCTGATCTTCATCAGGGCTGCAAATAAGCGTCGGTCATCGGTCAATGTCCGACTGAAAAAGCTATTTGACCGACTGAAAATCTTTTGTGTCGGTCATAATGTCCGAATGAAAAAAGAAATAAACCATTAAGAGAGAGTTGAAAATAAATCTCTTACACCCCTGTCTCTTACTTAGCCTATTCTTTTAATACTTGCTTCCTTTGTAGCTTTCAGGGTGTTTCTAAGTTAACTTTTATCGACTTGCTTTCTTCGTTACTTTCTTTGTTTCTAAGATCACTTTTATCAACCCGCTTTCTTTGTAACTCCTTTAAGAGTGTTTCTAAATTACTTTTGTCAACTTGCTTTCTTCGTAACCTTCTTTGTTTCTAAGATCACTTTTATCAATTTGCTTTTTCTTTGTAGCATTCAAGGGTGTTTCAAAGTTAACTTTTATCGATTCGCTTTCTTCGTAACTTTCAAGAGTGTTTCTAAGATCACTTTTATCAATTCGCTTTCTTTGTAACTTTCAAGGGTGTTTCAAAGTTAAACTTTTATCAGCTCGCTTTCTTCGTAACTTTCAAGGGTGTTTCAAAGTTAAACTTTTATCGACTCGCTTTCTTCGTAGCTTTCAAGAGTTATTTTAAGACCATTTTCATCAACTTGCTTACTTCATAACTTTCAAGAGTGTTTCTAAATTAACTTTTATCAACTCTCTTTCTTCTTGACTTTTAAGAGTGTTTCTAAGTTAACTTTTATCAACTTGCTTTCTTCGTAACTTCCAAGGGTCTAAGATCTAAGATCACTTTTATCGAATCAATTTCTCTGTTATATACAGTAACAAACTGTTCAAATGTAACTTTTATTTTTCCTACTCGCTTTCTCCGTAACTTTAAAAAAAATATACACTGAATGACCGACAGGTTTTTGAGTTTGACCGACAGGATATCATTTCTGTCGGACATGATGTCCGATTGACTAAAAATATTTATTTGCAGCCCTGACTTCACCATATCTATTTCTTTTTGTTACCGTGTGTTATAGATATGTTTGGACCTATGTATCTGTACGGTGTCAAAATCAAGAAGAACTTATCAAAGATATCATGGTACATGCCCTTCACTGAGCAATGTACGGAAAAGAAACTCAAATTCTTGCAAGGAATGCATTTCCAAATATGTCACGGTCCAGACTGCCAGCATAACTCGAGTTTGGTTTTTCAAGTATGTGATCTTTGATTTCTTTTTCATTCATTTTCAGAATTCTTTTTACATGTTTTGTAGAGTTTTACTTGATTTTAGTCTTTATCAATCAAACCAAGTTCAATAGATAGATAGAATCGATATGTGGATAACCCAGTAATCTAGGACTTTTAGACAGACTTTCGATTGTTTTCATGGGGTACCACGACCAGCGGGCTCAACTATGTTGTCAACATTGGAAGATTGATCCATAGTTGTAAACTGTATTGTTAAACAAATTTAGTATATTAGTGTAATCATATGTAATAATTTGAAACTTTAATTTTCATATTTCTTTTTGAAATAAGATTGCCAGAAACAATGTGGACAAGACATGATCTTCATTTTGTAGATTTGAAATGTTAGATATTTTGGAATTTTTGGAATATAATTGAAATACATTTAATTAATGTTATGCTATTTCTTTTAGTGTTACGAAGGTGCAGAGGACAATGATTGGGATGATAAATTATGCCAGGTACGTATATACTCCATTTAAATGTTTTTGTGTGGTTCATTGGTGCACAGAATACTCTTTTTCACAGTCTTAGTCACAAAACACAAAAATAGGAAAGAAAATCCCTCGAAAAGTCAGGGGGGGGGGTCATGCAGTTATTATATAAACACTATGACAATTACTACCGTGGTGGTATATAAACCAAAATTTGGGAAAACAGTTACTCCACCAGTGGACTAACTGCAACATGGGTGGTGCCTAAGCCCAAAATTGTCGATTTTGGTAGGATATGGTGTACTAAGTGAGCACATTTTTCAATTTTTCACTTAAAATTTTAGGTTTTTAAAAAATTTCGGAAGCAAAAAAATTCAAAACATTTTTTTCAAAAGTCAAAAAAAAATCAAATTTTTTTCTTCAACCAAGGCATGAAAAATATTTTAACAAATTTGGAAAATGATTGAGATATTTAACTCTTGAACGGTCGTTAATAAGACGTACCCAGTGAAATGGTATCAAAAATGAGGAATTCAGTAAAAAAATTGCCAAATTTGGCATTTTTGGGGGTGGTATACACCAATTTTGAGGGTAAAATCAGTTAGTACACTATGGAATAACTGCAAGGGTGGTGGTGTCTGTAGAAAATGTCCAAAATTGCAGTTACTCCACATAGTGTCAAGGAGTAACTGCAAGACCCCCCCCCTGGAAAAGTACCTTTTTGTTGAATGTTAAAGATATTGGAATATTTGGAACTATTGAAAAAGTGTTTTAATTTCAGTTCGTTCTATTCGCGCCGGGGTCACTTTTTTATTATTCTTGTGTAAGCCAAATTTTTGAGGGGGACTGGGGTTGGAAATTGTACTTCTGAAAACCCAAAAATAAGGTAAATATAGGCTAAAATCAGGCTATTTAGGGCAAAATATTAAATTTATAACCTTCTCTTTGACAGCTGAAAATATTCTTAAAAATTAATAAACGGGGGGGGGTCCTAATAAGGTCTGGAGGGTTGGAAAATTTTCGAAAAATTAACAGGAGGGAGGGGACCGTTTATTTGGAACCTAAGAGTAAGTATCTTTGTTTTACGAAAAAGATTTTGAATACCGTTGTAACATTGGTGAATTGGCATTTTGAAAATTGTTGGTATTGGGTATTTATCTTTGTATGTAGCGTGTAAAAACAATATAGTTTTTATTTTGTTTCAGACTGCTGAAAAGGATTTAACAATAAATTGCAATGTAAGTTTAGTATTTCAAAATTCGTATCTGAAAATGAAGGCGGTATTGGGATGTAAATTCAATCAATATTGTTTTTTAACTATTACGAAAAGTGACCGTAGTGTATAATCACACATATTGAAGTTTTAGTCTATAGCTGTCTTTAACTGGAAAATTTTGTAAGGAAAAATTTTTGAAATGGCCATTACAATGGGCTCTTTTAGAAAATGTTCGTATATGGGGGGGGGGTGGAGGATATAGTGTCCGGGGGTAGTGAAAAATCTACAAAATTTCCCTTGTCCGGGGGGTAAACTTTCTATGAGGGTAATTTTGGGTGTCCAGAAAAGCCCAATTATGGAAAATTAATAATTCTTTCAACACTTTGTTTGAAGCCCTTTCAGAAAATCTTCAGGTTTAAAAGGCCTTATAAAACCATTTAAAAGCTCTTCTTATGTTTTACTACTATTTGTCTCATTTCAGCGAAGAAAGGTGTTTATTCCATTGGATGGTTCAAACAATTACAATGAGACTGCTGAGGTTCGTTCGTAACTTTCTTAAGAATTCGGTGTTAAATGAAAATTCTATGTTCTGGCGAACTTCTTGTAAATAAAACGAACAAAAGACCCTTCCAAAGTTTTGGACTGCCGCATTGTCTGTCTTCTTTGACCAAGAAGATGAAATTTAGTGCTATATTTTGGAACATGTGCTTTCCGAAGACTTTTAGTTTTATTAATCTAGCATGGACCAACCCATAGTGTCAGCCCCCCCCCCATTTTACTGGGAGGATATAGAGATTTTGATTTTGTTTTTAAAAAGGTAGGGGCAACAAAATTTTGATTTTTTTTTTGTAGGGGGGGGCTGAGATAGAAGGGATCACCTTCTTTTTCCTGGGGGATGGGGGTGAGACCCCTGAGGACACTGTGAAACCATCAATTATTGAAAACAACCTATGAAAACAACTTTGATGTTGATGTAGTTGGTGATGATAGGGTCTGTAATGTTGGATGGAGTTTTTCAGAAACCCTTTGTAATGAAATGATTTAATTTGATTCAATTATGACATATAAAAAGAAGAAGACATTTACTAAGTCGTTTCAAAGAACATCGCTATGTCTCAAGTCCCGTGGGATCACATTTTATTAGATGCAATAAAACTCTAACAATAGATGACGTTTCCATTATTGATTCATCTATGCGTTCCGTAGAGGCTGAGTTAATGACCCTAGAGGCTATCAAGATAAAAGAAATTAAACCGTCGTTAAACACTAAAAACGAATACAAGAGCAAGGCGCTTGTGATTGATTTGGCTTGAAATAGAATTTTTTTTTTCAGTTATGTTTTGAAATTGTAAGGGTAAGATGTATGTTTGATATGATGTGTTTGTTACAACAAATATTATATAGATTTCTATATATTTTTACATATTTTTTCTTCTTTCTCAGACTTGAAAATGAAACACAGTTTTCGAAATATATTGTCAAATCAAATTAAATTGTTGGCTACAGATTTATATAAAAAGAAGAAACCCGATTAAAGTTTCCTGGTCGCTCATGTTTAAAAGAAAATCCGTTACGAAATCCAAATCTTCTTAATGAAAGTTTGTGACAAAACAGCCATGGCGTATAGGCGTGTTCCTCTCACATGTCACAGCAGTCGCCACAGGCAAAGGTACATTAACTTGCCAAATGAATTGCGGCGCTAAGTTAAAATGGGAGTGGAGAACGACAACCACTACACTATCATACCACTCAATTATTCGATTTTTCTTTCATTATTATTTCTTTGTAGGTTAAATACCCTTACCTCTATTGTCAGTTGATGTTGAGTGGTGAAAAGTACAGCACACCGTTCCAGATACGCGCTCGATACACGTTCCATGTACAATTCCAAGCCAATGATGATCCATATCTAGATAGACGCTGGTCAAAATTCTCTAATAACCCGTTCGAAATGATAGTTCCGGAAAAATCAAGTGAGTGGGTTATTTACTACTTTTAAGGTCTACTTGGCTACACAATATTTATCGCCGGTGAACAATATTTAACAATAGCGAGTTTATGTATCGGGGGATATCAAGGGCCACGGTAAGTGAATTCGACTCAAAACAAAGTCAATACTTGGTGTAAGGCTCTATATCGCCTTTGCTCACCTACACAGAAGACGGTATTTTGGTGTTTTTACCGTGGTCGAGCAACATATCAACTTTCCTTTATACCGTTTTCTTCGATTTATCTCGAATACATAAACTCGCTATTATAGTTTTTGGACCGTAGAATGTGTGGTTTATCACGAGTAGGAATTTACTTTCTGAGAATTGTAAATAGAGCAGGTTCGGTCCCTGTCAAGTTACAAAGCTGTTAAAACATAAACAATTATGTTTGATTAATGTAAGACAAGTCCATGCCGATACGAACCAGTCCAGACCGATCTACTGAAGCCAATTCTAATTTTAATTTTTTCGTCGTAATTGACTTACTCCCTGTATCTTTTTGCCTTGATTCACCCCCTCTTATAAATCACTCCTTCTTATTTTAGAAAATATTGTTTAAAATACTCCGTTAGAATAAAATTGCACTGTGTCCCTTCGTCAGTTTATTTAAACACCCCTGTACCATTTATCTCCCCTGTTTAAACTTGCATGGTGATATTTTCTTTCGTATTTTATACATATCTAGTAGCGATGATACAAAATGATAATGCCCAAAAAATGTGCCCGATTTTAGGAAAAAAAATTTGGGCAAATTTCAAACAAAAACGGCTAAAAAAAGGGTTTTTGGACTTTGTTGAAAACTGTTGAAGACTTTTCAAAAGAAATCTTTTTTATCTGATCGAACAGTATTCAAAACATTCAAACGTTCTCTGGAATTTGAAAGTCTTTGGGCATTCGAAATAGTGAACAAAAAAATACCGTCATTCGAAAAAAAAAACTGCTAGTTTCAGCCGGGCTGTTTTGGACCGGTCTAGATTGGCCTTTGTTTCGATAAAAAGATCTAAAAACTTGGTTCAGTTAAGATCGACCTACATCGGCAAAGATCGGTCAACATCGGCCAAATTCAGCCAGAACCGGTCGAAATTGGTCACAACCTCGGCTTTTTAAGGATCGGCCTATTTTCAATGTGCTCCAAATCGCTTACAGGGACACATATTGTTAACACCTTTTCAATACATTGTGAGCATTTACTGACATTTACATTGTGTAGTGTCTGTACAGTGTGTAGTGTCTGTACAGTGTGTCCCGAAAAAAGCGGACAAATCTTTAAATAAAGTAAAATCCTCAAAACTTATTACAAAAAAGATTACAATTCGTACTAGTAATCGTCAGTAAATAATCCTCTGACACAGGACTTGCGAGAGAAAAGAATAAGGGGACAAAAGTGTCCCCCCCCCCCGCCGAAGAGTGCAAAAAGTGGTAATAGTGCAATTAACGATTAATCGCACTCCTCTAAACCAATCAGATTCGAGTAATTTTGCACGGCTGACGATTATCTTTGTAATCAACTTCAAAGACGATTGAATAGGTTTTTGAGATAGAAATATGAAGTATACAAGTCATAAAATTTGGCGTGAATTATGACGATTTTACTTTATAAAGAAATTTGTCCATTTTTTTCGGGACACACTGTAGTCCTTTACTTACTTTTCCTTCTTTAAGAATGAGTAGGGGAGTTATTTGCAAAGGCCTAGGTGGTTCTGAGTTTTGTTGACTTTGATTGAAATTTCGTAAAATGTTAGGGGTCAAGGGATTTTAACTGTGAAGTTAGTATTTGAGTCCTAAAAAACTTTCCTAGGCCTTTGCAGAACAACCCCCCCCTCGCGAAAAACTCTTTAAATACTTTAATCTTTAAAATGGACCAGGTTTGGTTGCGTAGCATAAATGATGTCAGATCCTAAGGGTTCGCCCCCCTACTAACTAAGCACGAAATAATATTTGAAGGTATGAAAAAATCACATTGGCAAATAGATTTATAAAGAGAAGGGAGAATCTTTAATTTCATTATTGTATTAGCCAGGAGCTGTGACCCGGGGGGGGGGGGTACTTAGGCAAATGGAGGGTACGGTATGTGCCGGCCTTAAGGGTGCCTTTTTTGGATTTCCCGCTAAGGGTCGGAAAAATCAGAAAATCAAAATTCAGTCCCATAAGGGTAGGAGAAATAGGAAAATTTCAACTTTTTACTCCCAGAAAGATCGAAATTTGGTCAGAATTGGTCAAATTTGTCCCGGTAAGGGTCGCAAAATTCACAAAATTTTCCTTCGTTTTCTCCTGTTTAGTCCCGGTAAGGGTCCGAGGGTCAAAGGTCGGGCGGCACCCCCCTCGTCAGCTCGCAACCCTAGTACCCCCCGGAGCTGTGACCACTATGATAGTTCGAAACTTTCGTCACTGACCTTTGTATATCCCTGGACCAAGCTATATCTGCCATCTTTGATCGAAGTTTTTTTTAATTGGTACCCGTAAAGAAGCCATTGCAGTGCTAAAAATTAACATCCAACGGCGCTACATCATCGAAAGTTTTCGAGTGAAAGTAGATCTTAGCGCTCTCGATGTATATTTACACCGCTATTGAGTAGTGCCGCAATTTTCAAAAAACTCTGATCAAAGGTTTTGCTTGACCGGGATTGAGAAACTCGGTCCAGGGTATATAAAGGTCAGTGTGCTTAGGACTAAAGGCTCAGACTAGTTCAGTCGATTCTAAATGATTTTGAATTATATATTAATTGTTTTCCTTCCCATCTTTTCAGCGTCTGATGGCCCAGATGATCAGACAGGGATGTATGTTGGAATACCAGTTGGTGCCATTGCGTTTCTTGTCGTCGTTGCAATTATTGGTATCTATATTAGGTATGAAACTTTACTCATAAAGTAAACTCTCTTTAACTCGAACATGTATAATTCGATATAATTCTCAGTTCCCAATCAAGAATAAACCCTCATAAAATACTTTTCTACAGTTCAAATTATTCTGTAAATTCGAATGTATCATTATGTCCTTTGTAGTTCGAATTAGCAAGTGTCCACTATACCATAGGTTTATCCCTTAACGTCTATTGTTTAAGAACAATAAAATGCTATGCATAATGCGACACTTGCTTATTATAAAAAATATATGCAGCATTCGAGACTACGGTAAGCAAGGTCATGGGTTCAATCACTGACCAGGTCATCCCAAACATTCCAAAGGGGAATACTTGCCCAGTACTTACTCTCTACCGAATGCTCAGCAATTTAGTATACTTTTTTGCTCAGAATTTCATGTTCTATCCGATGATATTAATTATTTTCGTTTAATTCGACTTTGAAAAAATCGTCAATTTTTGGTGCATTTTAGACGACGTTAGTTTTTTGACAAATAAAAACTTTTTACCAGGCCTAATTCACGTGCCCCCTCTCAAAAAAGTCTCAAGATCCTATCTACTTTCGAGCCAATCACATGCGATTGCGTCGCACGAAAAATGCTAAGGATCCTAAGGGTTGCCCCTTACTAGATGACGCAGTCAGTTTTCTCGACGTGGTTTTGATTCGCAAAACTCGAGGACAATAAAAGTACTGATTAACCATTCATCTCAGTCAATCAGAATTAGACAATGGAAAAGCGAACCGTACTTGCCGCATAAAAGTTAGTGTACATTCTCTTGAAGTTGTTTTGTGTTTTGAAGCCAAAATCCACTGGAAAAGTGCACTTTAAAGTGCAAGGTTTGCAAGGTTTTATTTTTCAAGCAACTTTATGAAGAAAGCTTGAGTATTGAATAGAGGGAAGATTCTTTTGAGTTTAAAAAAAAATATTATAATGTTGTTTACCGAGTTATGGATTTGTTTATTATGTATGTGACAGTCAACTCAGTAAGCCTCTATTAATTTAATTTTTCTTTAATTTGAACTAAAATGGTCCAATCAATTTTGAAATATCGTATAAAATACTTTCCGTAATTCGAATCTTTCTTTAATCCGAAAAATTCTCATGGTTTTCTTTTTCAACTGTATTCACGATGAATTGCTTTTGATCTTAGTCCACCAATGTAAAGCTTAACAAAGATATTGGTTCTATTGAGCAATGTCCAGAGTGTCACTCTCAGACATGCAATATAAGAAGCCCATCGGTTATGGCGTGATTAGCGTTTTTTTTAATTCGTGATTTTGTGATTTGAGATTTTAAAACGCGTGATTGCGTGATCGGAGGGACCAACTCAATCAACGTGATCGTGATAGAAAGGAAATTCAACTCGTTATAATATGATTTGTAAATATTTTCTTTTGCGTGATTGCATGATTTGAAAGGTGACTGGGAGCCTCGTATTCCGGCGCATCTTTGGCTTTATCGGTTGACTAGCTAACTCTTACTTCACTTTCGATCAAAATATTTTCAGCAGAAACTCATAAATTAACGAATCTCCAATATTCATGAATCATTACTAACGAGAGGAAATATTTATTATTAAACGGACTTATACAGTCTTCAATTAAAGTTTTTACCAAGTCACTTGAAGTATAAAGAACTGAAAGCCCGAGATTAGACATAAGAACATGCAAGAATGATGAAGACAAGTCAAGGCAGTTTGTATACATTTGTACGTTCATTTGTTGCACAAAATGAGTAAGTTTATCTTCGTTGCATTTTTTTTTTTTTTTTTTTACGTGATACTGTAGGACTTCATATACACGCTTTTTTGTGTAAGAATAGTGTACTTTGGATGAGGGGCAAGTATTCTTAAGAAAGTGCCAAAATTGAGGGTGAAATATTCTTAACGTATTCTTACTTTTTTAGACTTGACTTGAATTTATCTCTAACAAAGGGAGCAGTTTTTTCTGTTAACCAAATAGAAAATGACTGTATTCCTATCAAATTCTGTGAAATTCACCTTAGAGGGTATTCTTAGGGTATTCTTAAGATTTGGCCAATTTTCACCCTTTAGAAGATATTCTTATAAAAAAAGCGTGTATTTGACATTGGTTGATCTTGGTGCATATGGCCTAGACCTCAGGAGGGTTGTTCAAGCTTCGTTCGGCTTTAAAACAATTTTTTTTTCATTTTTAGACGACGTCATATTGAAGAAGGTTTGGAGCAAAATGAAATGGTAAGAATAATGGTTACTTTTTATAGAACTGGCTCTCTTTCTGAAAATAGTATTATTCTATCTTTTAAACTGTGGGTTGGCAAAGGAAACATCAAACTCTAGGGTTAAGGGTCTCGGATTTCTCCCATCTGTCATTTAAATCCGTACAACTTTTTCAACAGGAGTATTAAAATTTTCTAAGCAGGAGTATTTTTAACTCACGTCTCAGTGGCCAATTGGCGTTTTAAAACTCACCTGGGTGACTTGGAATGACTTTAAAGAGAGTGAGATTTCACCGGGTCCCCTTTTGAGGTTTTGAAATCTCACTTATGGGTGAAAATTTAAACCTTATCCATTTGAATTATTTATGATAAGCGCAGTTGGCAAAAATTCTTGTTAACTTTAGAATGGGTTATTTTGAGAATAGGGGAATAAAATATTAACAGTTAGGAACTTTGCAAATTAATTAGGATAAATGCGAGTATTTAGCCTAAATATGATAAATTATCCTAGCTAGGATAAAATCTATATCCTATTTAGGATAGAAGGAAGAAAAACTCGATTTTTTTAAAGATAAACTTTGAGTAATTTAGAGCCAGGAAAGTATGCTTGTGAAGTCTTATCTCCCAGCCAGCGTGCGTTCAGAAGTTTTTAAAAAGTACTTTACAAACTCTAAATGTTAAGCATCGAACTTTCTTAGGGATAACTTTACTGCAGCTAACGCTCGGCTTACGCTCGGCTTACGCTCGCTACGTTCGTTCTCCCTCACACACACACGTGACTCTCAGTCAAAGTGATTTTAAAAGTAAGAATAATAATCGAGGCAATGTATGATGACGTCATCACCGCATTGGTATAATGCATTAGTCTTATACTTAAAGAAATAGTATTATATTCGAAAGGGAAGTAATATGAAAACGATACTTTAATGGGATAAATTTTCGCGGGGATTAAATTTCGCGGTTGAGCTCATCCGCGAAATTTTAAGATTTCGCGGGGATTAATTTTCGCGGATGAGTGATTTCCTGATTTTTCGCGGGGATTTAATTTCGCGGATTGGGGTACAAATCAAAATTTTTGAAAAGAGTCAAAACATTGAAATAAAATTTTTCCAGGAAAATTAAGAATTTATTTTTCAAGTAATAAGAGGGTGTTTTGGAATGGGGCGAGGAGATATGTATTACAACTATCAAAAGTTGATAAACATAGAAATTTCGCGGATTGCAAAAAAAATTCAATTTTTTCGCGGAAACTAATTTTCGCGGATGGACCTTTTCCAAATTTCCAATGGGACTTATTTTCGCGGATGACACCCAAATCCGCGAAATCCGCGAAAATTAATCCCCGCGAAAATTTATCCCATTAAAGTAGTATCAATAGCGCTTTCGCGCGCCATACTATAGGATCGCTACCCTGTCAGCCTTCTGATATATATAAAGCTCGTGGTCCACTTAGCTTTTTTGGTCGCATAACAACGCGCACAGCTCGAGCGTTTTGTTCACTGAGTGCTTTTATACTTCCATTGAAAATTAGAAAAAAGTTGCACGTAATATAGTCTACAAAATAGACAGATTCAGGCTTTTAGGCCTTACTCTTGGTCTATAGGCACTGCTATAGGCGGCCACTAGTGACCCCCACCGGGAATTGCTTATTAATAGGTTTAAACATAATAGACAACATTCACAAAAGATGTTTATCAATAAAAATTTTAAATAAAAGAATGTTTAAAACACAGCTGATTGGCTTAGGTTTCGAAACTCTCTATTGTTTCATTAAAACCTCAGTGCGCATGCGCATTTATCTGGAGAATTTCAATATTCAAAACAAGAGCAGTGCTCTTAGCCCGAAGAGTAGGAGTTTTACGCTCGAAACGAAGGAAGATATGACGTAGCCTACACGTAATAGAAATTCAAAACAGAAGCAATTGTACATGATAAAAATAAACACACAATCAGTATGTTTACCTTCTCGCTGATTGGCTACTTCAAAGAAAGAACAATAGAAGAGACAGCTTTGCGCACAAAGTTGAAATTTTTCAACTTTAAAAGAATACACGTATTTCCTATTAGCGGATTCATGTAAAAAAAAGTCACGAAAAACGTCGAGAAAGTCTCTGATTGGCTGAAATATTGCATATACAAGAAATGTCCAGAGTATGAGGTAATCTTTGCATGCCTCCGCCAATCAAAAGTTTGTTTACTCGACGTTTTTTCATGACTTTTGCATGAATCTGCAAATAGGAAATAGGTGTACTCACGGGCAACTTTTTCTAATTCTCAATGGAAGTATAAAAGCGCTCAGCGACCAAAACGCTCGAGCTGTGCGCGTTGTCGGGCGACCAAAAAATCTAAGTGGACTACTAGCTTAATAAACAATAAATGAGGCAACAGCTGGCTGAACCTAATTATTTTAAAATCTTGTTTTTCCAATTTCTGTTTGATTCCTGGAGATTTCCTTCATTGAAACTTTATCTCAAAAAAAAATAAACAGGGTACGGATGGATATTAATAAAGTATGAAACACAGTGAGGTCTTTAGTCTTATTGTTTCAAAAAAAGTCAAGATTTTCAAAGCTTTGAGTTAAGCTTTAAAGTATTAATGTAAACGGTGCTATTATCTAATTTCATGTATTCGATATATTATGTAAACACTCGAATTTTCTTCGAGATGATTTATTTATTTTCCGATTTTCAAATTTTTGAGTATTTTGTATTAATATAGAGTTTGGAAAACTGTTCGAGAAGGTTTCGATTGATTAGATACTGTAAAGCTCTTGTAAGTCAAATGTGTTTGCAAAATATATCATCATCATTATAGCTTGTCAGAAAGTCAGAAGATACGCAGGTGCATGTTATGAAAGTACTGTTTGAATATAATTTTTTTAGATCAATGAAATATCCCGTTGCCCTCTCTTAGAACCTTTTAAGATTGAAACCTAATCAACTGAAATCTTCATGCTAAGTAGTTTAAATTGATATATTTTAGCTTAATCAAAGGATCTTCAATTTTTAATTAAAAATCATCTTTTTTCAATTAGCAGTCTATATAAGGAGAAGGCTTATAAATAAAACAATGAAATTGTATTTTCAGAAAATTTAAAATTTCAACTGCCATATTGTGCATAATGCTGATAAGGTCAATGTAATCATATATTTTTTTGTCACTTTCAATAAAAAGAAATCAATTAAAAAAACTAATTAAAACATATTTTGTTTTGACTCACTGAGTGTTAAAAAGGAAATAATTTTGACGGTTAGAAACTTATTTCTAATATAGTACTCATATGATTTGGAATTGATTTGAAGAATGTATCTGGGACATATTTTTGTTACGAGTTGTTGCCTTTTTAATCTAGTTTTGTCCCAGACTTTACGACCTGGAGGTGATCCTATGGTCATTATAGGACTTTATCATCAGTGCGACGAAAATCGAAATCTGAACTCCTCATCCAGTTTATGCCAAGCTGCAGTTAACTTTGCGTATCAACAGAAAAAGCTAAATTGGGAAAAGTATTTAATAAAGAATTATAATCGCGTTAATGGTTTACTTACAATAAAGGATTTCGAATATCGAGTTTTCGATTTTTGTGAATTCGAAGATGCTGTTTCGATTGTTGCTGGCTTGAAACTTAACCAAACATATTTCGTCTCCAATACAAGTCAAAACCCTCCCAAATGGAATAAGCGTACGATTAAAAGATGGAAATTTTCGTCAAGAATTGTTCTGGTGTTAATTCATGCTCCTCAAGAAATTTCAAAGGTTTTACAAGGGATATTATTTGGTGAAGATTATGCGGTATGGATTGTCAATAGTGAATATGGAATCTCAGATTCATTAAATGGGAAAAATGTACAATCCAACATCAATAATTTTCATGAAAATGCCAGAATTCTCTATCGGGAAGTTAAAGTGGCCATACGTTTTGCGACCATTTTCATTGATGATGGATCACCGACTTACCGGATAGAGTATGAACTTTTCCGTGATATGGTTTTAACGGGTTTACGTGAATCTCAATGTCCCAGATTTTTTACCGTAAAATTTAAAGATATGAACCAAACACTGCCTTCAGTCTTTAAATCTATCATTGACGATGATGTATCAGTAATTGTTGTAATTGGAAATGGCAGTAGTAAATTTTATAAGCTTCATCAGAATCATTTAAAAACACTCAATTTCTCTGTTACAGACAAAAGAATATTTATTCTCCTCGATTTTTCATCAACGATCGAGCTTGACTATCCATTTAAATTGAGATCGCGTTTGGAACACGTTATCACCCTGAAAAAGACGAACAATAATCAACAATTTTTTGACACCTTTCTACATACGTTGAACACAACGAGAAAAGAATATGGAAGGACTTTAGTGACTGGTTATAACTGCATGGCTGCATTTGAAAATCTCATTTTAAGCTCTCTTCAACTCATTCAAATATACAACTATCCTTTGAATTTATTTCAATACACAACTTTTCAAAGATTTAAATCTTCAATGGTCAAGCGAGCCAGCAATAAGAATAACGAGTTAAGAGTTACCAGGTCTGAGCTTGTTGAAGCGTCAGCCAAAGACAAGTCTTACAAATTTAAGCGTCATCGTCATAGATTTCTCGATTGCGATAGCAACAACCGCTACAGACTGCCTTCATGCCGTATTCCTACATGTGGTCTTGGCAAAGAAAATATCTTTGGGCGCCTCCATAAAGAAAAAGGAATATGGGGTAATAATTCTTATGGATGGAGCTGTCGACAATGTCCTCTGAATTACTTTCAATCCAACGATACAGCTCTAAAAACCTCTTGTTGGCCATGTCCTGGATTTTCATTATCAACTCAAAATCGCGATTCTTGTTATAATATTCCATATTCTGATAGATTCCTGAGTATTTATAATCAAGTTGGATTGAAATTAGCATGTGGAGTGTGCATCATAGGTTTTATGATGTGCTGTTTTGCAATGGTCGTTTTGGTGACGAAGAGATACACACCTGTTGTTCGTGGATCAAACTTCCCAATAATGATACTTCATGCCACATCGATGCTTCTGTTATTCCTGGTTATACCACTACCATATATTGGACTTAAAATGTCAAAACCGACATGTTTGTTGGAGCTGTTAGTCACGTCATTGCTGGTGTTTTCACCTTACACATTGATCTTAATCAAATGTCAAAATTTATTGCTTGCATTCAATTCAAAGATACGTTTATCGAGAGAAACTAAACGAAAAGCTTTGGTGATTCAAATATTTCTAGTCCTCGTTTTAATTACAACAAGATTCGCACAAATGCGACTAAATATTTCCCCTTACACTTGCAGATGGACTGCTTGATCGAAAAAAAAACGTTTCAACTTGAGGCCGTACAGGCTTGCGCACCGCACTGGGCTCGACTTCAGCAACTTTCGAATTATTTATTATTTAAAGGTCTGATTGTAGCAGCTTAAGATTAAAAAAAAATGAAAACTCGACCCCAGGCCCAAAAATCAAAATTTTCAAAAAAGAAATATGGTTTGTCTCCTAGCCAATCAGATTGCTTATATTTTTCAAGTTCAGGAAAGGAAAACAAAATTCGAGTTATGGAGCCAAAAAAAGGGGAACATTCGATATATGGAGGTTTTTTTATAAGAGTTTATTAAGAAATTTTCATGCTGCCAACGAATTTGTTTAAGTTAAGGAGACGTTCGAGTAATAGAGGTTCGAGTTATGGAGACTCTACTGTATTTAAAAAAGTAAGCTCATCTCCAGGATAAGATGATAAAAACTTCGGGCATTACGATACGCTTATAAAAAAGTGTAGGCTAAAAAAATAGAAAAAAGGGCTCGGTACAAAAAGGGTTAACAGCATACACTCTTTTTTATAAGAACAATCAGGCTTAGACTGAAACAATAGGTCTATTATTCTAGACAATAGAAAAAATAAGAACAAGCCTAGGCTTAACTCAAATTTCATGGTTCTTATAAAAAAAGAGCGTAATGAGGGTTCATAACAAGAAAATGTCAAAGTGAGTCAGCCAAAAAGCGAACGAAAACGATCAGGGGGAGGGGGCCAAAAACGAATGTACTGAGGGGGGGGGGCTACTTCGAAACGAACGCCGACGAACAGAGGGGAGGAGGTGGTCTAAAAATAGGCGAAAATGGACGAACGTACTTTTTGAATGGCCCTAAGAGCGTAGTTCCAATGTGACCAGCACAAATGGGGATTGGCCAAATCTTAACTTAGATTAAGCACAAATGTCAAAAAAATGTATAACAAAAGAACAGTAAAGTTTGTTAAAAATCAAAAGCACAAATGTTAGCAAATAATAACAAAAGAATAGCAAAGCAAAGTTTGTTGAAACCAAATTCACTTAAAACCAGCACAGTTTTTATTGGCATCATAAAGGCACAACGTAGTAGTGTCTTTGAGGAACTGCATTGTTACCTCTTTGTCAATCTTAGGCAAGGACTTGTTCAAGTGTGTTTGGAAGTATTCTTGCACTTTTGTTGGTGCAAAATATACGATCTTACCATCCGACATTAACGCTTTGACTGAGACATTGTTTTCCGTCTTTTCTGACAAGCGTTCGCATCGACATGTTGCACACATAAACATTTCAGCATCTTGGCTAACATCTTCAACATACTTTTTGCATTTGGGGCAGAAGTATTTTCTCTTTACAAAGTATATTGATTCGGCTGGAAATGCAACTTCTTCGTAACAAATTTCTTTGAAGAGGGTAGCAGGTGCAATATTATCTTCAGCAAGTTCAATTTTGGTACTTGAATTAGTTGTAATTTCAACAGCTCCATAATTGAGTTTAACTTTGCTATTTGATATGGTATATGTATTGTTAGTTGGGATTTTGTCAATCAAGCTTCCCCAGAGTGATACAGCGATTGTTCCTGTGTCATCGTTTGCAATAACAGTTTTCACATTGATAGGATCTTTTTGGTACTTTAATGATACAGGTTTCACAGGACGATTTTCAGCATTAACATAACATTTAATAGACACACAGTCCCCTGGCTTTTTTGAATCAAAAATTTCAGAAACTTTTACGAAGTCAGATGGCTCTGTATCAAACTTTTTAATAGCAAAGTCAAGAGTAGTGTCTGTCACATGAAAATTGTCATACACTTTTATTTCTTCAGAATACTTTGCCATTTTTGATGGCGATCGTTGAATATTGTGGATAGTTATCGGAGAGTTGTTTTTCTCTGCATCTTCAAAAAGTTTTCTTTTATTCGGTGAGAAGCAGACAAGTCGTGAAAAAGAAGTCGGGTGTTCCTGAAGAATCGCATTGAAGAATTCTGTGGTACCATTTTTCGCAGTTTTGGTTGGTGACATTAACTGCACATAACCAGAGGCTATAAGTAAAGAAAAAAATTAATTTTATTAGTTTTTAAAGCAAAATTTTAAGAATCTCTTAAGACTCTTGATCTACCTACCAATTGGCTATATCTATAGGTAATCGATGAAAATTGATAATCGATTGTAAAAACACTATCAATTCTCTCTGGCTTTGTGGAAAAAATAAATTAATGAGTCACTCTCGAGAAAAATGCTGGTAATGAACGAAAAACAGAAGTTAATTCACAGGACCTCCAAGCAGTCTAATAGACATCCAGATATGGAGACTTTTTCAAACTTCCATATGTGGAAGCTTTTTGACGTTTCAAGGTTTGGTTTTTTTTTGTCTTGGTATGGCTTTTTGAAAATTATTAGTGTGAAATTCTCTGCAGTTTAAGCTAAATGGTTTTATTCAAAATGAACTTTATGGGTGTTGAATAATTAACTTACAAAAAGCTTCCAAAAACGCAAGTTTTCAATTTGGAAAAACGAAAAAACTGCAATGTCTTCCGAAAAAAGCTTTTAAAAGTTCTGGATATGGGAGTCTGAAAAAGCTTCCGTATCTGGATGTCTATTAGACTGCCAAGAATTGTTACGGTGCCACCTAAAGCCTCGACGTCCAGGGTCATTTCAGTTTTTGTCTGAAACCCCAACAACACAAAATTTCTAGCCTGGATATCCAAGCTCAAAATTTTAGAAAAAACAAAATTTACCTCAACATACAAAGTTCTAAAATTATAGAGCTTGGTCTCCCTAGAAAATGAAAGTGCAAACCCATGTTTCCAAAACTTTCCTAGCCAACCCAGGGCAACAAAACATAAATTGAAAAAAAGTAGCCTTACAAGATCTAAAACCATTTAAAACATCCAAAGATTACACCAGAGTCTATAAAACTATAAACAAGTTTGCATGCATAATCATGACCAACCATGTTTTCTTGGAAAATGAACTTGCCTCTGTTTTCTTCTTTTTCATGTTTTCATGTAACAGAAAGCTCTATCTTCACTAGCAAGTGGAGGACTATCCTATTTTTGCTTCAGAATTGCCTAAAATTTGTTTCACAAACCTTTTTTACTGTCATCATCACTCATTTTGTTGCCTGCATCACCAATTTGGTTGCCTGCATAATTTTCTTTATCTTCATCTTGAGAATGTTCACCCAGAGATTTGGAAAAAGAGGATAAGAAATGCGCTATTCATCTATTTGAAGCTAGGCTGTAGAATCTTTTGTTTCTATTGAAATGTCTGCGGCCGATCGATTGTTTTCGTTCTGAACCAATCAGAGCGCTTGATTCGTTATGCGCACAAGACTAGAAGTACAAACAAAAAATGGCAGCCGTGATTGATATCGAAAGTGAATTTTTTTTCTTTCTAAAGTCGAGAATTTTGTTATTTTTTATAAGCACTTTTTTACTTTGGACAAGACTTTGGGTTGCGAGCCTTAAATAGTTTCTCAGCTTTATTTGTAAAAAATATTTCCCTTGATACCAAAATAATTGAAATGTGTTGCGTTAGAATACAAACGAAGCTGGTAAAACTAGTTTATCATTATTCTTGGGCTAAAGTTTCTAAGAAACAATACCATAAAGGCCTCTTCAGTAGGGATAGCGAGGTTGAAAATAAAACCTTGGAGGACAAAAAAACAACAACAAATGTCAAAGAAAGAAAAGGAAAAAAGAAACGATGGCCATTCATGATATCAATGCCAGGAGGTCATAAATACCATGAAGGCTTTCTTGTAAGAACTTTATGAGTTCTAGACAACAAAACATAAAATAATCTTACAATACCATTGAAAAAATACAAAAATTATACCGAAGACATCACCAGGGGATTTCCCCAGATATGTTAGAAAAAATATTATATATACAAAAACATCGTAAAAATGAGGTTAAAAAAACTGAAAAAACTATGCATTTCCATCCAACCCAACAAATAATAGTGTATAAAAATTAAATATTCTTCCACAGTGTATATTATGTATATTTGAATTACAGATTATCATTGTTAGTTTGTATTTTTTTTTTCAGTGCATAATATGACTTCGCTATTTCTCTGAATATAAATCTTCTTTGCAACTGCTGCAAAAGATTAAGAACAAAAAGACTTTTCAGTATAATTTAACTTCATTTATAGGCCTTTAAAACACCTCAAATCAATGTGTATTGCAGAGCATGAAGAAAAATAGATCACCATTGACTTTACTTGAAGTAAAAAGTTGGATATACAATAAAAATGACCAAAGCCTTTCCAACTGTGTTCTTGAGTAGTACATTTCATACAGATTTTAAGACTTCAAAGCTGATTAAAAATTGGATTATTGCTCCATGAACACTAAATGCAAAAGGTGTTATGACTCAATGCTAAAAAAATTTAAATCTAAATTTGAAAAATATAGTTTAAAGATAACATCAGACTGAAAATATGAATATAAATTTAAATTATAGAAGCATTTCTGGCTCTTCCTGGTTTGTTTACATTTGGCAATTTTGGCCTACATGTTCCCTGATTTGATGACTTGTTTTGACCTGCTTCCCAAATTAAGGGATAGCTTCAGGGCAAAAGCCCCCAAATCAAAATATAGACAAATGAAGTAGACTTATCATTGCAGCACGTATCCATTTCATCTATACCATGCAATATGTATTTATGCCTCAAAATTCAGTTTCCAAGGACAACCTGGATAAAAAACAAACATCGAAATAAAGATTCCAAAAAGAAGTTGCATCAAAATCCACTTCGCCAGAGAACATTTACATAATAATGTGTATATCGAAATCCCCAATTTTCCATTGAACATTCTGATAATAAATATATCGACATCCATTTTTCAAAGGGCATACAGGTCCAACCGCTCAAATCCACTTTTTCCATAAATATAACATCAAACACCATAGAATTATTATTCCATCCTGCTTCTGTTGAGTCAAATAGATATAATACACGTAAAGTTTTTGTACATCAGTTCCCGCTCATCTTTTAGCAGTCCTTTTCTGCTGGCACTGCAGAGAACAGACGTGACAGTCAACATGCAAAAATGTCTGAATCTTGAGTCAATCGTTGTTGCATCGGCAACCTGTACTTGGATGGCCAATACTTCTATGCGACGGTGTTGTTAACAGTATTTCACAAAGAATATGATAACTAGCCTGAAAATAAAATGTAAATCTGTATATGAAATTACCCTAATCCGTTTAAATACAAAATGCAAATTCCACGGATTAAGCAATATTTTGAATGTAAAAGTACCAAAGCCTTGCACCTTCTAAATCATAATCCACTGACTGGTCAAAATCATGACCCTTCAGGTAGTCACAATTTATAAATATCACATGTCAAAGTTATTTTTTTGAAATGTTTTTGTTGTTGAAACCTTGAAATTTTCAACCCAAAAATCAATGGTTTCCCTAGATAGAGCTAAAAGTACCACAGAGGAAATCAAGTATACTTACTGAATCTCAATTCCATTACCATGGGGCAAGTTTTGCTTAAAATTACATTTTTTTATCTAAAAGTTGAAGAAAAAAACAAAATTATCAATTGATTTTGCCCATCTTAAATCAAAATGCCAAGACGTTTTAGAGAGTGCCGGGGTAAACTAATACTTACATGGTCACTATCAACCTTCCTACTACCCATAAAAATTATGTCTGCAACACAAAAAATTCATTCAGAGCAATACAAGCCAGAAAGAAATTGGTCCCAATTTTTCAAAATTTCAAGCATGCCTCATGTCCGCCATCTTTACTCCCAGAATATGGAATGATTTTCCTCGATTTTCTCAGGGGAAACCCCCAAAAGATCAAAGATTCACTCCCCAGTCTCTTTTTCACAAAGAACTCACTGGAAAGCTTTATTCAAGGACTTTTTTCTTGAACATTGGTTAACCTGTACGTAACGCCATTTTGTTTCGGCCTTCCTTCTTGCTCAACTATTCTACAGCCTTGCTTCTTCAAAGGGTGCCGAATTCAAAGGGAAAGAATAGGAAAACAGCGAGCGGCAGCGGCGTTTCTTATCCTCTTTTCCCAAATCTCTGGTTCACCCAACATGATGTCTATAAATAGAAATATAGAATTGATTGAGTTTGTAAATGTCAAGTTTAGGTTCTATTTCATTATTTGATTGATGAATCGTAATAGTAAATGAAAGTAAGCCTGACAATCAATTACCTTGACTTTGACTTTAACAGAATCCAACAAATAACAGAGCGTAACCACGAGAGAACTGCGAAGAATGAAGAAACGTTCTCAGGATATATAGAGGTTTGGGATCAAATTAACAGCTACCGTGGTCATATTTACTTGATACATTTTGAAATTTTTTGTTTTAAACAAACTTGAATGATAGTTTGACCACTTATTTATAGAAACGAGGCTGAAAAATCAAATCGGACGATTCTTTTTTAAACGCCCCCTCCACCCCATAGAGTTAAAAGCCCGAAGGGCTAGAGTAGAATCTCTAACCTTTCCCAGGCAAGAAAAAGTGAACTTATTTCCCATCCAGAACGCGCCTAGATAGAACGCGCCGCAATCATGACGATGGATTGTATCCAGCGGTTTCTTTGTTTTAGAGTACTACATTTTTCGAAATCTAGCCATAGATTTTACTTTCAATCCGGCGTTTGTGTAAAAACTACGCGCGGGCGTTCCGGATGGGAAATTATTAAGTGGCTTCATTTCCCATTCAAAAGTTTCTACTCTAGCCCTTCGGGCTTTAAACTTAATGGTTAAAAGCCCCAGATGAAGCTTCTATCTCTTCTTCTTCACTTCTATTACCAGGCTTAGAAAAGTGAAGCCTTAACTATTTTTTGCGACGGATTGAATCTAGCAATTTTATTGTTTCCGACTGATCAAGTTTTCAAAATCTAGCGGTAAACGCTACTTTTAATCCGGGGTTCTGTAGAAAACCATACGGGTCGCCGCACGACTTTGGTAGGATTTAATTTGTTTCAAATCCTACCAAGAAGTTCCTAGTCTAGCGCTTCGCGCTTAGATGTTAACGTCCACCCCTTCGAAGCGAATTTATGTATCTGAGATATCGACGGCTACGGTTAAGGCGGCGAGGGAGATGGCGAGTTTGGCGAGTAAAAGCAAGTTCGATATTCGACGAACGGCAATAAGTTTTCCCGACAAGTCGAACTTGCTTTCCCGGGCCGTCGTGACGTTAACCCTGTGCCGTAGCGCTAGATATCTCAGATACATAAACTCGCTAAAATAAAATAGTTGATTTGAAATATATAATTTTTATTTGCATTGATGGGACCGAATTTCCATTTGAAAATAATCAAATTATGTGCATAATTTTCGAGAATTCAAAAGAATCTAATCAAGCATGAGAAAATATGCAATCAAAATACGTCCAAAACAAAGAAAAGACATTATCATTGCAAACGTGCAATTGAATTCCCATTGCAACTAGGGGACCTCATTTTGAGATTCCGATTGCAAACGAGGCCTGCAATGCTTTTATGCATCTCGAGAAGTGTGTATTAGCATATATTTACAATACAGTATGTCCGATAATAAGTGCATTGTGACTTAAAAAGTGGTATAATATCTGAAGTGCATAATTTTGCTGAATAGTTTTTATACCATTAGATAGAAAATACCCCTTGACAATAACATGTTCGTTCACTTCTCCCCAATCCTATTTTGTCTTTAATTAAACAATACGAGTCTTCAACACATATGTTAAAAGTCGTCTCGGACGACGCCGGGAGGGCTAGTTGATGTTATAATCTAGAAAAAAACTTTAAAAAACTACTTAAATTTCTTAAGAACAATGAACGTGGTTAAGTGTAAAGTTAATGAACTTGTTAGACAAAAATTTCATTCGAAAAAATAGATATTTATTTTTCCTTGTAAAGTTCAAAAATAATATAAATAGGATAAAATACAAATAGATTATTAATAAGAATAACTTAACTCCTGTATAAAATTAACTCGTTTGTTTATAGGTTTCATTTTCCAGTACTAGTTTTTTTACGAATATTTAGTTCCATAATAAAATTCCATGTAAATTGACATTTTTAAAACCAAAAACAAAGCATTTACACAAAGCAATACCACCCATCCACTAGAGATTAGCTTGATTAGTTTGATTAATTTGAATGTGTAATTCTTGAACTAGCAATTTAGATAGGAACGTGGAATATACGACATCAAAGATGAGTAATGTAACACGGGGATGATTTACTCTTTCATATGTCACACGCGTAAACATTTAAACAAGATTTTTCGTCAGCAGCTCTAACGGTTGTAACGAATGATTATAGAATATGTGAAATTTCAAGCATCTTTATTGCTGGGCCACATTTCATAAGAAAAGGTTGCGACAATATATGCATTTCCAGGCAGGTGAGCAAGTTTGTGCAATCTGGAAAAAATAAACAGTTAGAACATCAGTTATCGTTTCGATATATCAATACATGACTTGTTGTGATTTATGCAATGTAAGCATCACATTAGTGCACAAGAAAGTTAACTATTCATTACAAAAAACGTAATTTTAATTATCTTAATAAATACATCCACATGCCAGTGTAGTAGAATTTTTAGTTCGATCCGCAAAGAACCATGCTGCCAAATAAATTGAAGAGAATAGGCTGTTCCATTTGATATCGAGTTTGATATCCATCTATGGAAGCGGACGAACTTTTCCAGTTTAAAAATAATTCCAAGGGTTTTTTGGGACATTTTCTCATTTTTCGAAGGGTTTCAAAGCCCAATTAATTTTCAATAAATAATGACTATTCAACCATAAAATATTCATTCTTCCTCAAAAGTAGATTGGGTGCCTGTCTTTCCACCCTTTTTCGGTTGCCATCCTTAAAGACTGGAAAAAACGGACGGGTGACATTCCTGAGTCAATCTTTAACTCAACCAATCCAGATTGCGTAAGGTAAACCTCGTCAGATCAGTCGTTTCCGTAAGAGAGGAAAAACGCGGGAATAGAAAAATAACAAAGTTGTTTTGGCTTTTCTCTTTTTCTATTGTTTTGATGAGTGAAATTGACAGGTCATTCAAAAAGAACGTTCGAATAATAAAAGTCATTATCAATGTTATTTATTTTTTTCCATGAAAATTTTTTTTTCTTTGTCAAAACTTTATGTCCCTTTTGTTTTTATATTCTGCAAAATCATTGTGAAATCAAAAGTGGAAAACAAAAGAAAGTTTGGTTTGATGATGATCTGAAATTTGAAGGGCGAAACATATTTGAGATCAACCTTGTCACCATACTGATATTCTGAACAGCAAGTGGGCGGGGTAGCAGAATGAAATATGCTAGCCAAGCTACCTCAAAAGGGAACCAATAATAGATAATTAATAACTTTTCCCATTTTAGCCTGCAGATTGAGTGCACAATATAAATAGAGCCTAACTTTGCTAGTGCATGCAGCTGTCTTTTTTTCTTCATGGAGTTAGGACATGGCACATGGAAATCTATCTTTGCTTTAAAAATTCGCACACCCCTAATTTATTTTTCAGATGTAAACTGTGAAAATCAATAATGAAAAATATTTATAGAGATTCTATTTTACCTTTCTTGTGTAATCGTTGCACATCTGAATCTGTGACAATTAAATTTCGTTTAACACTGAAGCGCAAGTGAGGTTTAGAGACGAGATACGATGGACAGTTAAGATAAAAATCGATTTGATGTCCAATAGCAAATTCAACGTGAGATACTTCTCCTCCATTTTAATCCAAAAATCCATTCTAGTTAGGTTCAAATCATTCCAAAAAGCAATTCAACCACCAAATATCAATTGTCGTTGTTATTGTTTTGTATATAATTTGTTAGCTATAATTGAGATTGTTCAATGTTCATTGTTATACCAGAAAAACACAATGAAATTTTTTTTAAATAAAACAAAACTTTATATATAAATATAATATAAATCTTGCATTGAAATACAGTGTGTCCGTAAAAAAGTGAAACATTGTGAGTAGAAATCAACCCCTGCAAGCTTGAGTGCTTTTAAACAGACACACTGTAGATTTTGCTATGGTGCATTGAATTAAGGAATACCTTAGGGAAGAAATTTTCATGGAGTTTAATTAAATTCCTTTCCTCACGCAACACACAAAAAGTAGAATTTTACTGCTAATTAAAGGCCTGAAATAGCCCAAATTTGCACCAAAAACCTTGTTTTTTGCAAAATTAAATTCTGTGAAAATTTCTTCCCTTAAAATATTACATGGTATCTGACAAAAGAAAGGAATTCTTTTTTGAGAGCAGCATTGCTTTTTTTAAACAGATACCACATAAAATTACCACTTGAAAAGTATTGAAAGTTATCCCCAAGAGGCAAACAACCCATCCATACCAAAAAATCCATAAAACCCCAGCACTTGCTGCTTATATTATAATACCAGTATACATTGTTTTCTTGTAGTCAATATCCCTTAGACTCTTGAGGCTGGAGGAGCATATTTTAACAAATAAGGTACGTTTTGAAATTTAGCCTATTGACATGCACCACAGCCATAATGCCACAGACACTAGAAGTAGAAAGTATTAAAAAATAGAAAAATTTGTTATTACATAAATAGTCAAAAATTTTGATTTAAAAAATCAAAATATATTACAAAATTAATGCAAATACACAAAATTTATTTCAAAAACTATATATTATATAAGTTTTTCAATCTTAAATTCAATCCCATTGATTTAATTTTCCATTCTACTAGTTGTTGTGAAATTATACCATCATCATTTGGAAGATAATAAAAATGTTTGTAAACAATAGATGTATATTGATGATTTATTGTTTTCCAAATAATCTGACATTTGTCCAGACACCTTACATAAGCCCCTCCTCCCCTCGCCTATCTAGCCCTGCTCCCCCAGCCCCTACCTACTAATACTATTCCGAGTCTATAATAGACCCCATATTTGACAATTCCATTATAACCAGCCAACTACAAGCTTGATATATGTATTTTTATTGCATCGTGGTCCGACAGATTAGTACAACATTTAGTGCAATCAACTGAATATTTTTCTAACAACGATTTTCTAACAAAGACATGATCAATAAGCCCTCCATCAACATGAGTAGGCCCTTTGACAATTTGAATGTAATTTTGTAGCCATTGATTCACAAGTACATCTGCTTCCACACTTTCTCTTAGCAAATCAACATTGAAATCACCAACTATCAAGTCAATTTCTGGCATTTCATGGAGAATCATATACAGTTTATCAAAAAAGGAATGTAATGTTTCTTGATGACTGCGATAGAGCAGTAATACAGTAAAAACCTTTTTATTCAATGCCTCTTTTACAAACTTTACCAATGAGAAGCCAGAAACATGGAGATCCTCCAGTGTTTTAATAGATTCATTGCATCCTAAAGCCAGGCTTTTGAATTTGTCTGTGTCGTTATTGAAAATCATTTTAAAAGGTTGTAAATGCTGTTCAATTTCTTCAGTATTTGCATTATCAACAATTTGTGTCTCTGTAAATAGGAACAAATCTGTTTTTTTAATTTCCTTGTAGTTTTTCATAGAGACAGCTTTTTTATTGAGTGATCTAATATTCAATAAAGTCAGAACTAAATTGTGATCATTTGGAGTAAACGAAACCATAGGCTCTAGTAAATTCTCTTTACATCTTAGTCTTTGATATTCTAGATCCGCTTTTGAATTTGCTTTAATTGCAGAAGAGGAATAATCACCAGTAAGATACAATCCATTCAACGAAGTCACTCGACTCAAAGCTACATAAATTTGCCCAGGATTAAAATAAGTTTGTTTATTCAACTGAAAACTTACAACAATTTTTTCAAGGGTTAAGCCTTGTACTTTATGTACTGTGCATGCATAAGATAAAACAATAGGAAATTGTGTCCATGTTACCATAAGAGTTGATTTTCTATTGGAAACTCCAAACTTGGCTTCAGTTCTTTCAATTGGAACATATCCATTATGACGCGCAAAATTGTCACTAGCCTTTCTTTCATTACCTGCTTTAACATCATCAAATAGGATATAAATTTTTTCACACTTTCCATTTAAAATAGTCAGGTGTTTTATAGTACCAAGCTGACCATTAACAAGTCTATCACTAATGTCCATATTTGCAGTCAACATGATTCGTGCACCAACTTTGATTCCAAGGTTACATGCAAGACCACCTGTATCAGTATAATTTTTGTTCCTGATTTCTTGAATTTTACTTGGAGCAAGTCCATGAGGATATTCTTCAGTAGCAAATATATTGACTAAACGAGTAGACAAAGTATTGAGCATTCTTTCATTGTGAATTTTTACAAGACTATTCTCAGCAAACAAGTGCAGGGCATCCCATGGGTAATCTGAATTCTCAGGTGAAACAAATTTTGATTGTAAAATTTGTTCATCACCCTCAGTTAACCTTCCAATTCTAACGTTATTTAATAAATCAATAAATGTGTTGTCACCTTGTTGACGCATAACTTTATTAAGTTCTGCAAATCTGAAGTTATGCCAAAGCTTTAACAAGCTTATTATAAATCCATCAAGGGAAAACACTGGCTTTGCTCTTACAGGTGGCAATTGATACAAATCTCCGCTGACAATAATTGTTTTATTAGCAAATGGTATGCGGTCAGATAATCCAAATATTTCACAGAGACGTTGGTGGATTTGTAACAAAAGTTTAGGACTAACCATTGATATTTCATCTATAAATATTACACTTACTTCTTGAAGTTTTAATCGAAGATTGGTTCTCTGTTTATCACTAAGTGGTATGAAATTTTTACAAGGAATTCCAAGACCAGTATGAATAGTTGTGCCATCTATGTTAATTACAGCAACACCAGTTGGTGCCAATAACAAAATTTTAGCTTTTGATGAATCACCTTTTCGAGAAAGAAGTTTATTCAAAGTATTGTAAAGGCATTTTACCAAATAACTTTTTCCGCATCCACCAGCTGCTGTTAAAAAGATATGCAATGGGTGTAATACCTCTGGTTTTTCCAAGTTTCTATTTTGGACAAACTTTTTTGCCCATGTATAAACCACATCAAATATTTCGCGTTGTTTTTCATTTAATGATTCTATGTTGGAGTTTAATTCATCATCAGAGAGAGCTATTTGATGAACTGTAGCAGGTGGTAAATTGTCTAGTGCTTCCTCTTCATTGTGTGATTCATCTTCAATATCATTGTTGTTATTCAACTCCTCATTTAAAAGGTCAAAAACCTCATCGTTTTCTTGCTGGGCAAAGGAATTTTGATTTGTAAGCATGTCACTCCTGTAGTTTTGCAAAGCTACTTCAACTAATTCAGAGTTTGGTTCAAATATTTCTTTATTTCTATTAACTATTTCTAAGACATTAGGATCTGCTAGCTTAAGCATGTAAGAATTGTTCAACTTCAGATCTTCCTCTTCTTTGCGAAAAGGGTAAAATAACATCAAGAGGTGATGAGCGTATTTCTCTGGGTATAAGTGACGATTTGGAGTATACGTTCTAAGAACTTTTCTCACTTTTCTGCATCGCATACATTCTTTAGAGTTCATTAATGGAATTTTCTTGGGAAATGTATTTTCATCGTGATTTTCTTCAACAACAGAGTCATCTAGTACATTAGGTTGATTGTCATTCATCAAATCTGCATAGTCAATTTTTTTGTCAAGCTCATAGTTGCTACAAAATTGGGCATAACATAAGTCATCAATTACACTAAATTTGCCATTTTTAAAATTTCGGTTTGGTCGATCAATATATCTATCAAGGATATTTTTCTTGAAAACATCTTCGCTGTGTTCAGGAAGTTCAGCCAATTCATCTTCTGATTTGAACATATGAAAGCGGTTCTCAGGCAAATTAGTATTGACAAATGAAACTTGAGGATATCCCTTGCGAAGCCACAATTCAGGCATTAACTGATAGACTGCTTCTTGAACAGAACATTCTCTGTTATCACTGTAAGCTTGTGCTATTTTTCGCATGGTTTCATACTTGTCTTTATCAAGTTCTTTACATTCTGCTAATGCTTCTTTCATTGCTTCCGAACTAGAGGTTTCATTTTTTGAAAAATAAGAGCACATGTACTGCACAGCTTTATAATGATTAAAAACTGGTTGCAAGTCTATGTTAGCTTCCCAGGCAAGAAGACCTTCTTCAAAGTAATTGTTAACAAAACATGAGCTTGTACCCCTTTTCAAATGCACTTGAAAATCATTATCATCTGTTGAAATTGATAAGGCACCTTCATAATCATGAATGGAAATATCCAAAGATTCAAGAACTTCATCAATATTTGGAATTTGCTCATAGTTTGGCTTTTCTGGGTACAAAAAATTCCTTTTTTTAGGGTTTAAAAACTTGTCGATATATTGCTTCACTTTGGTTAAAACTTCTTTCTGCTTTAATAAAATTTGACTCTTATTAGGTGTATCTGGTGGAATTGGTTTTGCGATAATTGTTCTATGTGTGAAGAACTTTCCAAATCCAAAGCGACATTCCTTGTTGTTATATTTAGTGCAGGTTTTTGAGTGGCTATGCACCTGATATTTCTCAACAAGTTCTTTCAGCTTAGAAGGTTCAGAAGGTATGTTTGCAGATATTATCGAATCCAAATATTGTGTATACTCATCTATAGTTTCTAGGCTCAAAGTAGGCATATTTTCAACCCATATCAAACAGTGTACATGTGGTGAACCTCTAAATTGAAATTCGATTCTAATGACATGATATTAACTTTTCCAAGAGGGCCGTTAATTACTATTTCCTTAAAGAAAACCTCAACACGGTAATTGAAATGTCTTGCTAATAGAACTGGATTGCTATTGAGTAGCTCACATCTTTCAAAATAAGACAATGCATTTATTTCTTCGTCTGACAATTCTTGACCATTAAGTTTGGATATGATAGAAGGTAATTCATTCCATCTTAAATCAGCACAAGATAAAGTCATGAAAAATGATGGGATCCCAAGCTGTTTCACCATTGCTAAAACGTCAGAGAGCATATTTTTCCAGTAGGCCGAAGAGCCTTTGACAGTATTCATGAAATTATACGCTTGTTCATTAACAACAAAATTTTTAACAGTTTCCTTGAAATTGTCACTCAGCATGCCAGCATTTATGTTTCTACCTGAAACTTTCCGCATTGCAACATTCATTTGATTTTGCAAGTTTTTTTGCTGGGAAACAAAGTTGCCAAAAAAAATGTAATCTGTATCAGAGGCAAATTTCTGTGTATAATTTAGCAAGCGTTGATTGAAATACTTTGTATGGGTAAGTTTTACATCTCTGGGGGAACAAATCAGGGAAAGCCAAGACTTCAGCATTCAAGTCTTTCAAAATACTTAAAAGTGCTTTTCCCTCTCCAGGAGCTACAACAATATTTTCTTCATCTGCAATAACATGGGGACATTTGGATATTAAACTGGTCTCGACGTATTCTATTCGGTGTTCATCCATTGGGTTCTCGTTTTCAAATTCATCAACCTCTTTGTAGTTACTAATTTTTTGAACATCTTTGTCATCAACAAATTTGATGATCAATTTTGTAGAATCGTCTGCTGATGCATCATCATCAACAGTAAAATCAATATCTTTTTCATCAACAAATCTGATGTCAAAAGCATTCGCTGAAAGTTCTTGAACATTTATATCACGATACAATGGATTAACATTCTTAAGATGATTTAAAATTGAAAAAATGATTTCGGGTCTTACTGACTCAGCGATAACATGCGACTTGTAACTCAATTTTCTTTTCAGTTTCATAAAAATGACATTGCTATTTTCAAGAGTCCTGGGTAGCACATTGCAGACTTCTTCAGTTTCAATTGGTATATTACAAATTATTCCTTTGATTTTTGGAAATTGTCCTTTTGGCATTATTTTCACTTTTGAAAATAAAATTCGCTGTGATATTACCGCACGTTCAATTTTATTTATGTTTTTTAAATGATTTGGCAAGCTATATAATTCAAGTTTATTTTTCACACTTTGACAAGGTATTTCCTGTTTTAGTAGTTTCTTGTCACAAGTTCTACAAATGTATAATGAGTTGTCAAAGCTTGGAACAAGGTCTAAGTCCAAATTGAATCCATTTTTGTTATACTTTTCTTCTTTGAAATAAATAACAGATCTTTTATAAAGACATCGATGACAACAAACGCAAACATAGATAGGACCTTCTTTAATGCTCTTTTTAAATTTTGCTATTCTTTCATGTCTGTGAGAATTATTCTGTCCCCTAATTTTTTCCTTATTATACTTGACTTTTTTGCTCTGCTTGATTTCATTTGAATGCTTTGAATAATGACGCTTTCGCTTTTGTTTAACTTTATTGGTTATATGCATTTTCTTTTTGTATGGCAGTTCATTTGAATAAAGTTTAGATGCTCTAAACTTAGTTAAAGCTTTTCCTAAATTAGTTTTATTTCCTACACTCATATTTGCCTCAATATAAGCAAATTGATGAGCATGGAATCCATAAGTAGCAAAAATATAGTCTGAAATTTCTTTTGATGTTGATAGTTCCATCAACATTGATTTGCCAGTATCACTATCAACTATCTTTCCTTCACCGTCACGACTGTGAGAATCAAACAAATAAAATTTTTGCCTAGTTCTATCTTTTAAAATGGATACACAATAACCTTCAATAAAAAGAATTACACCAGTGACAGTTTCACTAAAAAATAAGTTTTTGTCGAGAAAAGTGTCCAAATAAACTTGACTGCCATCATAAAGAGTCTCTACATAACCATCAACTAGCTGAATAACCTTGATATCAAAAACATTATCTTCAACAAAAATTTTCAAGGGTAGCTCGTTAATATAAAGAGAACGACTTTTGCCAGTGTCTTTGAAAACCTTGTCACCCTTTTGCAAAATATAGTCTAAATCATAGTCTTTCCAAAAATTGGTATGTCTAATCTTTGTCCAACATATTGAAAAAAGTGACATAGCAGCACACTGCTTACCAGCGCTATGTCCAAACATTTCGTGTGCTTGGTTGAAATTACCTTGGATTACCTTCATGTTTATATTTATGTGGAAGTTTGTTGATATATGAATCTCTTGACACCAATCTAATCCACAAAAGAGGAGATGCTTTATTCTATCGACCTCTTTGTCAAGAATATATGTCAACCTGAAATATCGGACAATAGTTTTTCTATCGACTTCTTTGTCGAGAATGTAAATCAATCTGCTCAAGCAGACAAGGTTTATATTTTTGCCGTGTACGAAATATCGGACAATAGTTTTTCTATCGACTTCTTTGTCGAGAGTGTAAATAATCAATCTGCTCAACAAGCAGACAAGGTTTGTTTTATCGACCTCTTCGTCGAGAATGTAAATCAATCTGCTCAAGGTCAAGCAGACAAGGTTTGTTTTATCGACCTCTTTGTCGAGAATGTAAATCAATCTGCTCAAGCAGACAAGGTTTGTTTTATCGACCTCTTTGTCGAGAATGTAAATCAATCTGCTCAAGCAGACAAGGTTTATATTTTTGCCGTGTACCTCTTTAGTGATCAAGCACTGTTGTTTACTCACACTGTTGGTGATCAATGCTTCCTTAATCACCAGCACACTGTATGACACTTTTAGGAGAAAAAAAAATAAAAAAAATAAAGAATATTGCATCCAAAAACTTCAAAAATCCTTAAGAAAAAGATCCCTGAAAGTCACTTTTAAAGCTGTCTGACTGTCTGAAAAATAACCAGAGAGAAAGTTTCCAATTCAGTCGAGTTGACAACCAAAGCAAAACAGTCCAGAATATGCACCACATGGTGAGTTAAATTTCCTCAATAAAAATCGCACATTGATTAATCCTGACTAAAGGTTTTACACTATAGACAAGAGTTCCGCCTCGCTGCACAAATGCCTCGCTGCACAAATCGATCGGGAGAGGCGTGGGCGTTATTAAGGGCGCAAAAAGGGCGTAAGTAGCCAAGGATCGGAGAAATGCCTTTTTAACTAATATTTCCCCTTATAGCGGGGGAAATATTCAATAAACGTTGGTGCATTGTTGATCAGTATCTACAACCAACCGATCGAAGTAGAACTTGAACACGATTATAAAGAGTACAAAAAAAATTATAGGTGCAAAACTAATAAGCAAATGAATGTCCAAATCGTCTTTCTCATTTTATTGCACTTGATATCGACCATCCAAGCTTATCGAGGCCGTAATCTACCGGGACCTTTCAATGAAGCAATGCCAATTGTCTATTCATCGTTTACAAGCATCGTAACATACATGACGTACTTTCCATTACAATTTCTTCAAAAAGACAAAGACATTAAAATAGTCGCTCGTGTGTTGATTATAACCATCGCGAACTTGCTATTTGTAGCAATTTTGTATGGCAGCAAACTGTACATTATACTTTTGAAACCGAAGAAAAACACGAAAGAATACTTAGCACAAAAAATGTTCAATATCTCCAACGCTCGAGTTGCCAAAGAGATATCGAAATAAACTTTTAAGCTTTTAGGGGTTTAATTTTTTATTGGTCAGCCTAAGCTGAGCATTCAAATCCGTAAAATTCATTTCTTCTTCCATCATCATAAGACGGCAAAAAAAAAATCCGATTTCCCGATCTCACTTTGATTTTTAAACTTTCTTCCGATCGGGTTAACTTTTTGGGTACTTTTAGCGTGCGTTGTTTTTACAGATCATAATGTGGTGTTTCAAGATGGCGGCTCAAGCGATAAGTCAGATGTGATAAGTCAGTGTTGTTCCGATCGGGTTAACTTTTTGGGTACTTTTAGCGTGCGTTGTTTTTACAGATCATAATGTGGTGTTTCAAGATGGCGGCTCAAGCGATAAGTCACATTTCGCTAAATGCTCAGAGCGCGACGGCCCATTTTCCCTTTCCTATCTTTCACCTTACCTATTTATTCTACTTTCTGAGACTTAGTTTCTCATTTCTGACTGAGTTTTCATACCTGTCAATCATTTTTCCATCAATTTCGACCAATCTCATTTTCGCACCGAGTGGGATTCGAACCACTACCAAAGAAAGACCTTCAGGTTCGGAAACCAGCGCTTTATCCATTGAGCCATCGCCGCACAGCAAAATATCGCAATTCATAACACATTATACCGAACTGGCAAAAGACGGGGGTAATGTTATTACAATATGGGTAAAAGTACCCCTTTTTTAAACCTGACTGAAATTCGAGCCGTTACTAGCAACCCTGCGGGGCCCAAGGCGCCGAGTATGCACCCGGCACAGTGACAAGCCGTTACTAGCAACCCTGACCCTGACCCAATACCCCCTGAATCACGGAATGATGGATAGGAAAAATTATCGGGGAAAAAAATTGCTCTGCGCGGTCTGTGCATATAGCGAAATCCGATAAGTCAGATGTGATAAGTCAGTGTTGTACCAAAGTATTTCCAGTGTAAATCTGTTGCAAGCTTCAATTTCTGTCATTTATTTTTTTAACTCGGCAAATCAAACACATGATTTTCATCAAAGGGATTCTTTTTCTACACCTTTTGAAGGTTTAAAGCCGTTTGCTCAAGTTTTTGTTTATGTTGAATTTTCTGATACTTTTTATTGCTGCTTTTTATTAGTTTTTGCAATAAAAACATATTTTTCTTGTTTGCCTCTAGGTGGGATTGATGGTGTTATAATGTTATTGGAATTTGATAAAGTTTACAAAAGTACAGCTACTGTCTAAATTTGATAGAGACTGGTTGCAATCGTGCTTTTTTGGACTTGGTTTGCTTGGACGTGTTTGATAAGGCGAATCGCAAAAAATTGTTTGGTTCCCGTCATTTCTACTTTAAAAAGTGGGGCTCAGTTTGTCGAAAATATTTTTCTGTCAAGAAGCAGCTATATACATCTTGTTGAAAGGGAATCCGTACCCGTGTGGACTGATCTGAATTAAGAAATTGAGAAACCGTGGATAAACTGGTTTTCGGTTTACTCTCCATTAGCATGCGGCTCGCTACTTCGATTTGAAAACTTGTAAACACAGAGCGTGCAGAGGTCGACAGTGGAAATCCAGCAAAGCAGCGGAAAAGCTTTCCGACTCTCCAACTCTACCTGCTGACCGTAAATCAGGGGCGGTCAGATGACGGGAACCAAATGATGACATCACATCTCCTATTATTGGACTTGCAAAATTATGACAAATGGTCTTTGGAATTTGATCAATTATATTAATATTAATATATACAGTTCTTGTTGAAATTGATCAAACTATTTTTCACGCAGTTCCGGACGCAGATAGTGTTTTTCTAACCTTTTCTAACCTTGGCGCACGTTTTGACTGAATGATGGAATGGAATGAATGGCGATAACAGTTTATACATATCTCTTATCAGACTTGCAGAAAGCAGACTGCAGAAAGTTATGAAAAATGGTTTCTAGAATTTAATGAATTATACCGTCAAGTTACACAACATGCACACTCTCGTCACAACTTGCACAGTTATAACAAACAGATCCATCTGGTCTTCATTTAACATTGTTTTAAAGTTTAAAAAACACTACCAGTGCTTGGCACAGAAGAGAGGAATCCCAGTTGAAATTAATTGCTACTTCGTTGCCCTGTTGAATTTATTTATTATGGTCGTGTGTTTATTCCGCCAAGGCGGTAAAGCGATCGCCCAAATTCATAGACCATTCAAAAGGGAGTTTAAAGCGAAATAGGGGGAAAATGAGCTTCCCTGCATAGTTATGAATTTTAAGTTTTGCTTTCGATTATCATTTGCGACCAGCAAAGTCTTCAAGATGGTTGGTTGTGTGCATGTTGTGTAACTTGACGGTACTAAACTACAAAATTTATTTACGAAGACTGGATGTAAATTATGTTTTTCTGACCTTGCCAAATTTTGGCTTTCACTGAATAGCAGTCAGTTTTTACGTACCTCATTGGCCTTGCAGACAACTGACAAATGGTTTCTGTAATTTGACCAAGTCTACCAAAATACAGTTCCTGTTGAAATGTTATAAAAATGAACTACGTTTTGCAAAGATTTTGATGCAAATTGTGTTTTTCTGGAGTTTGCGCTTTGTGACTTAAAGTTTGTAGCTTGTTAGTTTAAAGTGTTATTGGAGTTTTATCAAGTAAAACAAAAAGTACAGTTTCTATGTATATTTGATGGATATCTTTATTTTGGTTCTGACGTTTTGGCAATTTTCTTATTTATTTCTACTAGATAACACTTTGTATATCTGACATATGGATATTGTCTCCATACTTTGATCTTCTCGTGTGGGGGGGGGGCTTGGAGGAGCTCTCAGGCTTGTTTTGAATAATTTTAAATCAAGTTATCAAATGTTTCACATTTTGTACATTATTCAACATTTTTAGTCTACTCTGTTTCAGTACATCTCTTACATCTGTTAACCCACTTATCAAAGCTATCTAGCTAAGCTCTATTGGCTGACCTTCCAGCCTCGGCTGGTTTATTTTAATTATTTTTTGTAAATCCATTGATTTTTGACTTTTCGTTACTTTAAAATATGAAAACAAGCTATATATTATTGAAAGTTTTTTTCTCAATGTGTTATACATAAATAGATGTTTGAAAATTTCCCTTCATTTTGGACCTACCTGGAGGTCCTATAAATTAACCTTTGTCCGTTCGTTCGTTCGTTCGTTCGTTCGTTCGTTCGTTCGTTCGTTCGTTCGTTCGTTCGTTCGTTCGTTCGTTCGTTCGTTCGTTCGTTCGTTCGTTCGTTCGTTCGTTCGTTCGTTCGTTCGTTCGTTCGTTCGTTCGTTCGTTCGTTCGTTCGTTCGTTCGTTCGTTCGTCCGTTCGTCTGTTACCAGCTTTTCTCGAGATTGACTCATTAGTTTTTTCTGATTTTTGGCACAATGATGCAAGATGGTAATGCTCAAAATGTGACAGAGCCTGATTTTCGGAAAAAAATTATTTCCGGCCTGAAATACCGGAAATATGCCGGGAAAACCGGTTTTTTTAGCATTTTCTCGAGATTTCATCATTAGTTTTTTCAGATTTTTTGCACAAAGATGCGTATTAACAATGCTCAAAACATGGTCGAGTCTGAGTTTTGAGAAAAATTCTTTTCCGGTCGAAAATGCCGGGAATGTGCCGGAAATCGCCGTTTTGCAGATTTTCATCAGACTTTTTCCTTATATTTCGTTGTTTTTTCACACAAAAACATTATTAATAGCAATGTCCACGATCAAGCATGGTTCAATTGTCAATAAAACTGATTTTTGAAGCCGGAACTTTCTAAAAATCGCCGGAAATGCCGATTTTCGATTTTCGCCGGAAAAACGGTATTTCTTGAATTTCTTGAGCTGTACTTTATATTTTTTCATGAAATTTTGCACACTGATGCAAAATGTCAATACCTAAATTGTGACGGAGCCCGATATATGCCGGAAAAACTGTTTTTTGGCATTTTCTCGAGATTTTATCATTAGTTTTTTCTGATTTTTTGCGCAAAGATGCGTATTAACAATGCCCAAAACATGGCCGAGTCCGATTTTAGGGAAAAAAATTTTTCCGGCGGAACATGCCTGAAATATGCCGGAAATCACCGTTTTTCTGGGTTTTCATTGGACTTTATCCTTATAATTGGTTGTTTTTTCATTCAAAAACATTATTAATAGCAATGCCCATCATCAAGCATGTTAATTTTTAATAAAATTGATTTTTGAAGCCGGAACTATTTAAAAATCGCCGGAACAATCTATTTTCGCCGGAAAGACAGCATTTCTTGAATTTCTCGAGCTGTACTTTACATTTTTTTATGAAAATTTGCACACTGATGCAATATGACAATACCTAAAATGTGACGGAGCCCGATTTTCGAAAAACATTTTTTTCCGGCCGAAAATGCCGGAAATATGCCGGAAAAACCGGAAAAACATTTTTCGAATTTGCATCTTTAGTTTTTTCTTATTTTTTGCAGAAAGATGCGTATTCGCAATGCTCAAAACATGGCTGAGTTCGATTTTTGAGAAAAATTTTCCGGTTGAAAATGCCGGAAATCGCCGTTTTTGCAGATTTTCATTGGATTTTTTCCTTATACTTCTATTAGAAAAACATTATTGATAATAATGCTCACCATCAAGCATGATTCAATTGTCAATAAAGCTGATTTTTGCTACCAGAACTTTCTATTTATTTTTTCCCTACAACCCTTCTCTCTCCCCCCATCATCAATCAATGATGAATTTCTTGCGTTATGCATTTTCGCTAAACGCTATGTTTTCTGACCGATTTTTTTCATTTTTCTCCTCGCATTGCTATCTAACTTTCATCATCAGGTAGGTCCATTCAGCATCTAGCTTGTTACATCTGTGTCGTAACGAATGTGGTTTTCAAAAGATGATAAATTATCCTAACTAGGATAAATATTCTAGCCGGTTTAGGATAAAAGCCTAATTAGGATAATTTATGCAATAGCTCCTGACTGATTAAGGAAGGCTTTAACTTTACTCGGCTGTTCCCCGCAAATAATCTGTATTTTTGACTGGATTCACATGTATAATGTAATTAATGTCTGGGGTTTGACCATAAATTTTCTAGAAAATTTTGATTAATTTTGACCGGGTTCATTCATTATCCACCGGGGCTTAGGATTTAGGCCATTTTTGGCAATTTTTTCACCGAAGTATGGACTGACCGGGTCACTGATGCAGGGCTGTTTTCTCAAGTCTAGTTGGACAATCCTAAAGCAAAGATTATTTCGGGAACACATGCAGTCTACAAAACGACAGTTAAAATCCATAATGGATGCCAACAGTCTATAGGGTCCCACCAGTAGTTCGACACGGGACATATGATTATAGAAAATGTACCTGGTCCTCTTCGCTTGTAATTTTGGAAGCTATTTTTATTTCGTTTAATCAGGTGTCACCTCGAGGTGCTGTTACTCAAGTATCCAATGAAACTCTCGACTCAGTACCCTAACCTTTCATTTTATCATCTCTCATGATGACGTGATGCTTTTGGAACTTATCGACTCTTGAAGGTGACGGTAAATGAATTGAAACTCACACTATCATAGATAATAAAGACAGATGACAATACGTCTTCAACCTTTTCATTGTGCTACAAACACAATCATGATTATAGATGAAGATTTTTAAAACATATTTTGTACCTTGGATATCTGAGCTGTGAATTTTTTTTTCTATTTTGATATTTTTTGCTCTTTACAGCCTTGTCTACCGAGATTCTTTTAAACCTAGATTCGGCCAATTTTCAGCTTCGGCCTTATTTAATCGACAAAGTACGCAAGCACTCTCTTTTGAGACCGAAATATAAATCGCTTAGGGATCGACCAGACGGTAAACCAGAAACATAAAAAATAAAACAACAATTTGCAGCCTCGATATCCAGAGTCTACATATTTTATAAATTTTTTAAAAAATTTATTCGGATAGCTAAATGGTGATTATATCCATCTAAAGATGAAATTAAAATACATTCTGAGAAGTGGAATTAGGGGCTGAAGGATGTATTATTTATTCTACGGTTTATCCCCGTCGATTTATTACACCTTGGACGCGGGTACACGTTTTTTTATATAACAAACGTAGAACAAACTATATAAGAACATAAGGCCTCGATGACCAAAATGCTAAGAACAAATTAAGAACCTTTTAAGGCTTTGGAGACTCTAAAACACCCGATTTCTTAGAAAAACGCAAGAAAAATACCCACAAAATGACAAAAATAAGAACATATTAAGAACATTTTCAGGCTTAAATCTGAAAAAGTTAAGAACATCCGAAGGCTTCAAAAATTTTGGATGTTCTTATTAAAAAAAACGTGTATAACCCTAGACAATCGTCAAGTTAATGCCTTGGACACCAAAATCCCTCTTAAATGTAAATTCATCAAGTTTATTCACTACCTTTTGGACTATTCATCCTATGCAACCCCCAAAAAGCCAAAATGTTATCGTAGAAAACTTCTCAGTTGGAGTTTCCCATGACGTTACCTGAGAGTTATTCTTTGCGATTTTTTTAGTGATAAAAATTAATTTTTAGAATTTTAAGGAACATTATTTTCTACTGTAGTAGGTATTTTAAAAGAAAAGTTAAATTTTATAGAATTCAAGTCTTTTATATTTTTTATGTCCCATTTTATAGATTTGTATGTAAGTAAAATAATCAACTTTGTTAATAGATCTTATGAATTACCGCTGTATTTTCTAATTTTTTACTATTTTTCCATTTTCTTCACACTTTATGTAGTTATTGCATTCGAATAAAATGAAGATAATTAATGATGCACTTATAATTTCACTTACTTGCCTCTATCAGCTTAGGAATTGGTGCCTTTTGTTCTTTCATTACATGTTTTTATTTAAGCTTTTTACTTTTCTCAACTTCAGTTGAGCTACAATCTGTCTGTCTGTCTGTCTGTCTGTCTGTCTGTCTGTCTGTCTGTCTGTCTGTCTGTCTGTCTGTCTGTCTGTCTGTCTGTCTGTCTGTCTGTCTGTCTGTCTGTCTGTCTGTCTGTCTGTCTGTCTGTCTGTCTGTCTGTCTGTCTGTCTGTCTGTCTGTCTGTCACAAAAACTTTAGGGCAGCCTGGAGACTTCAAAAATGCTTGGATTTGGCTGAAATTTGGCACACTTGTTTCTTGGGTGAATATCTGGGGGTGTTTTTTTCATTTTTCAAAAATTTTGATTTTTGGGACCTGGGGACGAGTTTTTCTCCAAAACGAGGCTAAAACTTTGGGGCAGCCTGGAGACTTCAAAAACTGTTCGATTTAGCTGAAATTTGGCACACTTGTCCCTTGGGTGAATATCTGGAGGCATTTCTTTCATTTTTTGAAAATTTTGATTTTTGGGGCCTTGGGACGAGTTTTCGTCAAAACGAGGCTAAAACTTTGGGGCAGCCTGGAGACTTCAAAAATGGTCGGATTTGGCTGAAATTTGGCACACTTGTTCCTTGGGTGAATATCTGGGGTTCTTTTTTTCATTTTTCAAAAATTTTGATTTTTGGGGCCTGGGGACGAGTTTTTCTCCAAAACGAGGCTAAAACTTTGGGGCAGCCTGGAGACTTCAAAAATTGTTCGATTTGGCTGAAATTTTGCACACTTGTTCCTTAGGTGATTATCTGAGGACGTATAGGACGTATTTCTTTTATTTTTCAAAAATTGTTAATTTTTTGGGCATGGGGACGAGTTTTCGTCAAAACGAGGCTAAAACTTTGGGGCAGCCTGAAGACTTCAAAAATGGTCGGATTTGGCTGAAATTTGGCACACTTGTTCCTTGGGTGAATATCTGGGGGTTTTTTTTCATTTTTCAAAAATTTTGATTTTTGGGGCCTGGGGACGAGTTTTTCTCCAAAACGAGGCTAAAACTTTGCGGCAGCCTGGAGACTTCAAAAATTGTTCGATTTGGCTGAAATTTTGTACACTTGTTCCTTACAGCACCTGACCCCGAGAATGTAGTAAACCCCGAGAATGTAGATTTCTCATTTTCAAGGATTGTAGCCTCAACGATAGTTCAACTTCATAAAAAGTTGTTTCAGGCCATACTGTTACATATTACTTATTATTTCTAGACATGAAATTTTAACTTGAATTAATTTTTTCCAACGGAAATCTGAATCGAAGTTGATTGGATACTACCCGAATTGAGACATTTTTTAAATAAATCCTCTCTAAATCGAAATCTATTGGAATTAAGTTATGATGATAGGGTATTTTCTTATTCCTAATGAACTAAGGAAATGGGGAAAATAGTCCATTTCAATATTTATTGTTCTAAGTTAGATATTTTGACGAAAATGTTTGACCTACCTTTTGGGGTTAGCTGACCTACAATTTGGGGGCCTTCATAACCTGACATGAAAAGTCTGTCAAATTATATAAAACTTGTTTCTTGTACTTTCATTACATGAAAGTACTACCTGAGAGATGATTAATGTTGACATTTTGAGCTTTTACGACGTGTCCCAGACCTACTGGGACCCAAGCCCAATCAGAAGATTTGCCTAAGTTTGGAACAATAGAATTTCCATCCCCATTGGGACTTTAGTAAAAAAAATTTTGTCCCGCTGTGGGAAAAAGTTCCACTGGGGCTGTGAGGCAGGGGTGTTGTTACATTATTTACATAATTTAACACAAAATTTTCAACCTACAAAATAAAAACAATTTTCATGTCTCTTCTTTTCGTCCTTTCTTTTACTTTTCCTCATTTGTAGCACGATAAAATTAATATCTTTGTTAAACTTTTGTCAGGGTATATTTATAAATCATAAATTTCACTTAGAGAACAATAATTTCCGATGAATACTAAAATTCCGCTCTCAACAACCAAATCTTTTCACCTACATTTTGGGGGTTAAAAAGCGAAAAAATTCAATTTTCAGAATAACAAAGTGCTCTTTAGAATATTGTTTTGGCACAAAATATTTCTAAAATTTGCTGTTATAATTAATCAAATTGAAAAAATATCAACATTTTACTATTACTAGATTTAAAGCCATAAAACCAAACCTACATTCTGGGGGTTATAACGAAAATGGGAGTCAACTTCAAGGACCAAAACAATTAGCCTATCTATCACAAGTAATGAAACTAACCCCTGGGAAAGGATTTTGGGAGTTCAAAATTTCTTTGAAAACATTCAATGTTTTCTAAAATGCAAATCTACATCTTTCAGGTCTGATTCAAAATTCACCTACATTCTCGGGGTCAGGTGCTGTAGGTGATTATCTGAGGACGTATAGGACGTATTTCTTTTATTTTTCAAAAATTGTTAATTTTTTGGGCATGGGGACGAGTTTTCGCCAAAACGAGGCTAAAACTTTGGGGCAGCCTGGAGGCTTCAAAAATTGTTCGATTTGGCTGAAATTTTGCTCACTTGTTCCTTGGGTGAATATCTGGGGTTCTACAATTGGGCCTATGATTAGTTTGAAGGCACTGAAGTTGAGCCCAGTGCGTTGCGCACGTTCGACTATATAAGCATATCTAGGCTCATTTATGAAAGAGGTTTAAGCATATGTTAAGCACCAACTTAAGCCTATTCCGCGATTTCTGTTTTTTTTTGCTGGAATTTTCCGAACCAGTTTTTGGATTTTCATATGCTTATAAAAAAACGTGTTCATTGCTCGCCATTCATTCCTAGATTCTTTGTCTTTCTCTCTGCTGTTGGCTGCGGAAGTCTAGTGCCTTTCCTAATTGGATCTGTCTATTTCAAAGGTGGTCTTTTTACATTGAATCCCCCTTTATATGCTTTGAATGATGCACTATTCACTGGTCAACTGTCTTCATGTCCAAAATACTTCAGGCGTCTACCGTGAAAAGCACAGGTCAAAATCATATATTGACGCTGTGCCGACGAATCGAGATTCTATTCATCGCGCAATCAACGAAGACAAAAGTAACCATGACGACCATCCAAGATCTTGGATGAAGTTCAAAGTTGATATTTTTATCCCCGTCGTTGAAAACACTGATAAAAAATATCATCAATGCTTTGCAGTGAGTCAATGATAGAGAATCATAACATAAAGTCTGTCTATTATTTCTATTCAATTAAAAGTGACATTTCCATAATTAATAGTTTAGTAATTACTGTTATACATTTGGCGATCATGTAAAAGATTTCTTTCGAAAGAAACTCACTTCGATTACACTTGAAGGTTTCTGGGGAATTCGTAAATAGTATACTGATACGGTCTGCTAGACATTTATAAGGTAATATTTGCTCTTCATCTTTGATTCTTTCTACAGTGATTAGATTGACACATGCGCGATAAAATTTCTATTATTGGTCTTCAGAGGTTAATATATTCTTTGAAAACTTAACCTCTGATACTCCAGCCCCAGTGGAAAATCTGGTAAAAATTTCGTCCCCGGTAGGAAAATACTTTGGAATTTCAGCCCCACTGGAAAATTGACTTAGATTTCATCCCCACTCGAAATTAAATGTTTAAAAATTGCGCTCCAAAACCATCCCCACTGGATTTTTCTAACTTTTGAACAATAGAACTTCTATTCCCATTGGGATTTCAATAGGAATTTTAATCCCCACTGAGAAAAAAAGTTCCACTGGGGCTGTGAGACAGGGGTGTTTTTATGAACAGGTTGCTAACGAATACTGGTATCGGCTGGTATTTCGAAGGCGCTAGCGAAGGCTTACTCTGAGGATTGATGCGCAGACAGATTTATAATTTGTTTTGTTTTTTCATTTTAAAGGACATTTAAAATAGTATTAGGTACTGCTGATGTAAGACTTTTCCGGTATTTTTCCAACAAAAGATATGTAGCCTGTATTCCACTGAACTAATAGTTTACAGGGATTAGGGTTTCTTGAAAACCATTTTTATATTATCACAATTACCTGCTTTAAGGGCTCTGGATATACCCAATTTTTGTGAAAAATCAATTTCAGAATTTGAAGATAAAACCTCATGTTTTCGCTTCTTTGACATGTTTAAGAACAAACTGCTTTTGAAAAAATGTATTTAAGTAATTACATTATTGCCCCCGCAAGGAGCGTAGCGACTGAGGAGGCACTCATAGCTTCACGCAATATATTGGACTGGAATCTCGATTTTTTGCGAATTGTTTTTGTTTTTGTGTTTGCGTCGTAATCGGCTTTCCGGCCAATTAAGTGTTCCGCAAAAATATGGCGGTAAATTATACAGCGGTAAATGTTATACATATTTTCATATTACGTTATATGCTATTACCATTATTGCGTATTATATTACATTTTATTAGTTTCGATTTAGCATTGAAAAGCTGAAGCGAGTGTTATAAATGCAAATTATAGAAAAAGTATAGTGATTACACCATAACACGAATTACAATATTACTTGTGCAAATCAAAACAAACAAAATGGCAGACTGGTTATGATGATGAGCTGATTCGTTGACTGGAAAAAGTGTTTTGTATGTCAAATTTTGTTTCTTGTCTTTCAAACTGAATACTAAATACTGTAATTTAGTCAGAAGTTTATTTCAGCAATGATTTCAATTCTTTTTCTGGAATCTTTAAAGAAGTTTGCTCAAGTTTTCAAATGTACATTTGATATTTTTGTTCAAACTGTAAATTTATCTTTGTCGTTATTATATTAATAACTAGCTTTATTGTTTATAGAGCTTCTTGAGCTTTAAAGACCATCATATGGTCGTAACTCGAGAAAGTCCTTCTTAACTTGGTAAAACAAGATACCGGCAAAGTACAAAAAAGTTGAATGTGCACGTGAGTAAAGTTGAATCCAAAAGTGGTTGAATGTCAATCAATATTTTTTTTTGGTCTTCAAAATAGATTTACCTCACTTAGAGTGTTTTCACTGTTTGTGTGGTAAATCTATTTCAAAAGCCTGAAAAAAGTTCGTTTACATTCGTTTAACTTTTGCATGCGCACGTTCCACTTTTTCATGCAGTTGTGATAGAGGCCGTCCATATAGTCCATTCATATAACAGGAACACCATAAAGTGAGAGTATATAGCTAAAAACTCAAAAAGTCTAGCTTCCTGAAGGCCCGTCTCTTCATTGTCTGCGCTGCAATCATATCTTAATGGCTTCAATCCTTTCAGCTTGGAGAAAAGATTGCATCATGAAAAAGTACTATGCACTTGAAAAAAAATTAGGCACATTTCAACTTTTCGACTGTACGCCTGAATGGACCGCAATGACATTCCTTTATTTTTCTTTTGACTGCAATCACAGCGTACGCAAGTGGAACCCGGGCCTTAACTAGGATTGGTCTATTTCAGATGGCGCAGAACTTTTTGATAAATTTTATACGCAGTATCATCTTTATCATCTTACTATTGTTTATTAGACAAAGTAGCAATAGAGAGTTGTTGAAATATATAGCAGCCAATGAAAAATAAACAAGCTATTTCTGATTGGTTACCTTGTTGATTTATTCACCGCACCGCTATATATTTTGCCTACAATCTAAGATGTCTGCAGCATTATCGGAAAAGGTCTATTTAGTGAATGATCATGACATATATTGTTGTAAGAAAAAACAAACAAACAAGGAGATGTGAAAGTCAGTAAGATAATGATACCATGATTTTCGAAATATGTTTTTGAGAAGCTTTTCCAGCTTTTCCTTGAATTTCATTAAATTGTCAAGCTGCATGAATTCTTCAAGTATTTTGTTAATGGAATATGATTTTTTTTCAATCAATTAATAACTCAACAGGCAAATTAAGGCACGTCCAAATTTTCCGTAATTTTTTTTCACCAGTTCCACCTGTCAAACCATATCACTTCATACATCAAAAGAAGCGTATTAAAGTGCAGATCACCAGACTTGCTGTTTTAAAATTAATTTTTACACCAAAAAAAAGATATTAGGAAAAAAGCAAAAAATGCTGATGTCAGCAAACTGTTTCTTGAATAACTCCAGTTTGGCTGATGGTATTAACATGAAATTTGGACCAAAGCTGCAAATCGTTAAAATGATAATTTTAAATCAAAATTTTTTTTCAAATATTGCTGATGTCAGCAGAAATCAGCAATATACGAAATATTGCAATTAATGCTGACGTCGCAAAAAATTTCAAATTATTTTTATTTCAAAATGATCTTTTTAATGTTGTGCAACTTTGGTCCAAATTTCATGTTTACACCATAGCCAAACTGAGTTATTTAAGAAACAAGTTTTGCTGACGTCAGCATTTTTTTTTTGCTTTTTTTTCCTGATATCTTTTTTTTGGTGTAAAAATTAATTTTCAAACAGCAAGTCCAGTGATCTTCACTTCAATACGCTTCTTTTGATGTATGAAGTGATATGGTTTGACAAGTGGAACTGGTGAAAAAAAATCAAGGTATATTTGAAAGATTCGGACATGCCTTAAGTTGCCTGAGATAATTAAATCAATCAATTATTCCTGATTATTTTTATTAAAAGCTTTATAACTGCATGACATGACCTTTCTGTGGGGGCATTTAGTGAAAGCTATGACTAGTGAGTAATTAAGGAATAAGTGTGACATGGACCTTAATAAAACGTCATAACGACGCTATTCATATACTTTTCACAAAAAAAGCCTAATATCCTTGGGGAAATCATTTTATTGTTTGAAACTTTTTTTAAGTTGTGTTCGATAAAAATCAAGAAAACAAAAATTTTTGTTCAATTTATTGTAAAAGCTTTTCGACTATCGTCATCGTCAGTACAGTAAAAAATAAATATTTTTTTAAGTTAATGGCAAATAATTTCTTTATTCAGATTTTTTCGGAAAAATTTTCTATTTGGCTACATCCCAAGTAATAGCTGTTTTCGTATGGAAATTTAGTGTGGAGAAAATTGCCAAAAATGAGGTTTTTTGGAGATTTTAAAGGGAAGATACTTCCACAAAAATTTTCCGAAATTGTACTTTTAGATACTAAATAGATACATCACCTGAACCAAAAAAAAATCCAAAATGTTTGATTTTTACCGAGATTAGGGCTTTGAAAGGTGAAATACTCTTCTTCGAAAAACTCTTCGTTTTCTTCTTCATTTAATTTTTTCATTTCAATTTTTCGATTTTTAAATTCTAAAAAGGTAGGTTTAACAGGACGTATAAAAAAAAGTTATACATTAATACACGTTTTTTTTTTATAAGAACAAACTATATAAGAACATAAGGCTTCGAGGCCCAAAAATTTAAGAACATTCTAAGAACATTCTAAGGCTTTGGAGACTTAAAAACATGCATTTTCTTAAGAAATTACATCAAAATGCTCAAAAAATGCTGAAAATAAGAACATTTTAAGAACATTTTTAGGCTTCAAATCTAAAAAACTAAGAACATCCGAAGGCTTCAAAAATTTTTGACGTTCTTATAAAAAAAAAACGTGTATTTTTAAAATGCAGAGATTGCCATTTAAGTTGGTGTAAAATCGAAAAATTGGGTATATCCAGAGCCCTTAATTGGTGCATATTGTATAGCAGCTAAAATTGTTAGGCTTTAGAAACGACATAAGTAACACATGCTGAACCACTTCATGCATATGCCAGCTTTCTGCTTTCTAACCACAAAAATTTTGTTATTATTTTTGACGTCAATATTTTCTCAAAAAACAAAAGTAAAATTGTGAAATTTCACCATTCATCGTAGATTGCTTTTTGTTGTTTTCCTACTTTAAAGTTAAAATTGACCACAATAGTACTTTGTTTACTTCACCAATATAATCCAATAAAAAACTCGTTATGATGCTAAAAGATCGACCAAAAAGCATTTTTTAATGATTTCAAAAATTATTTTACCTTGAAACTCTTTCAGTTAGTCTGGGTTTTTTTTTAAATTGCCAGCAGGCCAAACTGGACAAATCAAAAAATACGAAAAGCAGCTGGTGGTGAGGCAATCTTTTTCCGATGTGTTCGAGAGTATGTTTGGCTCCGTGAACCCATCAGCTAGAAATGTTGATGTATTAGATGAATAGGGAATATAATCAAAAACATCTGATGTGTTTTTATCGTCTATAAGTAACCCTAAAGCTTCAGAACACACTACAAGATATGGGTAGAACCAAGAAGAAATCGATATGCTCTTTTTGCCTAGTGAAAACATTCATTCTTCAAGTCAATATACCATATCAAGTTGCTCAGCTTAAATGTTTATAAGAGTGCTCAACCGAGGGAGCGTTTCATATCATCAAGAAAGAAACAACTGCATTTTCTTCAGTACTTTGAGTTTCATGTCTTTACACGACAATCATCAGCTGCTAATTCAAGTACAAGTAAACACAAGTAAAAGTAAGGGTGTGACCGCAGTCGGAGGCGACCCGAAGGCTCCTCTTTCGATAGCTATCTGGGGAGGGCGCCACTCTTTCTCCCTGGATTGCTCCACTTACCCTTGATTCTTTTTCTCAATTGCTGAGCACCAAGCAGAGAGGTATCAAGTACCATTTTTGAAATCTTTGGTATGAACCGGCTGATAGTTGAACCCACAACCTTGCGCACCGTAGCTGGATGCTCTACCACTGCACTACGGTCGCTTAAGTAACGCTCAAGTAAATATAGGCAAAATGTTTTTTGCTAGAGTTTTAGAAGATATTCAAGCATTGAGTAGTAATAAGTTTAGGGAAAAAATAGAGCGCTAAACGGTTCCTGAAAATCAGGACACGATAAGAAAATTGTCTTCTGGAAGATAAGAACACATATTTCTAAAAAGTTTCCTCTCCGGCTGCTTCTGAAAATAGTACAGCAGCGTAGACTAACGTTATAATATATGGAAAAGCTAATTCTCAGCTGCCAAATGAATCCCAAAGGGGATTTGAATAAATAGGAGATTGGAAAGGATTTCAAATTTCAATAAACTTGGTTTCCTCCTTGTGAAAATACGAAATTTGATTGGTGGCCTATTAAATTTTCGTTCGTCGTCGTGATTTTACCGATTTACTTAACTTCACTACGTATTGCACTCGAATATACAGGAGAAGGTAGCAATTTTTTCAATAAAGCAATTCGTCTTTTACTACCTTTCAAGTGTTTCAAGTAGTCAAAGGTTTTGTTGAAAACAAAATAATGTTGAAATTTGGCTTAAACATGCGTATTTTTGGCAGCAATTTCCGATCTAAGATTCCTTTTATTGAAAGTTTGGTCAACTTAAAAGCAGTTTTTTTAACAATTTAGTGTTGTTGACAACCTCGTCAAGATTACATATCCTTGGTATCGAATTTTCACCAACTTGACCGAATTCTAAGTTTCTTTTCTCCTGTATATTTGCAGATGAAATCTAGACAAAGTTGGGCTAGAGGATGGACAGAAGCCTAACTTATATTCTTACAGTGCACTGTCTCAGGTTTCAACTTGTACGCATAAAAAATCTCAAAAGGGCAGAGGCAAAAATTATATAAACAAGTGAAATATAATTATTCATACTAAACCCTACGGAAAACTTAAACTTGACATTTCAATTGGACATTTTCTATTGTTTGCATGAATATCTTTCCAACGTAAAATTGTGTAAGATATTTTGTTCATTCATTTCAGCTCAAACGATATCAAAGTTATTATCCATCTTCAAAGAATTACCATCAAAGTATCATGGTTATCCAAAGATCAGTAAGACACACCCCAAATCTGACATTTGACCCTTTTTCATACGGGGGGGGGCTACTTAGGCAAAATGAAGGGTGTTGTTTTTACACACTAGCAAATCTCTCTAAGGGTAACAAAAAAACCAATTTACTCTATGAAAGGGTCAAAAATTCACAAAAATCAAAATTCCCCCTTCTAAGGATCCCAAATACGTCAATTCTTTTTCTCTCTAAGGGACGATTTTCGATTTTTGGCTCAGACATACCCAGCACCTCGCAAACCTTGTACTCCCTCCGTGTTTTATCTTTCTCCTCTTATGTCGTAGTAGCTCCACCTATGTATAGATCAAGGGAAATAATCTAATTGCCAAAACTTAGTTTAATGTGAGATATCTCCGTTGGAAAATTAGCTCTTTGAACTCTTACTTACTGCCGTTAAGTGTAAGTGGGAGGCGCAGTTTAAAAATCACTTTAAAAATACTTGGATGAATTCGATGTTGCTATCAAGTGATAACATGATGTCATTCAATCTCTTTAGATTGGTAATTGAGATAGTAGCCAAAGTCTCACGGTTTTCTGTATGGTACTTGAGAAAGACATGAATGAAGCAATCGAACGGTAGATGGCTTGGTTAATATTTTCTAAAAGGCAAGAAATCTTCATTTTTTGGTTTACTTCAGTGCTGTTATTTTCAATTTATTGATATCATCAACTGCCTTGTAGGCTGCTGGCATCCACTAACGAATTCGTGCTTCTTTTATACTACCCGTAGTTGTGTAGAGGTCTGCGACTTCAGACTGACTGCCTCGTAACTCCGTAAAGTGATCTGTTACCAAAATTGTACACTGGAAATATTCCAACTTAGAGTAAGAAATCTAGCCTGATCAACTTCTTTGATTCTTTCGATATTAGTGTAATTGTATATGACTGGAAGACTACTTTGGATTTAGGGTACTTAAGATACAATATTGAGCAAGCTTTAATGGAAGTTATCAATCGATATAACCTCTCGATTTTTAGATAGGCAACACAGTGCCGTAGGAAGCATTTTCATATTGGGGGGGCTGAAGTTTAGTGACACCGCGAGGGCCAACCATGGTTTGGCCCGAGGGGGGAAATTTTGAAAATTTGAGCTCTAGATTGCTTAAAAATACACTCAAAACATGCACATAAAGACAATTATGACAAATTAAAAGAGAAAAACTTTGCATTTTGCAAAATGACCATTTTTGAAAAAATTATTGGGGGGGGGGCATAGCCCCCCCTTGCCCCCCCAGTTGCTACGGCACTGCAACAGAGATATCGATTACTAACTTGTATATACAAGATGACAACAGCACACAACTGGTGATTGACTTTACATATTAAGTAAGTACTTTTTATATCATATTGGAAATTTATTGTGGCTTCATAACCAAAAGATTTACGTTTAAGCTTCTGGTATTTGTTCTTGAATTTCAATTAGAAACGTTCAAGTATGAAATCTACGCGATAAAAATTCAAAACAAGTTTTCTAGGAGAAGAACGCAGGTTTTCTTCCCGGGTGTGAAGGTTAGTAGTTGTGACCCTTTATTCCATTTAGGAGATTGAGACCAGGGTGCTGAAACTCACTGAAAAATGTCTTACTTTCATGCGTTATTACCCTTACTTTACTCACTTTATCGTATAACTCTGATTCAAGAGTATCCATGTCACACACGCCGTCTATGTGTAACAGAGCTGCTCAACATCAAAACACTTTCTCTCCCATGATGAGAGCATATTGTTGTTAATTCCACCGTGCGCCCCTTTGACGTGCATAAAAATTAATAACTCAAACCTCTACAAGTTTTATAATGAATAATGCCTTATAAACCTCAATAGTTCGGAAAAATTCTAAATAATTCAAGATTACCATAATTCGAACATATTTGTGTTCCCTGTGTGTGTTCGAGTTATAGAGACACTGTTGTATTGCTATAACATTTTCTAATTCGATTAAATGGACCCATCCCGTTCTTTTTGTAAGGTGGGTCACCCTATTTCTCTTTTTAGTCCAATTTGGAAACTAGTCTCATACGGTCACCTGAGTATGATGTCATTGCTTCCGTTAGAATGATGACCTCACCCTTCTACACACCTCTTTTTTACCGTAGTATAAGAAGTCACAAAGGAAAAAAAATGTTTGATTCAGGAATTGTATTACATTTTGTCCTTTTATGAATTACATTAGATAGTGATACGATGCCGTCAAGATCTTGTTATAAGTTCAAACCTAATTAGCGGCATATTGACACAAACTCGTTCTATGTGTAGACAAGTTTTGATAATTCCTTTTAGAATATTTTCAGCTAGTGGATTGCCTGTAAAAAAACAAAAAATATCCGCAAAAACATGTTTGATTAGGGCTTTGGTATTCTTGGGATCCTTTGTGATCCTACAACGAAAAACCAATGTCTCGCAGCCCCGGTGAGAATTTTTCCTAACAGTGGGGATGAAACTTTCTATTCAACTCAATAGGGATGCAAGTTCTATTATTCCTAAGTCGAAAATCCAGTGGTGATGGTTTTGTAGTGCAAGTTGTTCCATTAAATTTCAAATTGGGATAAAATAAAAGTCAGTTCCTAGTGGGGTTAAAATAGTTGGGAAATTTTCCCACCGGGGATGAAATTTTGGCCAAATTTTCCAGTGGGGCTGGGTTCCCAGCGGCTCTGTGACACCGGGGTTCAACGAACGAACCAGAACTCTTTTTCAATGACCTTTACGTATTGATTAATCATGACTATACCCTCACATTACCTCACATTACTTCGTCATTTTTAGTCACGCTCCAATCCAAGTCGCAACCTAATTCACAGTAATGACTGTCAAAAAGTGCCGCCTACTAAAATAAAATCATCAGATTTATGCGTGTAGCCTTTTTCGGTGTAAGCGACGTCAAAAGCAAAACAAGACATTTTCATCTCGTTATTTTTAATCCTATTTTTATTTTTGTTAAAGGCATAGATCGGGATATATTAGAAAAATCGATTCCATCACAAATTCGTCACTTTGTGTCATCGTATTGAGTTATATAAATAAGCTATGCAAGTACGCCTTTAGTGGACGAATGGTGCTGGTGAATTATTTGATGCAGTGATAATTGCTACTGGTTCGATTGCTTGTTTACTTGATTTATATTCAATTTCAAAGATGATGTGTGGTGTATAGACATTTGGTGTTCTGTTCTAAACAAGTTCGAAAATCGAACTATGGAACTCTGTTTTTCGATTAGGTTTCGAGAAAACACGTTAGGCGTTTTTTTTCTCTAATCCAATGCCATCAAATTCTAATACCATTCGTCATTTTAAGACAATTTTCGTATAGAATTTATAATTTTTATCCAACGATTCGCGAAAGTTTATGCTTATTTACACCCCTGTCTCAGTGCCCCGGTGGCATGATTTCAGTACATGATTTTTTTCAGTACATGGTTTCAGTACATGATTTTTTCCTACGTCACTGCAGTAATCAAATTTTTATTGCACTCATTTGTAATCATCCTAAATGGCTTGGGAATTCAAGAACTGTTTTTTATTGTCGCTGTCTTTATTCAATTTATATCTCAATTCACAAATGAGTGCAATAAAAATTTGATTACTGCAGTGACGTAGGAAAAAATCATGTACTGAAACCATGTACTGAAAAAAATCATGTCCTGAAATCATGCCACCGGGGCACTGAGACAGGGGTGTTTATTTGTTCTAAGTAAATGTCGTTAATTTCGTGATTTTTTACAACCTCGCAAAAGTTTCTGCACAAAAGTTTGAAAAAGTTTGCACACAAATCATAATGTTTAAATATTCTCAATCGTCTCAGAATTTGGAAGCTGAAAAGTAGCCATTATTTGTGGAGAAATACTCGAAAATACGTAATTCTGGTTATCAGGGTGCGGTTTTACTGTGTCGTTTTAATTAAATGTTTTTTATCGCTATTCAGTGTCACATCCCCTAATACACATCCGCAATAGCCTACATACTATTATCTTTGTTTGGATTAAAGGAATTGGTCAGGTAAGAACCCGATGGATAGAAAAATTAAAACCAATCTGCTTCCTGGATTACCCTACAGATACACTGTCCTTTTAAATCCGGAATTTGAATTCCAAACGATTATGGAAAGATTGATGATAACATCAGGAGATTCTCGGTGGGTGATATAATTCTCTGATTTCTTTAATCATGTATAACTCTGCCTGTCGAGTCCTGTCGAGTCCTGTCTAGTGAGTCTACATTGAATTTCTACTTTTGCTTATTTCATATACACCCTTTTACATTGAGATTTGAGAGTCATGTATTTTAATCGTTTGGTGATCTTAAATCCTTTTTTTCATTTGAATACATGCAAGTTTTACTAATTAATCCTAATCAATCCTACCTTGAAAACAGATCAACATTTCAAAATGTTTTTCAAAACACTGTCGATAATCTCATATGTTGAGATATTGGATTCTTTCTATATAATCACTGGATTTTATTCAAGATTTTCGTCCCTGACAACAAAAACCCTATATATGAAGGTATGAAAATACTGGAATTAACGTCTTCTTTTCTTCTTTAAATTAGTTAATCTTAGAATAATTTATTTCAATTGCCAACTCAAAATTTAATAAAAGATATAGACACCTGATACTGTATTCCGATTCAATTTCGGCGCGAATGGTGCTGGTGAATTATTTGATGTATGATACCTGCTGCTGTTTCGATTACTTGCTTACTTGATTTATATTTGATTTCGAAGATTAGATGGTGTATAAACAGTCGGTGCTCTCTTAGTAAAAATTATCGGGCGCAAACCCGCTCCAAATCATACGTCATCTGGTACGCCAAGACGTCGTCATGTAGATCGCCGTGTCGGAAGTGACGTACTGTACGTTGTTTACCTCTAGATACGATCATAAAATATATGTGGTTATTTTTACCCGTTTGCAATAGTATGACATTCACTATATTATTATAGTACTATCCTTAGCACTACCTCTTTTCTTCCGCTAGCCAAATGCTGAAAATAGAAATATCTAAAAGGGACAAAACGGAATACCCTTGATATTTTTATTGAATTAGATAAATGCAATCGAAAAATAAGTATTGATGACAAAATATGTGTCAACAAAGGGATTAGTTTCAATAAATATATTCATTCAAATTATATCTAATCCTCTATTACCTTGAATTAAGTCTTTTTGATAAAATTTCAACCATACGTTTTAAAAACCAATTAATTAGAGAGATTACGGAATGTCATGTTATACCCAACTGTGTGGGAATCAATGGATGAATTGTGGTAAGCTTCCGCTCTATATCAACAGTTGGACACACTCACTTAGTTTTTGCCAGATTTATGTCTTGAGGTTTAATCATAGTGAGTGAGGGGATGTATTTTTGAAAACCTGCATGGTCATTGCTGGTGCATATAATGGGTTTTTTCTTACTACTTGAGATAATATGGCGATATTTGTAAGCAAAGAAAATGATCAAGTTTTGTTTTGGAAGATACTCCTGAAAAAGATAATGCTGAGTGTTTTGGTTTTGTCTAGTCGGGAAATCGTTCCTCGCCTTATTGCACAATTTTCACTTTGTAATATATTATCAATGCCTGGCTGAGGCTACACTTTCATATGGTGTATGAGATACAGTTTTGGGGAATACAAAGAAAGTAGTGGTCAAGGGTCCAGTAGCGTAGACAGGTGGGGCACAAAATTTGTGTAGGAGAGAAGATTTTTATGACACTGTAAATATCTATTCATAATGTAAAAATATAATTACAGTGTCATAAAAATCAGCTCTCCTACACAAATTTTGCGCCCCTCCTGTCTACGCTACTGATGGTCAGAAGGTTTTTACCAGTTGGAAAGTCAATGCTGTTATGGAGCATCTAGCTTCAAAAATGGTTCTTGAATTTAAAATACGATTCAAGATTTTTGAGTTAGTTTTGTATATTTGTATTGATAACTCTACGTCTAATAAAGGTTTTGCTTCCCAGTAGACTCTCGCTTATTCGAACTTCTTTTATTCGAATCGTTCTATAATTCGAACTAACTGTCAGTTCCCGGCAAGGAGAGGCTCTCTTGATATACTTTCTATACTTCGAATCTCTCTGTTATTTGAACAAATGATATTCCCGTTTGAGTTAAAATTTGCGATAGTTGACTGTATCAACTGTATCTGAGTTATAGAGTTTCAACAATAATCTTTTCCAACTTTCCCTTTTGCTTGCGTGATATTTACAAAAAGGTTCAAGATATTTTGATGACATTTTCATTCACTCTTAATCCTCTTACTAAACACATAGTAGCATTCTCTATCTTTCAATTGCGCGATTGAATCCCGCGTTTACGTGACGCTCTGTTTCCTGACTCTTTAGTCACGTAATAAGTAAGTTTATGCACCTTTTCGACCGTAGCCGCCAATTGCGGCGTTGTCATTTGTCATTTCGCCAATTGTCATCCTTGTCCGTTTTACCACCCTAAAACCGTCCCAGTTTTTTTTTCGCACCAAAAGACAATAGAAAAAGTGTAAAAAAAGAATTGGATCGAGTTCAGGGTGGTAAAACGGACAAAAAATGCCCGCGTGGCAATTGGCGGCTACGGTCAAAAAGGTGTATTCAGCTGGTGACTGTCGACAGAGTCGGAAGCGAGGGAGTCTATCCCCTTTTCTATTTGTGCTAGACCTGAGAGGTTGAATGCTGAGGTGGAGTGCCACACCTACTCTCAGCTTCCAGCAACATACCGCTTAGATCAAAATACCCAATCTAAGCTACTCATTTGCTGAATTGGCGGTGACCGGGGACCCTTTGATTGAAAGGCGAATGCACTACTGGCTGAGATACCCGGAGCTGCCAGTCACATAGAAAACCTTGAAATATGCATCCATACCGCTTTGTATTAAACTCCCAGACATAATTACGTGTTGTTTAAGTTTTCGTTTTTACTAAATCCCAATTCCGGACAACAAAGTTTACGTGATTGATCATAAGAGCCAAGAAATTGATTCCAAATCTATAAGTACCACAGATTTTAACGATTATTTCCTCCCAATGTTTACCTTTGAACGAGTGGTCGAAATCTCTCAAGGATTCTCTTAAAGACTCTTGAATATTTTTACTTCAGGAGAAATATTTTTTAAGTGATTTTCCATCATAAGGGATACTGTCTTCTTGAAAAATATGCAATACACAATATTTTTGAAGAGGGGTTTTGTTTAGAATGTGGTCATGTTTATATTTGATGGTATATCTTTTATAACGGTTTTATTTGAGGTTGTTTATGTTTATGATTTTATGGACAGGAGTTATGAACATGAAACATTGGATTTTGTGTGACAGTTCAGGAAATTAATCTAAGAGGATTTCTTCTTGACAGTAGTTCGAATTATAGAGAGATTTGGTGAATAGAAGTTCAAATAAAGAAGAGCTAACTGTACTTCAATGTTTTAAATTTCATACAGTGGATCTAGTCTGCTTTTTAAGGCATGTGCAACCGCTTTTGAAGTTTTCCGTGCTGGGTGAAGAAATGTTAGATTCATTTGCGACGACTTTTATCGAACGTTTAAATGGTCACTCATTTTGGTTAATTTCTCACACTCCTCTGTTTAAAAGTAATTCTTCCGCGGGAACATTGTTACACAAAAAAGGAAGGTCATTGATCTTTATCAGAATTTGCTTTTTTAAGTTGAGTTAATTTAACCGAGCATGTGCGTTTTAAATTTTCCTCTTGTTATAAAGAAGTCATTTGCTGCTAAATAAATGATGATTCAGGTCGGTTTGCATTACTTAGCTAATATAACGAAAGAGTTTTCCTTTTGACCCCTTTTATAGACAGGATCACGCAATAAAAGGTATATCGATTTACCAGATTTTTTCACAAGTCTTTCATTTTTCATTATGAAGCTTTTACCAAAGTTCTAATTGAAGATAATCCCAGAAAAAAAATTCAGTTAAAATTAACATAGAAACGTGCTGTGTATTCTACGTATTTCTTCGTTTAAGTTGCCTTTCCTGGAAGTTTTTATTTGACAATCCTGTTTTTTCTAACCTTTTTATCGTGTATTTGGTCATCCAGCATGAAACCAAAGAGAATACTATTTCACAAAGTCTTTCTGTTATCATATAGCTACGGCTCCTACCCATTGGGCATGGTGCCGCGTTTCTATATCGACAATAAAAATAAGGTTAGGATTAAAGCTTTAGCTTAGCCGGGAAACCTAGCGACGAAAATCGTGTGGTGAATCCGATCATTCCGATTTTAATGATGGAAATGGCTTCATCAGATAAGGTCCAGTAGGACAGATAGAAGAATATTTATTTATCGTTGAAGTGCTTCATGGTATGTGACTGGTATTTTTTAATTATAAATCGCAGCACAGTGAGAAAGTGATCAAATCATAGTAAACACGTGACGATAACAAAACTGTGGATTGAAAGTTGGATAAGGAAATTTACTCAATTCAATCCAAAGGCATCTAAAAGTAACTCACATTATCTCCAAAAGTTTATATACATGTTTTTGAAGTATGCGCAGTTTTCCTGGTGTGCTTCTTAATCTGGGTCTTTAAAATGAAACACTTCTCTTACTGCTCGAAATGATGACTACGCTATGCTGATGTTTAAAACAATCTATGTCTTATATTGAACAACTTTCTCCTATCTGTACTTTGTTTGCCAATTTGGTGTGTTTGGAATGTTAGGATTTACTTTTGAAATCTTGGCATGAAATTAACGGGTATTATTAGTAAATTTTTGCTGTTTTTACTTTTGAAATTAGTGTTTGATTTATATTGATCTCCCGCCTGTTAAAGTATGATTTAATTATACTGGCTCTATGGTATGGAATGGCACCTACTGTCAGGTCTTGGTTGTTTATTCAAGCTGGTTATTTTTGTATATCATTGGCCTGATCAACTATAGTTTAGTTATTTTGGGATACAGTCTGGAAGGGCGTGGACGAACGGACAATAAAAAAGAAAAATTTGTAGCTTGTTGTATCTTTGTAATCATGATATTGCAATACAGACTTTATGTACATCTACTCGGTCAGAAAACGCAAGCAAAAAGGTTGAATTTCATTTTATTTTGCTCACGTGCCCAAATTGATGGGTATTTCAGACCAGGTTCGTTCTTCAATTTTTGCAACTGTTTAAAATAAGTTCTTGATTTTTTGGTGCATGTGGTATTTTTTCTATAAAAAACTTCTCTATTGTTGTTCTGCTTTCCAAGAGAGCTGGATCGCTTTAGATATCGAGTAGGATCAGTTCAAACGTGAATTTTTGGCTTTTCTTTGGGTGAGTTCCAGTAAAAAGATACCGTGTAATTTTGAGAGGTTAATTTTTCACTCGAGATTTCATGATATTTTTTTTCATACATTTTATTGATTATTTCGATAGTCATTTTTGATCTGTTCGATAAAGTTTAACCGAAGTTTTTGGAGTGAACCTTCAACCTTTCCCAGGCAATGGAAAGTTTTACTTAAGATTTGTGCCGCATTCTCGGCAACTGATTGAATCTAGCGCTTTCTTAGTTTTCCTTTGATATATTTTCTGAAATCTAGTGCAAAATGTTACTTTTAGTCGAGCAAACAAAGTGGCCTGCGAAACTTAGGTAAAATAAGTGGTTACAAATCCTAGAGCAGATGTTCTGGAGTTTTTATAAGATACTTTAATAATTGGTTATTTGAAGTAAAAAATGACTTGTTCTTTAGAAAAAAGAGCAAAATTGTTTTATTTCTGGTTAACGACCAACCAAATCAAATAAAAGCTTGTAAAAACTCCATCTCGTTCCACCGAGAACTTTGGCTATACTACAAGGAAGTGTAGCACTGCAACGGAACAGGTCTTTCCTGACCACGTCATAATAACTTTCGTGTGTACGATGACCAAACGTAAACAGGTTCATAGTAAGAATACTATGGTTGGAATGCTTTTCATTTAACTGCACTTGTCTTAAAGTGTTTTTAGAATACAGAACATATAAGAACCAGTTAATTCAATCTGAGCCTCAAATATTCTCATTTTTTTCATAGGTTTTAAATACTCACAGTTCTTAAAAGGCTTATTATATTCATGTTCAAAGACTAAAAACTTTCATAGAATAAGTCAAGACCAGTAATCATAGTAATAACTGAAATCTGAGGCTCAAAAGTGTCCAACTTGGTATTAGATTTTGACTAAGTATCAGCCTCGTGCTTTTATAAAATTGTTCTTACAAATGTATTTACCTGTGATATGAACTTGTTGTTTTTTATGTCCTCGGTTTACCTGTAATATAAACCTTTTAAGCTTCCTTGTTTTTTATATACCATTTCATAGTACACTTTAATAAAGTAGCTCATTCATATGAACTAATCCAACAGATTTATTCACGCTACATGATACTACCGTGTCCCGCACGCTTCGTTCAATAACAAGCGGATTCGGAGGTATGGTTACTTAGACAACCAACGCTAGATTCCAAGCTTTTGTATATGTGTAAACAAGAATGAAGAAAGTGTGGATACAAATCAGTCTTTCATAGTATGGTCAGTGCTTAGGTGGAATTGATATATGTGGTTTGTACCGGGTGACCCACGAAAAAGTTCGGACCTTTCTCGGCGTCTTGAGGCCGAACAAATGTCCCAAAGTGCTCGGAATTTTGGTATTTAAAAAGTAGATATCCTAACTTAAAATTCTGAGCTATCACTTTTTAAATTTGACCAACTAGTTCTCTACTTGTGACCTTTTAAACTCAAAATTCACTTTTCGGAAAGTGTAAAAAACACGTAAAAAAGAGGTATTAAATTAATGCAATCAATTAGAAAATCTCTTATAAATTGACTTATTTAACGAGTTTTATGACATTAATAATTATTAAAAACACCTTTTAAAGTAGTTTTTGTTTAAACCAAGACTACTTTTTATCAAAATTGGCACTTTCAAGGAATTTTCTCAAAAACTGTATATCAAAAACGTCTAAAAATACCTAATTTGATACCCCTTTTTTACCTGTTTTTTACACTTTCCGAAAAGTGAATTTTGAGTTTAAAAGCTCATAACTAGGGAACTTGTGCGTCAAATTTAAAAAGTAATGGCTCGGATTTTAAGTTAGGATATCTACTTTCTAAATAATAAAACTCCAAGCACTTTGGGACATTTGTTCGGCCTCAAGACGCCGAGAAACGTTCGAACTTTTTCGTGGGTCACCCGGTATGTCTGTTTTTCATAAAGAGTCATTATTTTACGTAGATATCATAGTAGTCTATGGGTTGCTGAACGGGCTTTTAGAGGAGCATGCAGTCGCACATGGTCCCCCTTGTCTGTAGCCTGCCGGTATCCACTAACGGATTCGTGCTCCTTATACTCGACCTGTGGTTTTGTAGAGGTCTGTGATTCAGACTACCTGGTTTTTTGTGCTGACGACTTTGCTGTTGTTATTGAAGGCATCGGTTAACCAGAGCATCTATCGACGGAACCACTTTGTTTGTCTGTAGTGTAGTTTGTTCGGTTTACAGATGAACTGATAATTAAATTATGGATTCCGTTAATTCCTTTCCACTGTCAGATGCGTTAATAGATTATTGAAGATTTAGAGGTTCTATCATTCCTATTTCTGTCATTCAAATAATATCGAAATATCGCAAAAGAATATAAAGGATCACCAGAAACTTCGGTCATAATATAGTCAAATTGACCTCAAGGCATTAATTGTTATATAAGATTACATGTTATTCGTGTGTTATAGAAAATACACACTTGATATATCCGTCTAATAATCTAGTCTTTAGACTCACCAAGATCTTCTCGTAACGAGGTTTAACAAGATGTTATTTTTGCAGTGCGAAATCCTTGTCGTGAATCTTCAGGGTTTAATGCAAAGACTTTATGCACCACATAATTTAGGAGGACAAAATCACTAACCAAAACAGTGCCAGCATTAAATGAATTGTAAGTATTTCAAAGCCGATACAGGCTTAAGAAAGTTAATTAGCCATTATTGTATAAAGCATCAAGTACCGGAATAGGTAATTAACATGGACAGCTGACATGGAAAGACATCTCAAAAAAATCTGTAAAGGAGATCTCTTATTTTCAAAAACACGCTTTTATGGACAATCTCGCACTCCTCCCTATGGTTTTTTCTCATCTTCAGTTGTTTGTGAATTAGCTCATTTGCTAAACAAAGAGGGGGTTTAGAATCCTTTTCAGAGCAAGGCAGGATAAACATTAAAAGTCACTTAAAACGAAGAGATCTTTTCCTATTCGTTTTAAATGTGAAAATGATTCTAATCTTTCCCAGGAAGTAGATTCTTGTATGATGGCAATCTGAATTCAAATGCATTACAATTTTTAATAATCATACGGTATGTATGCTGTTGATCAAGCTTTGTTAGTTGTGTGGTGTGTTTAGCGTGTCTTCGGAGAACTTTGTTGCTGTTACAGTGAAACCAATGGAATCCAATTTCCAGGAGTATGCCAGGTATCTTTTTGTGGCAAATGCTAAACTAAAAAGACCATTTGCTTTCGTCCTATAAAAAATCATGGAAACAACCGAGATAAACATTGGATTTGTAGAGACATTTTTATGGGGCACTCTGTATTGTCAAAAATAATTGTAACAAGATCTTGGAGTCACGCTCTGGTATATATAATCATTTGGAATTGGCCCTATCCCTAGATAGATACCTACCCTAGGATAGGGAAATTACCACGCTTAGCACGCCCGGGTGAGAATCAAGGTTGTCATTGTTACAAGAATATTTGTTACCCATCAACCGCTTTCATTATTTAAAACATTGCTGTTTGTGTGGTCGAACTTATAATAGACCAGCTATAGACATTGTGATATTGAAAGTCTAGGATGAGGAAGATTGTGTTTCTTTCGATCTATTTTTGTGAATATTCCCACTTAAACCAAATTGCTGGTTGGCTGGTTGTGCGGGTTACCCTTTGTTGGCGGAAGACTGAATTTGATAGACGGAATCTCATAACAGATCACCGATTCTGAGCATCCCACGGACTGCTCTTAAAGGATATGCTCTCTTAGGGAGCAACGGTCTTTAGAGTGCGTACGTTCCAGTGCGGGGTAATTAGATTCTGCTCGGAGATATAATTTTCCCAACCTTAAGCTCCTAAAAGTCCTAAATGACATAAGGAATAGCGTGCAATGGTCAATATGTTGGTGCTTTGAAGCTAATCATCTCTACATCGCAGCTAAATACTATATTTTTAAGCTACGGCTGTCATTAATGAAAAAGAATAATTATCAAGAGAGGAATAATTTCCAATCAATTTTCTCTTGGTCAATTTTCGAGGTCTCGTAAAAAAGGAGCATCATTTAAAAAGTCATCAAAATAGGCATTCGGCGTCATTCTTAGTGAGGCATTGGTTGAGGAGTCTTAATTTTGTTAACCTCTAATGTTTATTTGATGAGCTTTCTTGTCGGTAAATCATGTTGGTTGGACGTTCAATGAACGTTTTTAAGACGTCTCGAATTCATCATTGTTAGTTTGGACTCTGTTTTTTGCAGCCTTCCAAGAGTGATTTGAGAGCTTTGTCCAATAGTTGATTTATAGAATTTTTGTACAAACCTCTGATAAGTTATTTTATGATGTCTAATCGAGGATCGGATAGATACGTCCCCCTGAAGATTTTTCTTTATTTATATGAGATAATGGCAATCATAAAGGCGGTCCATAAAGCTTCCACATTTTGATATGTTAGCAATAACAGTTTTTTCTTCCTCTCACTTATTTCTCCATGATATTATGCCGATAGAATTGTCATGGCATATATCTTATCTATCTGTTCAAAGTTCTTCAATTTATGCAAAACATAGTAACGATAAGGGTCAAGGAAACAATATGCCTTAGTGTCTTTCCTATTAGACATGGCACAATTAGGAGACCTATTAAATACCAAATTGAGATTAAGTGATGTGTTTAAACCTTAAAATACAAGCTCCTCCTTATCTGTGTATTGAACTATACTGAGTGCCAAGAACCTTTGGTCTGGAGTTATTAGATAGGTCATTATCTTCATTAGTGCTTGATGACCTTAGCTATTAAGTTTTGTCTGGGTGATTTGGTAATATTTTCTTTGGTTGGTAAATGCGACGCTAGTTTGGCTGGCCCGATGGCGCTGGCTTCGAAATGTTTTTACTCTACATTTTCAGAAATTCACCATCAAAATCATAAAGGCAATAAAGCAAGCTATAAATATTTATAGAGCCCGCACAATCATCCCATCGGTTAGGCAGGGGTAGGCCCCCACCTTTTTGCAAAACAAGAGGAATTTGTGTACACCTTTTTGTCCCCCTCATTTTTTCAAATTCATGGCATGGACTCTAATTTAGGCTATTGGGTAGCAAAATGTAGATGGAATGTTTGAGTAGATCTTGAAATTTTAAGGAAGGAAGGTTTCACTTTTGATTATTCGTTCATATTTCATATTTTCATATGCTCTTTTATTATCAAGACTATATTAAGCTTATCTCTTTCGTTAAAGAGAATAATTTATTCAGTTTTTCCATCCCATTTTTCGATATGTCGCCAGTCCTTTATCTGGAACAGGGAATACTTCTATTTTGATAGATATAGGGTATAAAGCTCTTCCTTTTTTGTTATTTTACTGGTCGAGGTCACGTACTTCCTTCCTCTTGTCCCAGCAGAAGGCTGATAAGATGAATTGGTGGGTAAATCGAACTGTGAATATCTCTCGTAGGTTCTGAGGTTTTCTTTTTATCCCGGAGAATCTTATACCCAAGAATCTTACTAAAGGCTATCGCTAAATTGAAGAACATTTCACCCTCAGTTAAAAGGTAGAAAAATCATTCTTCAAAGGGATTTTTGTCATTTTTCAGGGGTTGTCCACACGTGAATTCTTTTTGATGTTAACAGGTTCTTCCACCCTCCTGTATGGATTTTTAATGGAATAGCCCATTACTTTAAGTAAAAACAATTTTATTTGACCCTAATTTGTACTTGAAGAATCTCTCTTGTTTATCTGTGAGGAATTTTGGTAGTTTTGACTCTTCCATAGATGATAGATCTGGATAGATTGATCTTGAGCAGGATAAGAAACGATTATGCAATGATGATGATTTTCCTCAAAAACGAAACTTCTTGAGTGATTACGGAAGGAAAGGGAAAGACGCGAATAATTTTCCATCATTAAATTAATGATTCATAATAATTGGACGACCTTCCCTGGAATATATTGGAGATTGTCTGTGAAAAATATGTCGTCAAAACCTGGGAATAAACTATTACCTTATAGGAACCCATATTTCCAGTCAGTATCAAACCGATGTATTAAATGTAATCAAAACGCTTAATAGAGGCGTAATTATTCCAACTTTTGATTTAGAGTGGATACTGCTATATCCTTAATATGTCCTTATTATCTTATCTTCTTGCACAAAAAAGGTTCAAGAGTGGCCTAGATTTTTTACTGACTGATCGAACTGAAGAATCTCTCTTCAAAAGTATTCTTTTTAATGATATAGAAAGGAGGTGCGCCTCTAATGCTGACAAAGCAGAATTAACAAAAGTGTTTCTCGAAATCTTTGCTCACGCATCGCGGGAGGAGGAAAAAGATGGTTTTTTCTTTTGTTTAAAAATGCCGTTGAAGCAAATGGTTGGATATACGTTAAATTTTGGATTTTTGGTGAATCCTACCAGTTACTTCCTATATTTTACCCAAACGGTATATACAGACTTGTGTTTTCCACAAACACAAAAACAATTATCTTTCTCGCGGCAACATAAACAAACCCATTAACGTATTTCAATGGCTGCCATTATGGTTTTGTTAAGTAGGAAAATACTAGATAATGTGGTGAATATCCAAATTGCTTGAAATATTTTGTTTTCAATCTTTAGAAACCTTCTGTTTACTGTATTTTTGAGAAGGCTAGTATCCAGTTGCTGTTGTTATAATATTAATGGCTCTCTAAGATTTAGTGACCCTCCCCTAGTGGTTTGGATGGTGGCGGGATTAGGCTTTTTTGTGCGTGATGGTGTTATCTATGATTTAAAAAAGCGTGATACATGATTGATGAGAGAATCTTTTTTGTATGATGGCATGATGAGTAAATATTTTCGGCGTGATTGCGTGATTGCGTGATTGCGTGATTAGGGATCCCCTGCTTGCGACGTCTTTGGTCCTATTGCTTTGTAAATTATCAAAATTTGTCAAGGATTTTTTCAAGACCAGCTTTGTTATAATAAAGGTATGATTATTTACAAAGTATATAAGGATTTACCCAACAACACAACGACTCATACTCGATGAGATTAGCCAATTTTTGAACTTAACAGTATGTAGTTCTTTTTTTAGCTAGGATACTAGGACTTTTAAAATTTGAAATAACCAAGAGGACAATAACGTAATGTCGTAACAAGTCAGCACGAAGTCAGCACGTTGAGAACATTTTTGAACTATAGGAGGAGGAGGATCAGGACATAGTTATCGAATCGATGGTAGTGCAGTAACCGTTCATTACTTAGATAAGTAAATTGCAAAAGATCTCATCGTTATCATATTCTATAAAGGGATCATTGACTTCTTTGTATACCTACGCAATCTAGAGATGATAAGCTTGAAAAATGGGCACGTGCTGCCTTGATGTTATCATACCTTATCTTTTAGTATAAACTCTTTTTTATTCATTAGAGCCAGTAAATTCTTTATACGGCACTGAGTCTAAACATTCTTTTCTGAGTCCTGTTCTTGTTTACAAACTGAGTAAAATTGAGTTTTGAGTTATTACTCTTTTCTATACTAATTTGACCCTTAATTTGCTTAAAATTCAGCTATTCCAGGCCCAACATTGTTCTTAAATTGGTCTTATTTTTAATTTGAGCCTCATTGTTCTTATAAAAAAAACTGTATAGATTATTCATACAGGCTAATGTGCCTTGATGTTGGTTGGGTTTTTCCTAAGTAATCTTTTTTGATAGGACGACTCTAAATCAGTTTCCACAACTTCATGGCCTTACAAAAGACCAAACATCTTTAGCATATTCCATTTTTTAGACTACTCTAGAATTTGAATTTCGGAAAATGAATCTGATGATATTCTGATAAATTTCACATAGAACCTTTGACAGTTCATTAGCTGATTATCATCTAGAGTTTATCGCTTTGTCATTAATTATATGTTTGAATTCTCATTAAAAGACTTTTTTAATTAGGATCCTTTCATTGGGTATTCATTACACTTAGAATACTAAATAAATGAAAACACAGAGATTGTATTATCAAATTAGGTGATTTTTGTGATTGATTAAAGCAAAAAATCATTTGTTATGGTATAGTTGGCATTTCTCCGCAAAATCCAGAATATTATGTTTATTAAAAGTGTGAAAATTGGATTTATCTGCTAGAGGTATTTGAGGTATGAATCGTTTTTCTATTTGAAAAGCCACAGGGAATATTTCACTATATCTGCCGAGTCTTGTATTCCGCTATAAGAACCTGCTGTAGCCTAAGCTGCAAGCACGATCAAATTGTGTGATACCGATTGCTAGTAACCTTTCATGATGAGGTTCAAACATTCTATTGAAGAAATCGGTTGTTTTAATCGGGAGTCTACAAAGCCTTAAAATGTTCTTAACTTGTTCTCAGTATTTTGGTTATCAAAGCTTTATGTTCTTACATAGTTTGTTCTTATAAAAAACAAGCGTGCGGTAATTTCTTAATTATTTTGACCGTGCTGTTCTTATAAACATAATACTAATTAAAGGAGGCTCCGCTTACCGGCACACAAAAAATTGATAATGTTTATTTACTAGTCTAAGATAATTACAATCGAAAAATAATAACAAGCCATTCAATGAATAACTGTTTTCTCTTTTACGGAAAGGTGGTCCGACTTCCGTTGAAGTCACAAGTGATTACTTTCGTATTCCTGTTGCATCAATTTATTCAATTTTCTGTCCATATACCTTAGGTTTCAACAGAAACTAGACACGCTTACATAGGGGCGCAGGCGTTTCATTTATTCTTCCATTTAAAGATTTTGTTTGGTAATTCTAAGATCAATTTGAGAAGCATGAGGACCAGTGACTTCAATAAAGCTATCTGTAAGCGCCTTTAAGACACCAAAAACAGGTCAATGTGTTTCAGGTGTGTTGCTCTCCTACCATTACGTTCTCTTAAGAGACACATTCAATACTCCGGACTTTTTAAAAGGTTTGAGCAATCTCGTGGTTTTTTTTTTTCTACGAGCGAGAAGGTCTTCTATGAGCCTGCATCTAAACTAACAAATGATTGGTGAAACTATTTTTGATTAAAAGGTTGATTCGAGGGAACTAGAAACTTTCTCTTTGTTTGAGGAAAACGGAACTTATCAGACAGAGGCTGGTTAATTTTTATTCAGTGATGTTTTCAACGGATATTGTGATCATAAAAACTCAGGGGTTTTATTCTCGTAGAGTAGAAACTCATAATACCTCCTCTTTGATTGTATTGGTTGACCCATTCTGTCGTTCTTTCCCTGCTATCGTCGTCAAATATGTATGACTTTAATTGCATAGAATGAGGTATTAATTTAATTATCTCATTTAAGTGAATAAGACGCTTTTTTTTGATTAAGTATTGGTTTTGAGTGACAAAAGGAAAAAGTATGCTATATTGATCGCCATATCATTTCAATCAGAGATACGCATTGATAAAGACATTAAGACGAGGTTACACTCTGATGACAGCACTGTAATGGTTGATTTTGTTTTTATTTGGGGTCAAGCCAGTTAGATTATCATGTTTGAGACATTATATCCTGGCATATTTTGGTGAAATTTTCTTTATTTTTTCCTTGGTTTTGAGGGTGTTGGAAATTTGCTATCTGACCTTCTTCTTGATTTTATAGGGAATAATATTAGAAGAATCAGAATTGGAAAAAGGAAAATAACTATCAAGTGTTGCAACGCTAAGAATCATGAAGAATTAAGACGAAACGAAAAAAGCGGAATATAATAACAAAGTGTGAACGATTATCTCCTTAATATCAATTAGTACGTGACGCCAAGGAAAAGGAAAATAATAAAAAATAAAAACAATGAAACGGTTAAAAGAAGTCAAAGCAGAGGAGAGCAATAATACTCCAACCATGAAGTTCTCTGATTCAAAAAAACAAACTCAAATAATGATTACTGAAAATAAAACAAGTGAAGTTATCATCACCGCCCTTGAAGATGATAAACAGCCCAAAACACACCCTGATGGTGGGTGGGGCTGGGTGGTGGTTGCAGCCGCATTTTTAACACAATGGATTGTAGTTGGTTTGCAGAATTCATCGGGCGTCATTTTCAACGAACTGGTCAAGAAATATAATGAGTCACGTGGTAGCACCGGTAAGTTTAGATCCTTATTTTTACGTATATTTCGATGTCCATACGATCTCTCTTTTGCCTGGCTCTATGGTTCTGAAAATTGATTTTAAAGAACTAATTAAAGTCCATTGTTAAGTGTGCCCCCAGTGTGCCCTCTCTTTTATACTACAATATGGTGGGAAACAACACTAAAGTGAATTAGTCTTAAACGCCGACATGTTTTCACTGTTCATCCAAAATATATGAGTTTGTATGAGTTTATATTTAACTTTGATAAGTTTTCAGTCATCCATCATATTTTGCTAAAGGTTAACACTTTTGACTGAAAAATTGAAAATGTTTTAAGTTCTTTGGTTTGTTTATTAAACATTTACATGGAGGTATGATCTAGGTAGAAATCTGGGTATGTTAAATGATGCCATAATTGTCTAAACAAATCAAAATCAGATTTAGGAAATAACTCTCTCAGATTATTTTCCTCAATTTTTCTAAAAAAAACACTTAGACATATTAATCAATTCAGAGATTTCGGTTTGATGACTGCTGGTGTTTTATAAAAGATTTCTCTAAATCCCGTTTGCATTTTGCAGTGAAAAACTTCTAAAAACGTACATCTGTACACTATCAAGTCGCACTTAAGGTATTCAGAACCCTTTTACAAAGATTTTCGAAACATGCAAAATTCATACCAGTCTTATAAAAGCTTAAGAAGGAAAATAAATAGAAGAAAACCAGTGGTTGAATTTATTTTTACGTCTGAAAGGACCCTGAAACAAGCAATCTAAAATATTAATGGCTGTCAAAAATACAAATAAACCCATCAAAAGGGTCGTTAAGACCAAAAAGTATTACAGTAATCTATTCACTCATGGACTATTTCAATTAAAATGAGAGAAAATCCAAATTCCTCAATAATTTGAATTCATTGCTACCCTTCTTTGTTCTTAACTTTCTTTTCTTTGCTAAGGGCAACACAAAAATAAATTGAGACAATATTGGGACTACAGCGTCCCTTCGCCAATTATGGTAGCTCACATTACTGTTAAAATACCAAAACTGAATGCTGTTTTCAGCCTGAATAAACCCAGCGCGTTTTCATGTATTTCTTTCCGAAGAAAACGATGATTATAAGATCTATCTTCCATCAATGGGCGGAGTTAAATCAATTTAGATATTTTTACAGCCTGCAACTGGTGCAAAAAAATAGACATGGATTTCTTTTGAAATTATAAAACACAATCAGGACATGAATTAGGCTGCTGGCATCCACTAACAGATTCGTGCTTCCTATACTACCTTCAGTTTTGTAGAGGTCTGCGATTCAGACTAGACATGAATTTACTAGCGTATCAGATCAGCTATTATTGCGCAAGCTTCGGTCGAACCCGTTAGAAAAACAATGCAAAAAATAATGTCGCTCTAGGCATATCAAGGGAGACGAGAGTAAATCCGTAAAAAAGGTCCCGCAGACTTAATCCCTTACAACAGGCTTATGAGATAAGATTAAAATTGATGAAATTGAAAATCTTTTAACACTAAAGGTATTGGATCAAGTGCTAATCTTATTGATAAAATGCCATAGACAAAGCACCTTGCGTAAATCGCAATTACAAAAATTTGGTCAACTTCCTTTATCTTGTTAGTAAGAAATACCTTTTGAGCCGCATTGACCGTCAATGAAATTCATATGAAATGAGCTTGCAGAATTTCCGGGTAAATGCTGATTCCCATTTCTGCACTAAGACTCATGCCACTTTTCCGGAATCTTTCCGCTATTTTTCCCGGGATAACCGCATCAGACTGGAAAGGGTTTGTTTCTAAAGCTACGGAAAATCTTTTCCTCTTGAAACTGCCCAACTTTCCGAAAGCTTATTTTTCAACTACCCGAAGTCCTCATCTCTTTCTGCTAGAAAAGTGGCAAAGGAATCTTAGTGCGGAAATAGAAATCTTTTGCAAAACGATGGTATTTTTTAATTCTGAGCGAAGACGTTTCCATTTGAATGTTAAGCGAACTTATGGAAAGGTTGACGTTAAGTACAATAATTACCAAAAGAAGAGATCAATTTGGACATATCACACGTGCCTATTTATTATGTCGTCTATTTATTGATATTTAATTATCGAGATCGTGCGACACAGTTAATGGACTTAAAAGTTCTCGTAATCTCGTTAAAAAGCGGCAGTGTTAATTCTGACATCCCTGAGCTCGATGAGATTAAGGGGTTTTTGCAACCTTAATTAATTGGCTTTAGATTCCTGTATTAGTACCTCTAGACGACAGAAAGCTTAAATACAATGTCTTGAAGGTGAGCACTTGTTGTAAGGCAAGATGTCTCGTATGTAATTAAGAGCTCTAAATTGATTATTTGGTCACGGAACAACATTCCTTAAAAGATTTGGACACCTTATGGACAGCTCATTGTTGTATGTACAGTCATAGTCATATCTTTCTCTAATTCGAACCTCTGCTATTCGAATTTTTCTGTAACCTGAACTAAAACCTATAATTATCAAATCTTTCTCCTATTTCGAATAGAATTTTGGGTTCCTTAATGATCAAATTAGAGAGAGTCGAATGCGTACTCTTTACGCTTACGATAGTTGTTCTAGAATCTTCCCATAGCCAAAATTAACATTTGAAAAAGAAAACATTAACAATGATTGAGTTAATGGATAGCTTGCGCAATCAATTTAGTCTCCAGTCCTTCGCTGATTGGGTTCGGCCCCTGACCTTTACCTCCCCAAAGGCTGTGTTCAGGATTTTGTTGAGATTTTTAAGCAACATTTTATCAAAATTTCTTTCCCGCACATTAGAGAAGGAAAAAACTTTGACTATAGTTTCGTAATTAAATTTGCATCAGTTTAAAGTTGTCTAATTAATAACCAATCGCAATCTGGATTTTAATTTCTTAATGACATCAAACTTTCAAGAGAGAAGAAACACTTTTGCGACATCGTTGGTTAGTTTACCTAAAGCACGCAAAGCGCTTACCTCAAGCAAACCTCAACCAATCACAAAACTTCACGTCAATAAAATTCTAGAATGTCCCTTTTTTCGAAACTTGAAGATGTCAGCACAAAATTAAAATGCATTTTAGGTCGTCACCACTCACTTACACACGATTTTAGTATGGTTAACCAGACCCTAAAATACCCAATTTTCTTTCTCTTCTTAATTAGATAGAATTACTTTCGTTCGTTGAATTGATTTTCCTCTATGGATTATTTTTAGGAACATCGACCCACTTAAAATAACAAATAAATTCATCGGGGTCAACTCCCTAAAAAGTAAATTTCAACCATGACACAAATCAAGCCATGACAATAAAGTTATAGTCAAATTCTAACGATTTTTCAATTAATATTTACATAAAGCATACTTCCTTTGTGTGTGGTAGATGGTGCCAAAGGTTTGGTACCTTAATAAAGAAATTGGGCAATTAAATACAGTAATTGGTTCCTTGGCCGTCAGCTTTTCATGTGTTGATTAAATTGTAACAATTTCTTGTCATTTTGCCAAAGGCCCGATCTTAATTGCGAAACCAAGCAAGCAAGTAACAAAAAAAAAGTTTTCTGTCTTTTGTACCAGACCCAAATGTAAAGTTCATAACCGTAGTACAAAGGATAAATGTGAGATACACTCTGGGACAGAGTAACAAGACCGAAATATTTTGTCTTCTATTTCAGAAAAGAGTATAAAAACTCCGGGATTTCAGGTGTTGTTGATAGGAAAATTGACTGACTGAAATTTTCACCTTATCATATCATGAATCAGCTTATGCAATTATTCGCTGACATCATGCAATATTGTTGGGATAAAGCCAGAGATTTCATCTGTATATGACGAGAAAAACCTCCCACTGCCCGATGTACTCCTGTCGCTGATAAAGTTAAATTCCCCTTAAAGAATTATAGACCATCGACTATTAGGGCTCGATTAGGGCTTTTGATACGCTAAATCGGCGTTTGCAACGATGTGAACCGGTTAGTATGATGTAATATACTTTTTACAATTTAACTTCTATCAATAGGATTTGTCAGCTCAATATCGTGCGGGATGATGTTTATTTTGGGCCCACTCACCACATCACTGTGTCAGCGGTTTGGGTGCCGCCTTATTGCCGCCCTGGGTGGTTTCCTATGTGTTCTTGGTATGGTTCTGTCTGCACATGCGCCAACACTCAATATCATGTACCTCACATTTGGAGTCACGTGGGGTCTCGGAACATCATTTTGCTATTTTCCAACATTGATCATATTGGTTCCTTATTTCAACAAGAAACTGGCCCTCGTGAATGGGATCGTATCGGCCGGAGCTGGGGTCGGTACCCTCATTTTGAGCCCTTCAATTCAGTGGTTTGCAGGACGTTATGGCGTCAAGTACATGTTCTACTGTCTGGGGGCACTTCACGGTTTAGTACTTATAGCTGCAGCTTTATATCGACCATTACCACAGAAATATTTAGAACGACAAGGTTATGTTATCAAACCGAAAAACGAGGAAATCGAGAAAGCCTTCTCCAATGAGCGGCAACTAACCAAAGAAACTCTTCTGAGTCGAGATTCAAGAAACCAACTGGATAAACGCCGCCTTCCTATAGAGGATACTACAGAAGAGGAACCATTCTTTGAAGAGAGTTTTGACAGCACTAATGGTATGAGTGATACGAAGCAAGTCCTGATTGATCTGTTCACTGATAAAGCCTTTGTAGCGTGGTGCTGTGGATTGGCTATTTTCATGCTGGGTTATTTCGTACCTTTTGTACACATTGTGAGTAAATCTCATCATGATTTTTCTTTTTTTTTTCTCCCAGCTGGCACACAACGTTGTTTCAACGTTTATTTAACGTTCACAACGTCCGTTAGATGAACGTTGAAACAACGTTGTGTGCCAACTGGGCTTCTTGTGCTCCAGGCTGCGCGCATCCCCAGAATCGATTTTGATATATCAAAACATATCAGAGGGGATGCGTGCAGCCTACCTGCGTAATTGACTGAAATTGACGATTAAAAATAATGAAAATTCGGATGATTTTTTCTCAATTTTGGCTGGAACCTTAAATATTTAATTTTATATTTTATGGCGGGACCATTACACGCTTAAACATCCTACATTCAGAGACCAATACCTATGCTTACCCCTTATTCTAACACAGTCATTAAATGTATTTGTTAAGAAAGAATTTTTCTCTGATCTACACACAGGTTCGTTATGCGAAACTTATTGGAATCAAAGAAGTCGATGCAGCATTCCTGATCAGTGTTCTCTCCATTGTGGCTACCATCTTTAAAGTGTTGAGTGGAAAATTGGCTGGTGTTAAACGCATTGAAACACTCAAATTGTATGTACTGTTGTTTTTTCAAGATCTTTTTTTCTGAGGTCAAAAGTTCACAAATGATCCAAGGAGATCCTGAAAAAATTGAGAGAAAAATCCAGGGGGTGTCACCATTCCCTAAAATGACCTCTTCAACATAGGGGTCCATAGAAGTTTAGTCCTGGAATAGTTCAATCTTCTTTGTTTCTTTTTTAGAATAATTATAAGTTCAACAAATCTTTCTTATACAGGTATCAGATGGCTCTTCTTGTCATGGGTGTAGCAACCACATTAATCCCTGTTCAACAATCATATTTTGGATTGATCATCTACGCTGTCATCTTTGGAATGAGCGAATCTTGTTTCATTGTAATGATACCACTGATCACCAAAGACATTGTTGGTGTCCAACGCTTACCGTTAGCTATTGGTTGTGTCTTTATGTTGATGGGGATACCGACCGTTGTTGGAGCACCCATTGCTGGTACGTATTTTTATCCTATTACTTATGTACATTCTTTAAAGGCCAGTCTCCACTTGCGCGTACTGCGATCGCACCTTTTGGCTTCAATCCTTTTTGCTTAGAAAAAAGATTACGTCATAAAAGTGTAGCGCGCGCTCGAAAAAAAAGTTGAACACATTTCAACTTTTTTCAACCGTTACGTAAGATCACGCCAATGAAATTGCTTCATTTTTCTTTTGACCAATAGCGTGGAAGCATTGCTCGAAAAAGTGCGATCGCAGCGCGTGCAAGTGGAGACCGTTCTTTAAGATCAGACACTTTTTATGTATAGGGTATATTCAACCATTTCTCATACCCAGTTAGTACCTACTGATTGTAATAAAAACGTCGTCTATACTATTTTTCTGAATTCAATTCGCCAGTTTTAAAGATATTTAGGATACAGTTTTTCCTTGAATAGTAAAAAAATACCAACTAAATATAATCAAACCCTAACGATATCAGCGCTTTTTTAGACGCATTCTTGCTAAAAACTAGCTTTTAAAAAAGTTGTTGTTTTTCGATAAAATAAACAAGATACCCATTCAGTCAATCATCTAATTAAACAAATTAAACAGTACTTAGCTGGAACACAACGTTGTTTCAACGTTTATTTAACGTTCACAACGTCCATATAACGTTAAATGAACGTTGAAACAACGTTGTGTGCCAGCTGGGTAAGTTTTCACTCTGAATTCTAAACTCGTTCCTTTCAATTCTTAGGTTGGATATACGATGCATTTCAAGATTACTCGTACGCTTTTTACGTGGCCGGAATGATGAACATTTGTGGCGTCCTCATCATGTTTTTTATAACGTACTTCAAACAAGAGGGTCATCTACGTGAGAAAGTCTTAGAAGAAAGACGCAAATACCGTGAAGACAAAGAAAGACAAGAAGCCGCATCCAGAACGATCGTCATGACGTCATTTGCTTCTACTGAACGTATTTATCTTTCCAACCGTGATTTATTAAACCCGTATGAAGAAGCTGCTCGCAAACGAATCCCAACCGTATCGCGAGTTATCGAATTCACCAGTTTCGCGTCAAGCGAACGTATTTATTTATCAAGCCGTGATCTTTTGAATCCTTTCCCATCAAATAACAATATGGAACGGTTACGTGTTAACACGTTAGATCGCGTTCTCCCGACGGCTAAAAGTCACGATATCATAGACGGTTTCACAAGCCTACCGCACCCGCGTTCTAGCAGCGACGGTGCGCGTGCAAAACGTCCTGAATCCACGTCGTTTGCTGAGCAATACAAACTGGAGGGGACAGGTTATAAACCAAGAAATAGACCTTTATCGTTACAACTTACACCTTCATCACACTATCATCCAGAGCTGTACTTTCCAATGCCAAAGACGTTAGAAAGTATACAAAAGACAGTTATTCACGAGGAGCCAGAACCTGACTCCTTTGAACAATTACCAGAGCCTTGTGATCAGCATCCAGATTCACCAACACTTGCCAGATTCGCAGACCACCACCATCATCATAAACAGTGCGCTGATAGTTTAAATACATCAACAACAAGAACTCCACGTAAAAGCTTCTTAGTTGTATTTTGGAGTCGCTTGTGGAAAAGTTCTGGATCAAAGAGTAGATCAGTTTCCACGGTTCGTATGGAGAATGAGATTTTGGTTGTGGAAGAAAGACTAGCTGTTGTGTAGTAAATTTATTTGATATGTACTACAATTGACTCTCTCTATTTCCATCTTTAAGGGATCAAAGAATTTTCTTCGAATTAAAGAAAAATTCGAACTACAGAAAGTATTCCATACTAATTTCTAGCTGAGGGGACCAATATTTTAGAAAGATTATAGAAAGAATTGTAGATGTTCAAATTAGAGAGAGTTGGACTTTGGTTTTTAAAACAATAGCTGGTCCCAAACTTGAAGCACCTTTATATCCATACATTTCTTCGCAATGTTATCTGAGAAGGATTCATTTAAATATTGCATACCTCGACAGTTATGTCCTTTTTTACCATCACGATAAGTGCACGTGCAATAGTTAACAAACCATACCATTTTCGGATACTACTAATCCAGGGCTATCCAGCTGTGGGGATGATTCTTTCAGAAAATGCTCCCAGAAAAATGCTGACGTCATTGGAAAACGCCAAAAACGTCGATTTTTCGCCTTAAAAATGCCATTTCTCGGCACCAGGTGGTCCAAACTTAACAAATAACCCCATTTTCTTCATCTACTTTTCACGCTGAATCCGTTGGCAGCCTCAGGTATTTGATTTTCAGACTTCGAAAAAACCGTTAGTAAAGGGGGACCCTTGATAAGTTCTATCGATTAACTAAAAATCGATTCACTAGAAAACTGCAGGAGATTCGAAAGGCAAATTTTTTTAATCAATTCTACACCCTATCAGGAGAATAATATCAAAAATTTGCCCTGATCTAAGGGGTGCCCTACGAAGTGACACAATTCGGCCTCGGCCGCTGGTCTATATGTTATGTATGTCTGAATGTTTAAAGTTTGTACATATGTTTTTTTAAAGATTTATATTTATTGGAAGTGTAAATGGGGAGAAAAATATTTCGTCAAAGTTTGCATGTAATGATTTTCCTTGGGAAAGTTATGCTTAAACTTTTGATGATTAAAATGCAATTCAAATGTACCTCCCATGCAACTTCTGTATTAGACCAGTTCAAATTGGCACCAGTAAAGTGTTGTTATAGTCATTTCACGGTCAAAAGGAACCATGGATAATCAGCACCACTGCGCTCTGTATAACGATTTTCTGTTTGTTTAAGATTTTGGATGTTTTTAAATTGAACCAACGGGAAGTCGTGATGGGGGCGCAATCATTCTGATTACCTATGATTCATTTCGACCGCGAAAATATGGCCATGCATGGGTGTTCAAAATGACCATCACCGTTTCAAACCCTGACGCGAAGGTGTTTTTTTTGTTCTGCACATCAGACTCTATGGGTGGACTTGGAATATGTATTCTGTAAAAACATTAAGGATATCACTATTTTAGCAAAAATTGTAAATTGTAAATATCACTGTATTATAAAAATGAAAATAGTATTTTTCTAAAATTTATTTCAAGAAAAGGTAATATGGTATCCAAATATAAGGAATAATCACCCAGGTGGTGAAAAATAAATTTATTTCGTTTTTCTCCTTGGCCCCAGGTTATATATTTTATATGATAAATCTGTAAATAGACTATTAAATTAGTCGCTTAAGACACTGCAGCTAACGTTTGCATAAATAGTACCATTTTTCCCATTCTCCCAGTCGACTGTTCTTAAATTTTCTAAGTGGAAATTAAATGTTCTCAAGAAGTTTCTAATATTCTTAGCTTCTTTACCTGAAACCAGCATTCAATTACTTAGTAACTTCTCGCAGGTACGACGGAAACTTTTAAATTCTCGTGCGGCGAATGAGGAAATTTAAGCAACTTTACCGAAGAAGAGGAAAATTTTGGCATTTTTAGTGAAAATCTGGTACGCTGGTTGCCGTACCTGCCGTACCCGGTGTGTCGTGCCTCGTGTTGTAATCTAAATTATTTTAAAGGCTTTTCATGAAATTATCCTTTATGTTCTTTTAAATTCTTTCCCTTAAAGAATGTATACGGCTTTTTTAGGGGTATTCGAGGTCCCCCGTAAAGATCCAACCATGGTCTGCTGAGTCAGCATACTGACCTGACTAAACGATAAATCATCGTCTATTTTGAAAGCATTCTCTCACACACACGCACACGACTATTCTTTTAAACATTACTTTTTTCTTCCAAAACAACCGAAGATATCACCCTCACCCTTCCTGTTTTTATTTAATAGTCTTTTATATTGTAGCATTTAAAAGAAAGTTTAAATCAATAAGGAGGAGAAATTCTTCCCCTCTCGTTTCATTTGTGAAAAGTTTCTTTGTTAAAATCTTTTGTTTAAAAATATTCGTTTAGAGAATTATACTAATTAATTATGTGAATTCTTGATAATAGGCCCGATAAAATTTAAATCTCGATTTTTTATTTGTTATGATGACTCAGCATTTTATGGTCGGATCTTTGCGGGGGACATGGATATATAAAGATTTCATATGGCTTTAAGAAAGCAGTAAGTATATTGATTGCTTAATTTCTGATACGGACAAACGTCATATTATCAACCTTCTCGATGACATGATATCACCTTCAAAAAGATAGTTGTACGGGTTTGAATCGATATTTCATCTTTATATTAAGTGGGTAATGAAATAACACTTCTTTTGGAGAAACCGAAAACCTGACCTTGCAAATCGTTATAAAGCTGAAGAACGTCACATAATTGAGGAGATTTTCCAATCAATCATCAGTGTAGGAGTGCAAGCTACTTACCAAATTTGGAAAAAGAATTCTGGCATAGACCCTCCTTCTTTGAGATTTTTTTCAAACGGTGGTATGGTAAAAGTTAGGTGACACGTTGAATCCTTAGCATTCTAACAAGGGGACAACTATATCAACGTATAGCAAATACTTTTTCGTGTTTCTTAGAAGGTTAAAGTCACAACGTTCGAAAGTATGAAATTACGATTTGTTGCATTACTCCTATTCTTTATGACCGTGGCAAATGGAAACGAATCAACGAAGACGGTTGCTTCTTGTGCTTGGCTTGAAGAGGAAATAGTATGTAAACTAATTATTATGGAACCACCTATTCGCTCCTTTTTAAAAGGAGACAAACAAAGATATCTTTGATCGGGTGCATAACTTAGATTGTAGCATTGTTGATCATGGCCTGGTTTACCATAAAATTACGGCTAGTCTCAGAAAAAAAACATTGCTGAAAGTTGTAGTGCTACTTGAGAATATTTTGAGAAGAGTTTAATTGTGAAGTTAACTCTCTTCCAATCAATGGTGACAAATTATTGACTCAATATAATGGAGGGGGTTGAGATGTTTGAAAAAAGTTGGGAGATAACCTTATATAAGAGAGTTTATAACACTTTTCTCATTATTTTTTGTCCTTGATTCTATAACTGAACTTGACCTTAAATCAGTTCTTATGAGTATTGTCTTATAAGCTAATGCGTATTGAAAATGACCCTCGCTTGAATTTCTGACGAAATCTTTTCCTTAGAACCCAGTCTCACCAAGAAAACATACACCATTTTACACTTACAATGAACGACTGGAAGAACTGGTCAATCATCAAATCAACTATGAGATGAATGCTTTCTACAGTTACCTAAATATGGTAGATGTTGATTTATACCTTCGTATGATTTTTGACCCCTCCCCCCCACTGGGGTTAAAGGTTTGCAAGGTGACGGGTCCAAGAGACTCAATTTTGACCTTTTTGCGACCTTTCAAGAGACTTTTTGAGGTGGTTTTTATCGTAAAGACATCTGCTTTTATACTCTTGTTCTTGTATAAGTCAGGGTTTCCAGAATTGATTTGCGAAATGACGCTTTCATAGAACCACTTTCTGCGCAGTTTTCTAACAACCTTTATATTTTGCGGAATTCAATATCATAGAATCATAGGAATATATCCCCCGTCAAGGTTTTTTGGATCAGAACCAATTCCCGCCGATTCCTTAAGAAATTACATTCTAACTTTCTTAAATTTTTAAAGGCATCTTATTTTGGAACTGTGGAAAACAATTTGGAAGGCTTTTACAATTATTTTCATTCATCGGCCATGGAAGAACTGAAACATGCTGAAATGTTGATGAAATACCAAGCGAAAAGAGGAGGACGTAATAAATTGTTACCCATCCAAAAGGTTTGTTTATTTACCCCCGTTTAGTTGTTGGAGTTTGATCTTGCCCAGTGCTGGCTAACCCAGTGAAAATCATGGCTCCAACCCAACCCGTTGCATAAGTAACGCCCACTAGAGTCTTGTTGCTGGTATTGACCTCATCAAAATTAGCGTATAATCAATACACTCAAAGTTTTTTTACCCCAGTTAACTAACGTCAAAACGTTTACACGATTATAAACTTCTTCTTTCTAGAATCACAAACTCTAATGAAATTTAAATTTTCTGCGTTAATTCAAATTTTAGAAAGCCCCACCCAACTGGGATTTCGACACCTAAAGGGACGAGAAGGGGTGTATATAAGTCAGTGGTATTCAAGATTTATTTGGTAGAAGCGCAACAACTTCTCCAACTTATATTTTGTTGAGTCCACTTCCTTTAGATCCACCATTGTAAGACTTTGTATCCCTAATCAAAGAATTTTATTGTTGCGATTTGGTGCCATATTTGCTTAATAAAAATTTCCTCAATAGCTATGGTAACAAATAATCATCAATGGAGTACAGTGAGTCTCCAATATATATATATAGTCTAGAAGTATAAAACCTTCAACTACTCAAAATGGAAACAATAAAGACAAAAACCCACAAAACAAAAAGACAATACAAATACAACAAAAATCTAGAATGAACATTCACAGAAAATCAATCAGGTTGGAGTAGAAAAGGAAAATATGATGACATAGAAATCCGTCAATGTAAAACTAGTGATCTAAAATGACTTTAAGGAAGAAAGTAACTCAATATGAGTTAAGATGGAAAGAAGTAACTCAATATGAGTCAAAAAATATTTCAAAAAAAAAAAACACGTTATCTGTTCCTCAGTTTTCGACCTACACAGGATTTCGGCCATTTGTGAAAATATCCTCCTATATGATGGAAATAGGGTTGTGTAGGTAGGCCAAGCAGTGTTAGCTAGACACCACCACAGATAAAAAGATGTAAAAAGATGTGTTTAGTGAAAGTATGAAACGCGCGCAAATATAAAATAAACTAAAACTTAAACTCCACGGAACCAGCCGAAGAAACTAAAATAACAATGAAAAAAGAAGTGTACTTTCTACTAGACAAAGTTGCCACACCTTTGACACGTTTCTGCCACAACGTTGTAGAAAGCATACTAGATGGGAAGGAACTGGGATTGGATCGCCACTATCCAACCCTGTGGCTCTCACACACATTTTACAGTTCAAAGAAGAAGATGGAAAGAGTGGGAAAAGAATGAGAATTCAAAAAAGTCGGACTATAACCCGGTTCGAAGCCCCGTACACCGTGACCGCTCACCGCAAGAGCTGGCGAACGAGTGAATCTTGAGAGAGTTGAAATCTTGAAAATTCTATATATATTCGAGTAAGGTTTATGAAGCATTGTTAAGGGACATTGGAGTTATAGAGGTTCGAGTTAAAGGGACTCCACTGTAGTATCTAAACCGCTTTTGCTTTATTTTCAAAAGCCGATACAATCAAACATTTGGACAAACAGTGTGGATGTGATGAAGGATGCTTTGAAACTGGAGAAAGACATCACCACCAAACTACTTTGTTTGCATCGGTTGGCTAATGACAAGTACAATGATGTTGATGTAAGCCCCCCTGTTAGAATTTTAAGGACACTTGCAAGCAAAACATGTTTCGATTTGAAAAGGCCTAGGTATCAGTTTTCCAGTACCAGGCTCAACGTGGAAAGCCGGAAAGCTGGATATTAAGGAAAATGCACGTTTTTTTTTAAGAAACTACTTTTACCAAGCAGCCTCAATTTTTCTTAAGAATTCGGCCTTTTAAGCCTAAATGTTTCTAAACTTTTTGACATAATCAGCCTATTTTTCATTCCAAAGAAAAAAACAACATTTGTTTTGATCATAGACATATGAAAAGTTATAATGTCTAAATGCTCATATGTCTATGTTTTGAATGGAAGGTACTTAAAAAACGAATTAGAAAATGTTATTTTCTCATTCTCATTCTCAGCATGTCTCTTAGATGTTTCTTAGTTTTTAGGCATTCCGAGCCTCATGTTTCTTAAAAGTGTGTTTCTTAAAAAAAACAAGATGTGTTTAAGGTTTGAAGTAGTAAACCCCTGTGTCACAAACTCGACGGACACACCCCACCACACTGGAAAATTTAGCGAAAATTTCGTTCAAGGTAGGAAAATCAATTACAATTTCAGCCCACTGGGAAATTGAGTTTGTTTTAATCCCCATTTGAATTTCAATGGAATAAATTGCACTTTAAAACCATCCCTGCTGGAGTTTTAAGCCTCGGAACAAAATAATTGCTATTCCTATCGGGATTTTTATTACTGCTGGGAAAAAGTTCAACCGGGTTTGTGAGACAGGGATGTTAGTAGTAAAGTGAATTAAATTATTAAACACATGTTCACGTCTTCATTGATTTGTTTTTCAGTTGGTGAATTTCTTGGAAGGCGAGATGATACCTGAACAATATTCATCCATGAGCCAAATACAAAGTCATATCCACAACATTCAAAAGCTAGCTTCCTCAGGAAACAAATCACTGACGAATTATGGTCTTGCTGAATTTCATTATAATATTGAGTTGTTAAAGAGAAAAGAAAAATAGCTTTTACATTATTTCAATTTGAATAATTCAATATACCAAGTTTCTTTCTTGAATATATTTAATACAGTGAGTGGCGACGGATTATAAGAATTTTATAGCACGCGTCTCTGGGGGGGGGGGGGGGGGTACTAGGGTTGCGAGCTGACGGGGGGGAGGTACCGCCCGACTTTCGAACTTTGGACCCTTACCGGGACTAAAAAGGAGAAAACAAAGGAAAGTTTTGGGAATTTCACGACCTTTAGCGGACAAATTTGAGCTATTTGGACCAAATTTCGATCTTTCAGGGGGTAAAAAGTTGAAATTTTCCTATTTTTCCTACCCTTAATGGGACTGAAATTAGAGTCCAAAAAAGGTACCCTTAAGGGCGGCACATACCGTACCCTCCATTTGCTTAAGTACCCCCCCCCCCCCGCACGTGTCTCAATCACATCTCATTTTTTGCAAAAATTGATACTTTTAAACAATGCTGCTGTATGAATTGAGCAAATTTTAAAGACATTTGACCGAATACAAAAATAATTGAATTTGAATTTTTTCTTTAAACGAAAAAAATTTTTTGAAAAATTTCAATAGTTCTGAAAAAATCACGAAAAATAATTCTGAAAAAGATTTTAAAAAAGATAGAAATTACTAATTTTAGTACAAATTTACAAAAAAAAATTCTCAAATTTCAGTCTGGATACCACCTTTTTGATATTTTAGTACCCCATGGTACTAAAAGGATTTTTAAGTTTTTTGGATACCACCACGTTACTAAACATCATTTCCTGATATCCTAGATTTTAGTTTAGTACTGACCCCGCCCTGATCACTTTGCTTTTCAAATACAGTAGAACCTCTAATTGTAGCGGACACCATCGGGGAACGGGGTTAGTGTCCGCTAATTAGAAGTGTCCGCCTTTTAGAAACAATTTGAAGCTTCATTTATTACCTTGTTGCCCATTTCCGACGGCTTATTAGCAGACGCCCACACTAAAAAGCTTATAGAGCAGGCAAATATCTATCAACCCATCGGCCGGGCGATGTCAATTGAACTGTTTGATTACCGAACCAAATCGAACAGTCATCGAACCAAGAAATTGCGGTAAGGTCAATAACTGGAACCATTTGAGCTACAAAAACATTGATTGAACTTGATCAAACTGCGATATAACTTTAATCAATACTGAAGATTTTCTGGTAAAGTTCGATTACTCTTCGATCAGGTTCGGTAATCAAACACCTAACCGTTTGATTTCGTTCGATGAAATTTGATGGTTCGATATGATATACGACAATACGACCCTCGACATGGCCCGAGAATTCTCGGGCCAAAACTTTTATTGGAATTCGCGTAAAGCCCGAGGATGGCCCGAGCTGGCCCGAGAATTCGAGCTGTGTTCGGGCCACACGCGGGCCACGCACGGGCCACACTCGGGCCAATTTTTGAAAACATGATTTGAACAGGCGTGTAATTTCAGGAGACTGAATTTTTTTAACATTTTCTTGAGAAAAACTTGATTTCTCTTAATTATATTAAATATATGAATGTTGTAAATTCATATAAATATTAAATGTCTTATTTGGTATGAAAACATAGTTATAAATATAATTAGGGTGAAAATATTTGCTAGTAAACTGGTCCTGGTTTTAAACTGAAGCGTGTCCACTGGAAGCTCGTAAAGTTTTTTTGAGCGATATAAACAAAACAGACAAGTCTTATTTTGTATTATTTTGTTTGACTGGACATGCTGAATCAATTTAAATATGGAATCTTCTGACCTGGCCCGAACATGGCCCGAATGACTCAGGTCATGTTCGGGCCAAAAGAATTGATAGGGTCTCTCGGCCCGAACATGGCCCGAAGAGGCCCGAGAATTCTCGGGCCATGTCGAGGGTCGTACGACAATCGGTTTGATAGGGTTCGGTTGACATCGCCTGGGCTGGCATCGGGGAGGAAAAGCTGGAACTTTTTCTTAAACCAAACACATTGGTTGAAAACCAATCAAACTTCATCAGATAAAAGTAAAAGATCATACCTGTGGCTGTGCTGTTTGTAGTTTTGATGAAGAAGAGGGCTATGAGTTGTTGTGGAAAATTAACTCTTTTTGTACTATTTACTGAGCATTATCAATTTATTGGTGCATTCACTAACTACACAAACATAAAATACTTAGTAGTAAACGAATAATAAACCTCTTTAAATACTCTACAAAAGACCAGAAAACATGATAAAAATTTATAAAAACAGCAGCAAGTTTCAAACAGTCGGGTGTTTAAGATAAAAACTGCAATTATTGCTCTTTTCGGAAATTATTGCCGAAAACGGCAATTTTTTTAACGATGAAATGCTGAATCAGCAAAATGTGTTGTCCTTTTAAGGGCAAAGATGTCAGAGGTGTTTGAAAATAGTAAAATTGCATCGAGAAAAAGGTTTTTCGGATTTTTAAAAGTGATTTTTTCAATTTTTCGTTGCTCAATAACATGAAAAGTTCTAAAATAATAAGTTAAAAGATCCTGCATCGATGCCGAAACACAGCCAGAAAGTAGGCACTTCAGTCACGTGACTAAAAGTTGTCGCGAAAATTTAGCGGGGAATCGTTTCTTTATAAAGACGGGGTTTTGGATTTTTCAAAAAATAATATACATTCTTCTATCAAAATATGGCAGGGGTTTTTACCAGCCTTTCATAAAACAAATGATTGTGTCAGAAAGAGATAACAAAACCCCCGTTGTAAATTTGTTTACATATGACTCGATTTTGCTATCTGCATTTCGAACAAAAACCAGTTGAAAACAAAACTAGACGAGGCAAAGTGGGCCTACTTATCGCGAGGGTGTCAAATACCACGTGTTCAATAATAAAATCAACTTTTATTTGCAAAAACGGCAATAATTGCCGAAAACGGCAATTTTCATTTATTTACTTTTTTATTTTTCTGCTGATTCAGCATTTCATCGTTAAAAAAATTGCCGTTTTCGGCAATAATTTCCGAAAAGAGCAATAATTGCAGTTTTTATCTTAAACACCCGACTGTCAAAAGGCGGTGAAAACTAGTTTCAAGCAGCCATTAATGTTTACAAAGGCTTGGTTACACTTCTTACACTAGCGTATTTTAATTATTAAGAAAAGCGCTGTTTTTTATCTTTGTGAGTGAGTCCACCTTTGGAATATTGGCCGTAGTACGCCTGCAGCCAAACACCCACGCCATAATCCCCCAATGTACGGAATACTATAAATACGGGCTAGCTGTGTACGACAAAAAAAAAAAAAGACGGCGAAAATTTAAACCATCTGCACAACCTCGTGAAGCTATGAAGCCACCTATGCTCGCTGTGCTCGCTCGGTGGCAATAAGTGCTTGAAATAAAAATATCTAAAAATGTTTTTTTCGATTTTGGACGTCTGTGACCCGTTTGATATTCAATGTCCGCTAATTGGAGAGCTATAATAGGGGTTTTGGCCATTTCGTGCGAAAAAATTTGTCCGCTAATCAGAGGGTCCGCTTATTGAGTGTCCACCTTTTAGAAACTTTTTTATGAGGATTTGACTAGGAAACGGCCGGGGAAAATGAAATTGTCCGCTAATCAGAGGTGGCCGCCTTCTAGAGTGTCCGTTAATTAGAGGTTTTACTGTAATAGAAGACGGGGACATATATTTTTAGATTGCACTTCTTTCAATGAAATCTTTTCTAGGTTTCTTACTTGTGATATGATTGGTACGGCCTTCATCCAAGATCTTGTCCGCATGATCGCAATGCTGTTACTTTTGTATTATTTGTCGTCAGATTTTTGCTATTCTTGAGGGTCATATATTCGGCTTTTGTCTTAGCTCCAGTTGTGAGGTGAGACCAATTTAATTTGTTGTTCTACGGGCCCGACCGACCCTATTTTTGCTAAAATCAAAAAAATAATGATATTGAATTTCTACTACAATATATTTTACACAATAGTTATTTGTAAGAATCAAATTTTAATAAAGCTGAAAATTAATTCAAGAAATTGAAAAATTTAGAAAATCAAGCATTCCATACACTAAGATTTTATTATGATCATGAAGATAAAAAAAGTGAAATTTTAATCTAGATATTTTTTGGAAAACATTTTCGATACTTTACCAATCCTGATAAATGAAAAATTTATTCTTATTTTACCGACCGACCGACCCATATTTTGCTTAACGATCTGCCCGTAGAACAACAAACTTAAATTGGTCTCGTCTGTGAGTAGGTTGCTGTCGTCGAATAGCTAGCCAAGGATATGTTTAAGGGGGTTTACGGTTGATGGAAGAGCAGAATCGGCCTTTTTTTCGTATAGAGGGGCTGAATTTGACCGAAATTGCAACGGAACTTTGAAAACTTGGTCCTTTGTCGGATACGAACAATTTAGCAATTTTAGTGTGTATAAATGGAATTTAGCAAAAAGTTTTTCGGAATTTCAGACGAGATTTCAGAATTGTCAAAAAACATTCAAAATTCCTAGAATTTCTCACAAAATTCTACAATTTCCATATTCTAATCTAAGCAATTTTCAGTGGCTGAATTTTGGATCTTTTTGTTTGAGACAATTTGACGGAAATTGGCCGAATTGCAGAAGCGGGTACTCTCGGGTGCCTACAGACCAAAATAAACGTACAGGCTGAAATAAACGTACTACAGGCTAAAACGTAGTACAACATTAGTGCAGTATGAAATAAATAAACGTACAGGAAGGAATAAACGTACAAGCGGGAAAATTCTTCAAAATGAATAGACGTACAGGTCCTAAGGTACGTACATATGCGGCAAATTTGACACGAACAAATTAAACGTACAAAAATTAAACGTACATGTACGTACGTTTATTAGGCACCACCCGAGAGTACCCCCTGAAATCCCTCCCCTGTTTAAATTATGAATGTGTGTTTTTTTTCTGTGACGGAAACGGTAAGGTTCTAATTTTCCTACATCCTACCTGACTGACTGAGGACGACGGTAAATCAGCACTTTTACCGTCCTCGATTTTACGGGTCAAAACTGTGGGTTAGTTATTCCAGATCGCTTCTGTTACTTTAACGTCCTCAAATTCTGACAGTTTGAGTCATAGTTCAATCAAAGTTTTCTTAGAAACTCCTGCGAGGAAGATTATAGCCTCATTTTATAAATTATACTCACCAAGAAACTTTAGGTTTAATAATTTTTTTTTAATTTAGTTTTTATTTTTAAGTTTCTTGTAGTTGTTGTACTCACTACTACTACGGGGTACTACTCACATATTATTCTCTTCAAAAAAGATATCTTTAGATTATAAGAAGGAAAAATGAAGCCCTACTTTTATCAAGGGGCGAAGTTGGCCTCGCCTGCCTATATTCTCAATCAATGCGACGACACTGTCGAACTTGGGCGTCAATGCGGCGTCGATTATTTATGATTGGCGCTTGGGCGGGAGCTACCGAGATGGTAGCCTTGAGCTGCGACATATCGGCTGACGTAGATTTTAAGGGCAGCATGCTCAGATCGCACGTGAAGAAGTAAGTGAATCGAGCGAAACAACCACAACACAGACGAAAGTTTTGAGGAGGAATAGAAATTTTCAAATTTATTGAATCATACACCAAAGAAACAGGATGGCTGATCTTGAAATTGTCAAAAGTATGTATAGTTACAATTATTTTATTTATCTTCACAACATTTGCGATTAATTAATTTAAGATAGTTTTGCTCAATCTTTTGTCTCGAAAGAGAGAGGGGATTGTTTTAGGCGCTTCTACCATTCTACTTTCAGATGTTACTCTAAGTCTTTGAAGGGCTGCTGCAGCCCTATTTTTAGTTTTATAGGATACAAGTGACCCTTAGACCTTAGGCGCTCTGGCATAGTGGTCATTGACCTATGTTGGTTGCTGTTGATTCCCACTCGCAGCGGTTCACTTGGCAAGTGAATGAACCTTCGCCTGGATCAACCCATGCCATCTGAGGGTAATTGGGTAGTCAGTTCAAGGTACTGACGGGGTGCTAATTAAAAGCGTTAATAGTTGCCAAAATGGGAAGCCTCTTGCGACTCAACCCAAACAGAAATAGAAATTAGAGGGCCTTGCCTTCTCTTCAGCCCTAGATTGTGACTTTAGCCTGTGAATCCAAGCTCAAAATGTTATGGAAAAAATTTCCTCAACCATATTGTACAGGCCCGGCAGAACAACTGTAAAAGGGGGGGGGCTGAAGGTTCAAATTGAAATAAAATTGGCTAGGAATTGGAGGAAAAAAATCTAATTTGCTTATAAGTGGGGAGGCTGAAGTCTCCCCAGTGTCCTTGCTTCCGCTGGGCCTGACATGCAAAGTTCTAAAATTTTATAGAGCTTGGGGCAGGTAGATTAGTCTGATGCAGAATGTTTGCACAGTCTGTGAGTGAACTCGTGTTGAAAGACTACAGAAACCTGAATAGACATGCATGAGGACTGGGTCACAATTAGGTTTTGTTTGCGTCATTTTCAGACCCCAAATGCAAGTCAGTCGCTCACTCAGCATATAAATCATTGGAAAAATGTGCTCTGAATATAGGTGGTTGGGCGGTACTAAATTCATCGGAAAATGCGCTCTATTTGAGCATAGGTTTGTTCATGTGAGTGCGCAAGCCGCAATGTTGATTTTTTTCAAATCGCGACCTGGCAAAAAGCAGTTGTGTAGCGCTTTTTAACGCAAAGAATCTTTGAAAAATTGTGGATAAAAATCTTAAAACACTTGATGATCAAAACGCTGGCTACACTGAATCTACAAAATCCTTTGAATAATATCGCTGAAAAATCAAAAACATCAGCCATATGTATTTAAACTTCCAGCCAATATCCATGAATCTATTTTTTATTTTCATCTGTTTTCCTTTTTTATGCCGAGTCAGCTTTTTCCATAAATTATGTACACATTAAAATTATCAAAATGTGACAAGATTTAACTATTATTTTGTTTACAAGCAAAATTAACAAATATTATCTACATATTTAATTTTTTGGGAAATTTCGCCCTCTGAAACCACCACCAAGACTTTATAACCATTCTTTATAACCATTAATGAAATGACTCTTTCTTCCATTTAAAGATTGAAGACCAAAATCTTAATAGATGTCCAGTCTAACTACAAACTGCCACATCATTAGATGGAGATCTGATTGCAAAATAATTAAGGGTGAAGATGGTCATTCAAGCAAAAGGGTTTCTAATACAAGTGTTTTTCTTTTTCAGAAAAAAAGAAAATGAAGAAATCCAAAGAAACAAGTAATGTTCAATATTTTATTTTATTTTATTTTAAGCTTTGCATGTGTGTTTTACAAACATTACAGTTAGGCCTTACCAATAGGGATCTTATTGCAAAGGAGTCCAAATCTATTTCCTTGCTGTTTTTGGTCTGCAGGATGAATTAATGTAAATGATCATTTGTTTGTTATTAAAACCTTATTTCCAGATGGAGATGTTGATTCAGACAGTGAATATGTTATCAAGCCTACAAATATTGTGCCAAAGTTGGACACATCCAAATGGCCATTGTTGTTGAAAGTAAGACCTTCTAGTTAAAAATCTAAATTCTGATTTCTTTATGGCAAAAAAAAAATACTTTTGTTACAAAATGAGTATAATAATGCCAACTAATTAGCAAAAGCTGATTTGATAAATTTGTATGAATTAAAATTCTATGGAATATGGTTGATATCTTAATAAGGCTGACATCTAAATATAAGAAAATCATCTAATGTAATGGTTACAGCCGTGATTCTAAAAATTCTGTCTTGGTACATTCTCAGTTCAAACTCCAAATCAATTTTTTCGATTTTAGAATTATGACAGATTGAATGTGCGAACAGGTCACTATACACCAATCCCATGTGGAAGTGCACCATTGAAACGAACTTTGAAAGATTATCTTGCTGCTGGATTCATTAACCTTGATAAACCTGCAAATCCATCTTCTCATGAGGTAGACTTTCTCTTTATTTCTGCTGGTTAATTAATGGGAAGTTCTTTTTACACCAACCCATTTTCAAGCCGAAATTGTCTAAAATGACTTATTTGTCCGATTTGACGTTAAATAATTTTGTATAAAAACACTATTTTTCTTTAGAATTATCATTCCCTTGAGATCGGACCGAGTCTGAAACATGTCGGGAAAAATCAAAATATAATAGCCGCATTCTTCTTCACCGTTCAACATATTTTTACACTCAACTGTACTCAGGGCCATTCATATAGTGCTTAAGCAAGTAGTGAAGGGAAATTATCCTCATGTATTTTTATATTTTTCGTTTTTCAGGTTGTTGCTTGGATTAAGAAGATATTGAGGGTACAAAAGACTGGACACAGTGGTACTTTAGATCCTAAAGTAACTGGGTGTCTAATTGTTTGTATTGAGCGTGCCACTCGTTTGGTAAAATCCCAACAAGGTGCAGGAAAAGAATATGTTGGTATTCTTAGACTTCACAATGCTATCGAAGGCCAAGATAAGCTAGCACAGGTAAATCTTTTAAATAGTTACTTTACAAAAATCAAAAGCAACCATGAAATTTTAAATAGATTTACTATGCTTATTATTTATACTGGTTTATATGTTAAAAAGGAGTCTTCTAAATCAAGTGCCTCACGTGCCCTAGTGCCTTAACTTTTTTTACGTGCCTCTAGTGTCCTAGTGCCTCATGTGCCCTAGTGCCTTAAAATTTCATTTGCCCTAAAATTTTCATGTGTCCTAAATTTTTTTAGCGATATGAGGTCTTTCTTATCGGTATTTCCGGATTAAGTCGATAGCTACTGGGTATCGGTAATTCACAGCTTTTTTAGTGTCTCACGTGCCTCAAGTGCCCTAATGCCTTAAAATTTCCCTTGCTCTAGTGCCCTAATTCTTTAGTTAATAAACTCAACCTTTGGATAATTTTCATTCAACTTATGTTGCCTTTCTAAACATAGAAATTAGCTAAGTGAAGTATCGTTAAAGCTTTGTTTCAAATTTTTAATTACTAATAATTAGACTAAATATCTGTCCTCTTCTTATTATTCTGACTATTTCTGTTTGACGACCTGGAATCATTTAAATATATAATTATATCGCTGTTGTGGAAAACAATTCTGAATCAAAAAACTAGCTGCTACAACCAGGCCATTTTTCATGCCCTTTAAGCGTCCGGTTATCGGACGCTGCCCCTCTTAAAATTACTAAAATATTGGTAAAAACCGCCTTTTAGAAGAAAAACACTGGAAAAAGTGCCCTTTTTGGCCACCAACAGACGCTGCCTTGCCTTTCTAAAATATGACCTGACAACAACGATCTCAGTGGAACTCAAATGTTTTCACAGAGCCATTGCAGTTGCCGTTGACTTCGGAAACTCACTAATAAGGTCTGGCAGTGGGAAAAAAAAATTAATAAACGTCCCCTACCCTCTCTCCTTTATTCGGCACCTGCCAGTAAAGAGAACGAAAGTGAGAGCAAAAAGTGTCAGCAAATTCTGTTGACAAGTACTCGCTTGTGACAAGATAATTGCCCCTTGTTTCGACTACAATTTTTGGACCTACCCCGGTGGGGTAGAGGTCCTATAAATTAACCGATGTCTGTCCGTTCGTTCGTCTGTCTGTTACCAGCTTTTCTCAGGATTGGCTCATTAGTTTTTTCTGATTTTTGGCACAATGATGCAAAATGGCAATGCCCAAAATGTGACGGAGCCCGATTTTGGAAAAAAGTTTTTCCGGCTGAAAATGTCAAAAATATACTGGAAAAACTGTTTTTTGGCATATTCTCAAGATTTTATCATTTGTTTTTTCTGCTGCCGGAAATATGCCGGGAATCACCGTTTTTGCAGATTTTCATCGGACTTTTTCCTTATATTTCATAGTCTTTTCACACAAAAACAATATTAATAGCAATGCTCACCATGAAGCATAGTTCAATTGTCAATAAAACAGATTTTTGAAGCCGGAACTTACTAAAAATTGCCGGAACAGCTGATTTGCCAGAAAAATGGTACTTATATTTTTTTATGAAATTTTGCACAATGATGCAAAATGTCAATACTTAAAATGTGACGGAGCCTGATTTTTTGCCGTCAAAACCGGTTTGTTGCCATTTTCTCGAGATTTCATTAATCGTTTTTCCAGATTTTTGCATAAAGATGTGTATCAGCAATGCCCTAAGTGTGGTCAATTCGAATTTGTGCGTTAAAATGCAATTTAAAGTAAAGTAAAGGTGTAGGTAATATTTCAGAGAATTTAGGACAAGTGAAAAACAATAGGAAACATGAAAATTTAATGGCACATGAAAAAGGGGTTAACCATTCCTGAAAAGTTGTACGAGACATTTTTTATTTTCACGTGATTTTGGATTTGTGATTTTTTTTCTTGAAAAGAATAGTGAATGTGAAACAGTGTGAAAAACTTAGGAGCATGTGAAAAAAAATTTGGCACATGGAAAAAGATAGGGCTCGTGGAAAAAAATAAGGTACATGGAAAAATAAGGCACATGAAAAAAATAGGGCACGTGTGAAGAAATTAGGACTCGTTAGAAAATCTGGGCACGTGAAAAATTCAGGGCAATTGAGGTACTAGAGGCACTTAAAAAAAGTTAGGGTACGTGAGGCACTTGATTTAGCAGACACGTTAAAAAGGATGTAACTGAACATTTTTTTTCAATTCCAGGCTATTGAAATGTTGACAGGTGCTTTATTTCAAAGACCACCTCTCATCTCAGCTGTCAAACGTCAGTTGCGTGTTCGTACAATTTATGAAAGTAAACTCCTGGAGTTTGATGATGAAAAACATCTTGGTAAGCGTTTTAAAACATCTCACGATCAATAACTATGGCATTTTTTTGGAATGTTTTTTTCAGTAAGACAATCTGAAAATTCAGAGTATAAAGTGAGATTGATTTAGTTTAGATATCTTAAAGTGATTAGTTTTCTTCCAGGCTTGTGAAAAGGGGATTCCCATGACTCAAAGATCTTCTTTACAGCACTTCATTATTGATTTTATTGCTTAAAGAAGATGTTTTCCAATGCAACTTAATAACATAAGTATTCACAAGAATTTCACATCATATGTGCTCTATTTTAGCTGTTTTCTGGATGTCTTGTGAAGCAGGAACCTATGTTAGGACGTTGTGTGTACATCTGGGATTGATCCTTGGAGTTGGTGGACACATGCAAGAGCTTCGTAGAGTTAGATCTGGAATCCAGTCAGAAAATGTAAGTATTAAAAGTAACTTGACAATCCATTTTCATTCCATACAATCTTTTAAAACAGCTTTTTATTCATAATCCATTCAATTCAATCTTTCAGTAAAATTATTATTTTAGGATGGTTTAGTAACAATGCATGATGTGATGGACGCACAATGGGTTTATGATAATACAAAAGATGGTGAGTAAAAGCTTTCTTTAGAATTATATCACTGGCTCATTTTTAACCCTATTCATACTAGGCTTTTAAGGGCGGTTCAAAACTAGGGGGTGTTCCTGTACCACCCCTTAACTTTTGATCTAGTGGGTCTTTTTGGATGAAATTTGGCACACAAGATCCTTGTCATATAAGGTAACTTTTGACAAAAAACTTTTTTGATGAAGTCTTATCATGCCAAAAGTGAGTGGAATTGTTATCTAACAAAGCTTCCCTCTGTCTAAAATGCTTATTTTATCCTAATATTCAATAAATTACGGTTTAAACGATATATTTGACATAGAAAGAAATTTATGCTCAAGGTGTGAAAACTTTTAGGCGTCAATTTTTATTTTATTTTGAAGCTAAATTAAAGTTAGGAATTTACAGAAAATTTCATGTCAAAAGCTAACACTACTTCATTTTCTCTTGTTAGAATCTTACTTAAGGAGAGTCGTGAAACCTTTAGAAACACTTCTAACGTCTCATAAACGATTGGTCATCAAGGACAGTGCTGTAAGTACTCTTTCAAATTTTCAGAAGAAATATATTTCAGGACAAAACAGTGCGATTTCCAAAATATTCTTGTTCTAATTATATGGCTCAAACTACTTAAGATATCAGAATGAATAAAAGAAAGATCTTTCACATCTCAGTATTAAGCCAAACCTTGCTGCCCAGAAACTTTCATTGTTTTTTTTCCATTAGTCCTAATGTGCAGGTATATTTGCAAAAAAGTGGTGACAATTTTTTGGAAAAAATATTTTTAAAAATGTCATATAACCCTGATTTTTTTCCCTGTTATTGTAAACTGAAACCCTTAGAATCCAAAATATCAAATTTTGTGGTGTTTTAGAACAAAAGTTCCTGAAAAAAAATGTCCCATACGTTACGGGTACTTTTTTGGACCTGCTGAACCTGGAAAAGATGATTGAAACCTAAAAATTGTTTCATTTTAAGGCAAATACCATGTACCACCAATAGTAATATAATTGTTTGGAAAAATGGCTGTCTCAGCAACAAAAAATTCAATTTAATGCCAAAAATTGCTCAAAAATGTTAAATATGGTGACAATTATTTATAATAGAAGTAGAACAACACAACTTGATCAATTAAAATTTGGCACAAACCAAGTACTGTATATGAGTAAAACACCAAAATCAAGGAACATAACCAAAACCTGAGTAAAACAAATATATTTGTTTGCCTTCTCAGACCACCCCATTTACCAAAAAATTGTCCCAACCCAGGGGGGGGGGTCAACATTTATAATACCAACCCATAGCCCAAAAACCCGACTTTTGACCTTTTGAGCTAAGTTAACACCACCACCCCAAAATTGGTATCGATACCAACTTGAAAATCATAATTTTCAGAAAAAGGGGGGACCCACCCCCTTAATTTGGTATCGATACCAACATGACTTTTTGAATTTGACAAAATATCATGGGACCCACCCCCTAATTTAGTACCAATACCAATCTGACAAATTTGAGTTTAAAGCTGTTTAAAGGGGACCCACCGCCTCCCACACAAACAGGGTACTAAGAGAAACTTCAAAAAAACTCTTTCTTCAACACAACACAAAAAATTGCTAAAATAGATAATGACTGAAAACTGACAATATAATAAAAACAAACCCAATGAAGCTAGCAAAATCAATCCGAATCAATATTATCTTAATATAATTGATGTGCAAAAACTAGGAGAAGCTATTATTAGTACATAATTTTAGAACAGAATAGATTCACTCATTACCAAATGCTATCACAGAAAAAATGTTTTTGCTTCAGGCTTGATCAAAAATAAAACTTGAAAATATTGAAAAAAGTCCGAAATAAACAAATTTCAAAGTCATTTATACTTATTACTCATTTACAGTCATTATACTCAAAAGCGAAAACAAATCCAATTGAAACCTGTTAAATAAAGAGTAAATCTGATTAAAATAAAGAACATACTGTCCTGACTGGCTTTTTAACTGTAAAAAGCTTTCTGCCTCCAACTAATAAACACAGAAACACTAAACAGAAATTCGATTTGAATACTTTTGAATGTTTTAAAATTTCGAATATTTTTTTCGAAAATTCGAATGTCTTTTGCACATTCGAAATTCGGATTTTCACAAAAAAAAAAAAAGATTTGCTTACTCTGGTTTGTTTGATACTTACACTACATCCTGCTTGATCAAGTTTGCTTTGGTGTTAGAGTTTTACTTTTATACAAAAACGACCAAGATAACAAAGAAATACAGATTGTTTAATTTTTTCGGGGTATTTTCTAGCTATAAGGGCAAAAATTAGGAAAGTTTTGCTGTCATTTTGATATGAATACCAACTTTCTGAATCATATTATTTAAAAAAAGGGGTCCACCCCCTATTTTGGTATCAATACCAACCGAGGATAACTCTTTTTTTTTTGAAAAAAGGGGGACCCACCCCCATCAATACCAACTTGACTTTTCAGACTTTTAAAGGAAAAAAAGACACCACCACCCGGCTATGGGTCTGGTATCTGGATGTTGACCCCCCCCCCTGAACAGAATTATCCGATACCATAATTACTGAAAACCATCCAAAAATCAACAAAAATGTCCCATACGTGACAGCCTGTAGCCAAAACAGCAAATGCTATGGGATTCATATTTTGCACCCAGTTAGGCAGCCTTACAAGGAATATTTTAAAGCTTATTTGATTTAATTTGACAAATTTGAACAGTCTCCAGGGTCAAAACCATGGTTTGTCACCCCTTTTTTGCAAATATACCTGCATTCAATTCAATATTGTGTTGATTTTAGGTCAATGCTATTTGTTATGGTGCCAAACTCATGTTGCCAGGTATCTTGCGATATGAATCCGGAATTGAGGTCAACGAGGATGTTGTCATGATGACGACTAAAGGAGAGGCTATCGCAGTTGGTAAGTACTTCGTCTGGTCCGTATGATTTGTTTATAGAATATCCGAGTGAGTGAGCTTTGAGTGTTTGAATTGTCTGAATGCCTCAGTTTAATATTTTGTCTCTGAAAAAGTTGTGGAAAATGGTTCCTTCTGCCAAGAATTTAGCTAGGTTTAATTATTCAAACAAAGCCATTTCTAATATGGTATTTGTCACTATCTTATTGTAACAATAGTGTTGCAAAGCACTTACAAATATTCTTTCTATTCTCTCTACTACGCATACATATAGGCATTGCCCTGATGAGTACTGCTACCATAGCAACATGCGATCATGGGGTTGTTGCCAAGATAAAACGTGTCATTATGGAACGAGATACATACCCAAGAAAGTGGGGTCTCGGACCTAAGGTACTATAAAACAATCTTCAAACCTTATTTAAAAAATTGCTGCTCTTACCTAATCTTGTGATAAGATAATTTCGATTTGGTAAATTTGTATTTAATGTGAGTAAGTTGTACGCCTCAGAAAGTATAATGTAGACCAATAAAAAAAATTCTTCTTAGATCTCGTTTCACATTGATCAAAAGATTAATGTGTTTGGTTTTTTCTTTAGAATGTTTATCTAGCATTAAATTTGCACCCTTTTTCCTTTAGGCTTTGGAAAAGAAGAAGCTCATTGCCGCAGGGTTACTTGATAAATTTGGAAAAACAAATGATAAAACTCCGAAAGACTGGAAGGATTACAAAAACTACAGGTACTTTAGGCGTACAAACTTTCGCGAGCAAAAACTTTCGCGATTTTCGCGAGTTTTGGCCCTTTTCGCGAAAGTAAATGTCTTTAAAAATTCTAGGAAGGGCCATTCGCGAAAGTTTATGCTCGCGAAAAATTCTTTACAGAAAATCTGTAAAACTTCAAATTTTGAATAAAATGTAACTTTAATGGCACTTTTTAGCCTGCTAAAAGACTAATAAGTCAACGGACAAATGTTTCAAGCCAATGCCAGAAGTATTCGTCCCTCTAAGCCATTTTTTCATGTGAAAATACTCAATTTTACGTCTTGATTCGCGAAAGTTAATGCTCGCGAAAAATATTTTTCTGTTAAATTCGCGAAAGTAAATGTCGTGAATTTCGCGATTCTTCGTCCTCGCGAAAGTTTCTGCTCGCAAAAGTTTGTGCGCCTAAAGTAGGTCCTTGATACAACGCTCAAATCATCCTCCTTCAAAATTGGCAATATTGAGCATTCATATAAAAGTTTAAACGAGAATGTGAATAAAAGTTTTATTTCTTAAATTCCCTTCTTGTAGCCAAATAAAATCTGAGGATCTTGTGTCTGCTGCAATCAAAAGAGAAGAAGATGCTGCAGAATCCAAATCTGAATCCAAAAAGGTTTGTTATGCTTTTGAATTCTCTTCTTACAAATCCGTCAAATCTTTTTAAAGCTTCTCTAAATGAATCGATTGAAAATCGATAATCGTAATCCTTAGAGAAATTATTTATCTTTTCAGCGAAAGCACGAATCAAGCGGCAGTGAAGATGAAACGGTAAAAGTGAAGAAAGACAAAAAGAAGAAGAAGAAAAAGAAGGCTGAGAGTGACGAAGAAGCTGAAGAAGATGTCAAAGTGAAGGAAGAACCTGATTCTGATGACGAGGTGCGTTCTTTTGGTTTATTTTGTGAAATTATTTCATTCACAAGTTGACACAATTGGCTTTGACCAACCTTAATTAAGGGAAGAAATTTCATTTGGTGGATTGCCAAAAAAATTTTCTCGGGAATTTTATTTGGTGGATGGCTCGAAAAGTCGAATTCAGTGGGAATTTAATTTAGCAGGTGAAGGGTTTTTTTGACCGAAAAACCCGTTTTAAGCACACATTTGGAGAATGATCAGACACATATTTGATATCGAGTAGTCCAATGTATCAGCGCTATAAACTACTATGTCCTAGTTCCAATCCCGAGAGACCTTGCCTGCTCCCGATTTTGAATTCTTAAATGACTAACGTGTCCACAGTTAGCAAATTATTCCTCCTTACATTTTCAGTCCAAGAAAGAGAAAAAGAAGAAGAAGAAAAAGAAGAAGGAGAAAGAGTCCGAAGAATAAAAATGAAATGGAAAATGGCGGAAGGTAATAGAGGAGAGAACACACGTGTATATACGAAACGTAAAACTGACCAACGGACATTCTTCATGGGCTGAAAAAATGATGACAACTTATTCTTACTTAATTGACTTATCATGTGAAATTTTATCGACCGTCGTCGTCACATGAACGATACTGGTCGTCAGATGAGCGGTACTGGTGCGAAAAAGGACAAAGATTTTTTATTGAGATATTTTAAGGTGTATATACTGATGTTAAAAAGGCTCTTCATGGGATTTTTATTACTAACCAGAATTTTATTATCGCAATGTTAAAATGGTGTTTTTGTATTGTCGACGTTCCTGTGGATCAAAACTTTTGTGTTTTTTTTATTGAAATGTCATTTATATTTTTATGTATCGATAAAAACGTTAAAACTGTTAAAACTATGAGGTTTACTACCTCTCAATTTGTTTTGTCTACACTATCAGAGATAATTCTTGAAAATTGAATTGGTACAAATTGAGAAGGATTTCGACGGTTTTTAGGGAATTTGAATTTTTCTAGAATACCATCTTTAAAAACCGTCAGTATTATTTTTATACAAGTTTTATATAGGAAAGAAGCTGTAGCCACCATACGTTTAAAAAGATTGTTGTCGATAAATTTGTGTTTTGTTTTGTCTAATTTTTTCCTACGTAGCTACGTTCGGAATCGGGCTATTTAGAAATGATTTGAAAATCCACGACAAGACTTGGGAGGAGACCCTCGTATTACTAGAGCTGTATAAATTTTGCTAAAAGAAACTTTCGTGATCGGACAAATAAATATCTTTGAAAATTCTTCGCAAAGCTACTTGTTTTAAAGAATTGTAATAAAAAATTTTTCTAACCGTTAGTAGGGGGAAAATTGTTCGTTTTTTTGAGGTCGCTCGATTTTTTTAGTCAAAGCACTTGTTATACATTTTTGGAAAGCTAAGGGGTAGGGGAATCAAAATAACTTGGGTTTTTTTTTCGGACACTTTGGTGTGATTTTCGGACAAATACGACGGTCTCAAGCAAAAATCATAGGGTGAAAAATTAATGAAAATTTTAGCTTGAGAAAACGGAGACTTGTTGTATATTTTTGGAAAGCTCTCAAAAAATTAAGATTAGTGATATATTGCAAATTTTACCAAGGACACTTGTATAGCGTAGCTGGACTGAGTACAACGGCTATTTCTCTTTCTCTTTTTAACACATGTCTGTCGTAGCGAATCCGCGAACCCCGGTCAGCGGTTGAGAATATTTTTTTCAAATTAATTGAAATAATTAGTTGTTGCAAAGTTTATTAGTTTTCATAAAGGACTTTTTTGCAAGATTTTATATTTGACTTTATCCTGAATGGAGATTTTTAGAATAAAATATAAGTTTGATCAATTTATAAGCCAAAAACCTTGAAAAAAGGGTCCTTCGAAAAAGTTAAATTGTAAATTACGTAAGTTATTTCAAGGTGTAACAAATATTTTAAACAACTCTTAGAAGGTTGAAGTTGAAAATGACGAAGAAAAAATGAGTAAAAAATAGCCTAAACTCGCCTAAACTTTCACCAAAGTACCCAAATCTTATAATGGCTATAGCAAGATGTCGAACAAGGAACGGAATACATCATACTACAGCTGCTAAAAGAAAAATCTAAACATCATTCATGAGAAAGAAAATTTTCTCTTTTTTAATGATTTGATTGTATAAAGGCGTGATAAAACTCATTATAAAGTAATTGTTCGATTGTTGTTTTCTTGTTATTGCAATCATGTCAAAGGAATTTCATAAAATATCTTTCCGTGCAAAATACATCTTTCTGACGATGGTTTTTCATTGTGAAGTACTTTTATTAAAAAGTATTTCTGATTGGTTGAAAAAACATGAGGAACGACCTCTTATTGGTCAAAGAAAGACAATATCTATTACAGTATTACGACGACACACATGGTTCAAAGAAAATAAATTTGTGCTCAGTCCAGCTACGCTATACAAGTGTCCTTGATTTTACAAATTTTCCCCTACTACGTGATAAAAGTCGAATTTGAAGAATAAAATATTTTTAGCCCCTTAATTTTTCGACCTTGTGAAAGTTTTTACCTCCATGGCCCAAGTGTGGGGTGTATTAAGATTTAACTCTCGGATAGATGGAACTACTTATTTCTCATCTAAAACGCGTGAACCGTGTGGTTTTCACAAAAAACACCAGGTTGAAATTAAAATCCATCACCAATTGCATGATATATATATGGTGAAGATCAGAGATCTGACCTCAAGGAGAGAAAGTGTTGAAAATACTAAATAAAATAAAGATGAAACATAAAAAGGCACTAATATTTTTATAATTATACGTTTTTTTCCATTTTTTTGAATTTTTCTAAATATATAAATCAAACCAATCAAACATCCTGTCAAGAAATGAGAATTTTATGCGAAAAAGAACCAACAAACCAATAGACATAAAGTTTAAAAAGCCAAGCAGAAAAACACAAACACCAAAAACCACTCAAAAACCCAACCAATGAATGCAATCTGGAGTCCCTGACTTGCGACAGGCGCAGCGGCTTTAAAGTTAAACATGTTTTAAGGACGTCCAACACTCAGCCTCCCCCAGATTCCATAACCCTGAACCGACCCGCAGTCCAAACAAACTAACAAACATAAACAAAAAACTCCCACACAAATACAAAGAAACAAAAAAGGGTAAACAACAGACAAGAACAAGACAAACGACAAAATGCAAGTATCAAAAAACACAAATTTTCAAAAAGTAGGCCCAGAACCCGGTTCGACACCTAAAGTCCGTGCAGCCGTCTGTACGGGAAAGAACGAAAAAGAAAATGACTGAGAAAACTAACATACAATACATAATATAAAAAAAAAAAAAAAAAAAAAAAAAAAAATGTTTCAATTTTTCAAAAATGCAGTTGCGCTAAAAAACCATTTAAAGATTCTCCGAATTTCATAAAAGTCTCTGGAAATCTATCAAAACACTTTACAATTTGTTTTCGCAAGAAAGATCTTTCAGCTCCCTGATTGAGCATGCGCTTGAAAAGGTCTGAAATTCTGGGCAGAACATCTTCAAAAAGAAGATATATATATACCCTGTATGTAGGACTCATTGTTTGAAAATTTGCAAAAAAATGACTCCTAAATGGACGAAATGGATCTGAAATTTTTTTTCACATTTTCCCTAATTCCTCCAAAAAAGTACCCTACGATTTGAGTGAATGCGATTTTTCTATTTTGGAGCTTTTGGGATTCGTGGAAAAAAGAATGTGGAAAAAAACCCTTACCCGTAACAATCTAAAAGTTTCCTAAACAATCAAATCGATCTGATTGGTTCTCAACTTCAGTTGAGCTAGAATCTGAGAATGTTTGTCACAAAAACTTTGGGGCAGGCTGGAGACTTAAAAAATGGTCGAATTTGGCTGAAATTTTGTAAACTTGATCCTCCCTGGGGGTGTTTTTTCATTGTTTCAAAATTTTCATTTCTAAGGGCGTGGTCACGAGTTTTAGTCCCAAAACGAGGCTAAAACTTTGGGGCAGACTGGAGACTTCAAAAATTGTCCGATTTTGTTGAAATTTTGCACACTTGATCCTTGGGCGAATCCCTGGGGGTACTTCTTTCATTTTTTTAAAAATTCTCATTTTTAAGGGCGTGGTCATGAGTGTTGATGGGGGTCATAGTTGACCTCAATGAACCAATCAGTGCTCAGAAGAAGCGTTTGATTGTTGATTGTTGAGGAAGCTTTTGGATTATAATTTGTGTGGAAAATTTAGCGGACCATGCGGACAAAGCTCATAAAGTGGTGTGATAAACCTAGTCGTCTTCAACATAATAATATGACAGATTGTATATTATAAATTTTGCCGACAAGTTATGTCTTAATAATGTCGCCATAAAGAGTTTTATCAATTGTAGTATGGTATAGTATAATACCATTATGTAAAGCGACATCAAGTCCTGTTAAGTCTTACTGACCATGTGCAGACTGGGAAAGCTCAGTTGTCAGTGGGAAAAGCAAAAAAAATGAATATAACAGGTGAGGCCTTAAAAAAGTCAGTTTGAGATCATTAACTTAACTTAGAAAAATAAGTATGTCCAACCTCTGAAAACTGCTTGTTCTTGGTGGCAAATGAGGAATCATACATACCATGTAAATATCTGTAAATAGTTCTTCCTCTGTTTGTTTCTCTTTGGACTTTGACTTTGTTCAATTAATTTCATTTACTTACATTCTTGATGCCAATAGGCACATTTAAAGCTGTTTGCCACTATATATTTTATGTTAAGTCTATTTTTTTTTTAGCATAGCTTAGTTCGTTTCGCGTCGCCCGACCGACTCTCGAAAATTGTGTAGAATTGAGTCGGTGAGTCGGTAAATTTGTCTGACTTTTTCTGTCAATGACCTTTCCTTCGTTCGAAAATTTTATTATTGCCGATTTTTTGCGAGCAATTTCTAGCGCATTCGCAGCATTTTGACTTTGTTTATCATTACATGCGCCATTTTGGGGTCGGAGGTCACAGTGTTCAAAGGTCATATTTTTAAACCACCCATTACACGCGGTTGTTTTGGCTGCTGGCTGGCTGGCAGTTTCCTCCAAGAATGCACTCCAAAAATGGATGGAATAATGGAAACCCGAAAATTTTTACGACCGACCGACCGACCGACCGACTCACTTTTTAGACCCAACGAGGACGCGAAATGAAGATATTTGTGATTGTCGCCTTATGCTAATACTTATTATATTTAAGAAGTATATTATTTTTAGAACCCATTACTGTATTATTTATTTTAACCAGAGATTTGGGAAAAGAGGATAAGAAATGCGCTATTCATCTATTTGAAGCTAGGCTGTAGAATCTTTTGTTTCTATTGAAATGTCTGTGGTCGATCGATTGTTTTCGTTCTGAACCAATCAGATCGCTTGATTCGTTATGCGCACAAGACTAGAAGTACAAACAAAAAATGGCAGCCGTGATTGATATCGAAAGTGAAATTTTTTTTCTTTCTGAAATCGAGAATTTTGTTATTTTTTATAAGCACTTTCTTACTTTGGACAAGGGATGCAGTGGGTAGCGAGCCTAAATAGTTTCTCAGCTTTATTTGTAAGAAATATTTTCCTTGCTGGATAATTTAGATACCAAAATAATTGAAATGTGTTGCGTTAGAATACAAACGAAGCTGGTAAAACTAGTTTATCATTATTCTTGGGCTAAAGTTTCTAAGAAACAATACCATAAAGGCCTCTTCAGTAGGGATAGCGAGGTTGAAAATAAAGCCTTGGAGGACAAAAAAACAACAACAAATGTCAAGGAAAGAAAAGGAAAAAAGAAACGATGATCATTCATGATATCAATGCCAGGAGGTCATAAATACCATGAAAGCTTTCTTGTAAGAACTTTATGAGTTCTAGACAACAAAACATAAAATAACCTTACAATACCATTGAAAAAATACAAAAATTATACCGAAGACATCACCAGGGGATTTCCCCAGATATGTTAGAAAAAATATATATACAAAAACATCGTAAAAATGAGGTTAAAAAAACTATGCATTTCCATCCAACCCAACAAATAATAGTGTATAAAAATTAAATATTCTTCCACAGTGTATATGTATATTTGAATTACAGATTGTCATTGTTAGTTTGTTGTTTTTTTTTACTGCATAATATGACTTCACTATTTCTCTGAGTATTAATCACAGGTGACTCTTCTTTGCAACTGCTGCAAAAGATTAAGAACAAAAAGACTTTTCAGTATAATTCAACTTCATTTATAGGCCTTTAAAACACCTCAAATCAATGTGTATTGCAGAGCATGAAGAAAAATCAATCACCGTTGACTTTAATTGAAATAAAAAATTGGATATACAATAAAAATGACCAAAGCCTTTCCAACTGTGTTCTTGAGTAGTACATTTCATACAGATGTTAAGACTTCAAAGCTGATTAAAAATTGTATTGTTGCTCCATAACACTAAATGCACAAGGTGATTGACTCAATGCTAAAAAAATTTAAATCTAAATTTGAAAAATATAGTTTAAGAATAATATCAGACTGAAAATATGTGATTGTCAAAATAGTCCAGTGCACATTTAAATTTAAATTATAGAAGCATTTCAGGCTCTTCCTGGTTTGTTTACATTTGGTAATTTTGGCCTACATGTTCCCTGATTTGATGACTTGTTTTGACCTGCTTCCCAAATTAAGGGGTAGCTCCAGGGCAAAAGCCCCCAAATCAAAATATAGATTTTAAATCAAGTAGACTTATCATCATAGCATGTATCCATTTCATCTATACCATGCAATGTGTATTTATAATAATAATAATGTTTTACAGATTTCCAGGCCACCGTGCAAGCACATGGGCCTCTATAAATCGCTCATACATTGGTTTGGTTTATTACAAAGGTTAACTTCAAACAGATATGCAACAATAGTGACAATTTCAATCATACTCAAACATTTTCTCTTTCCAAGCTAGACCGAGGTTTTCTTTAAACTCTTGTATTGTAGATGATTTAACTACTTTTTCAGGTAGGCTATTCCACTGTTGAATGCCCCGATAGTAAAGGGAGTTGCTCTGGGGTCCACGGACACCATCGTTCCCGAAAATTCTTACCAGTTCAGAATTATGTGTTCTCATTGGTCTTATTCGTTGGTTAAATTTCTTAGGAACACACGATTTTTCATAGTGATTTAAATGTTTAAAGATCTCAACCATATCACTTACCGCACGCCTATATTTTAGACTTGGGATTCCAATTCTTTGTAGTCTGCTTTCATAACATAGTCGTCCACATGTTTCAACCGTTTTTGTAGCGCGCCGCTGAACACCTTCTATAAGTTTTTTGTGTTTTTTTAGTTTTGGTGACCAAATGACTTGTGCATATTCTAGGTGGGGCCTGACAAATGTTATGTAAAGTTTACGGAATAATTCAGGAGTGAGATACGTGAAGGTTCTTCTAATTAGACCAGCCATTGAGTTTGCCTTTTTTACTTGGTTTGATATATGTTGGTCGAATGATAGATTTTGGTCAAAGATAACTCCGAGATCCTTTTCGAATTGTACATGTTTCAGTAAATTTCCTCCGAGTGTGTATTGATGTACATGTTTAATTATATTCGGCTTACCTAACGTTAGTACATGACATTTGTCGGGATGAAATTTTAAAAGCCATGTATCAGACCACTGCTGTAGTCGATCGATGTCCTCCTGGATTATAAGTGCATCTTCAATTGATTCTACTTTATTGACAAGTTTAGTGTCGTCAGCAAATAGAAAGAGTTGTGATTTAATTGAATCTGGTAGATCATTGATGTATAGAACAAAAAGGGTAGGCCCTAGGACACTACCTTGGGGTACTCCACTAAGAACTAATTGTTTTTCGGATTCAGCTCCATTTACTTTAACTATCTGAAATCGATCCTTCAGGAAGTATCTGATCCATTCAAGCAACTTATTTCTTATTCCGTAGGCTTCTAATTTGATTAAGAGCCTTTGGTGGGGAACTGAGTCGAATGCCTTTGCAAAGTCAAAGTATACTGCGTCAACGGCTTTGCCGTTAGCAATGTCTTCGGTACACACATCTAGATAGTTTAGCAGTTGTGTTACTGTTGATCGGCGATTGATAAAACCATGTTGCTTGTTAGAAAGCAGTTTCTCTTGCTCTAGATGTGACATAATATGTGTTTTAAGAATCTTTTCCATCATTCGACACACAATGGATGTCAGGCTAATCGGACGGTAGTTTTCAGCTATATTTTTGTTTCCTTTTTTGTAAACAGGTGATACATTAGCATGCTTCCAGTCGTTTGGGAGACAACTTTCGTTGAGAGATTTTGTCATTATAAGGAAGAGCGGTTCTGCAATATATTCAGCGAGCTCCTTGAGCATCCTTGGGTGAAGTTCATCTGGCCCCATGGATTTGTTTGGATTTAACGCCTTGAGCTCTTTTTTAATAGTTTCAGTTAGTATATTTATCTCTACTTCTTTATCCGTCCTGGAATGGAATTCAGGGAGTTGTTCAAGTGGCTCACGTGTAAAGACACTACAGAATTGGCTCTGGAGTATGTTGGCTTTACTTTTATCATCATATTTGATCGAATTTTCATTATTAGGGTTTTCGAGGAGAGGATGTATTCCCGTTCTTGCTTTCAGATTGCTGCGTACATATTTCCAGAATCTTTTTGGATTTGTTTTTGATTGTTCGCTGATCTTTTTTTCGAACTCTCTCTTGGAGCGAGTCAGGGCACTATTAGCGGCGTTGCGCCATCTTACGTACTCCCTTCTACGTCTCTCAGTGTCGTCATTTTGAAGTGAGATGATCCATTTTCTATGCGCCTTACGTTTCTCTTTAATTATCTGACAAATTTTTGGATCTAAGGGATGCTTCCCTTTCCTTCTTTGATTTGACAGGTATGCCTCAAAATTCAGCACAGGACAACCTGGATAAAAACAGGTATGCCTCAAAATTCAGCACAGGACAACCTGGATAAAAAAGAAACATCGAAATAAAGATTCCAAAAAGAAGTTGCATCAAAATCCACTTCGCCAGAGAACATTTACATAATAATGTGTATATCGAAATCCCCAATTTATCGACATCCATTTTTCAAAGGGCATACAGGTCCAACCGCTCAAATCCACTTTTTCCATAAATATAACATCAACACCATAGTATTATATTCCATTCTGTTCCTGTTGAGTCAAATATATAATACACGTAAAGTTTTCATCAGTTCCCACTCATCTTTTAGCAGACCTTTTCTGCCATCTGCTGGCACTGCAGAGAACAAACGTGATAGTCAACATGCAAAAATGTCAGAATCTTGAGTCAATCGTCGTTGCATCGGCAACCTGTACTTGGATATTGGACGGTGTTGTTAACAGCATTTCACAAAGAACTGAAAGAATATGATAACTCCCCTGAAAATATATAAAATGGAAATCTGTATATGAAATTACCCTACTGTAATCCATTAAATACAAAAAATGTGAAGTCCATGGACTAAATAATATTTTGAATGTAAAAGTACCAAAGCTGGCAGCTTCTGAGTCATAATCCATTAACTGGTCAAAATCATGGCCCTTCAGGTAATTCACAATTTATAAATATCACATGTCAAAGTTATTTTTTTAGAGATATTTTTGTTAATGTTGAAACTTGAAATTTCCAACCCAAAAGTCAATGGTTTCCCTAGATAAAGCTAAAAGTACCACAGAGGAAATCAAGTATACTTACTGAATCTCAATTCCATTACCATGGAGGAAGTTTTTCTAAGATTACACTATTTTTTTCATCTAAAATACGAAAAAAACAACAAAACTTTCAATCGATTTTGCCCATCTTAAATCAAAATGCCGAGAAGTTGTAAAGAGTGCCCTGGAAAACTAAGGTATAGGTGGTCACAATCAACCTTCCTACTACCCATAAAAATTATGTCTGCAACACAAAAAATTCATTCAGTGCAATACAAGCCAGAAAGAAATTAGTCCCAATTTTTCAAAATTTCAAGCATGCCTCATATCCGCCATCTTTACTCCCAGAATATAGAATGAATTTCCTCGATTTTCTCAGGGTAAACCCCTAAAAGATCAAAGATTCACTCCCCAGTCTCTTTTTCAAAAACAACTAACTGGAAATCTTTATTCAAGGACTTCTTTCTTGAACATTGGTTAACCTGTACGTAACGCCATTTTGTTTCGGCCTTCCTTCTTGCTCAACTATTCTACAGCCTTGCTTCTTCAAAGGGTGCCGAATTCAAAGGGAAAGAATAGGAAAACAGCGAGCGGCAGCGGCGTTTCTTATCCTCTTTTCCCAAATCTCTGTTTTAACTATTTAAAAATTTAGCTTTTAGGAACAACCATTATCCTTTGTATCATCGCTAAGGTGATATTTTTTAGATATTTTATTTTTTACATGTACATAGAACCAAAGCCCAAAAGGGCTGACTTGTGTACATAGACATATTTGGGAAACTTATTAGAAAAGAAATCATGTCATCATATATCATATCATATTTCTGTGAGTTTTTGGTGACATGGCATAAAATGGCGCAGGTGCTTCTGCTAGTCCGAGCGACAACGATGTATCGTCTAGTCCAACATCAGAATAGTCCAAATCAAGACAAAATGGAATCAGTGCAGAAGAATGTTTACTCAGACTACCGTAGAGTCATTTAATATCGACATGCGTCTTGTTATTTCGACATAGCTGTAGGCTGGTCTTCGAAATAAAAAATCAAACATAAACAAATACATACCAAAGTTATCAATCCATCACTAAATTGTACTCTCCCTATCACGTTACAGATTGTTGAAATGTAAGAAACGTGAAGTGGGTTTTTTTCGATAAGAAAACTTTAATGATGTAGTCACTAAAAACTAATTAGCATGCTTTCATTCAACGGAACGAAGATATCCAAATCGCGCCAACCAGACTGAACCATACCAGACAGCCAAACACGGCAGAATGCTGTCATTCACAAATACTTATAGCACCTAATTTACAGACCTTATTTAGCAAAGCTCCCAACCCTACTACTGATGCTCCCACAAGAATCCCTTTTAGTGGGGTCGTTTAGCATAATTTACGGGAAAACAATAAGATCTAGCTGAAACTTTCTCCAGACCTTCTCTATAGGATGGTTATGCCTCAGGAAAAATTCCCCTAAAATCCCACTGGTGGAACATCCCTTTTTTGGGACATTTCTTTTTTCCCCAGGCAAAACCCTAAGGGCGAAATTTTTTGAAAATTTCAAACTTATTTTCAGACATTATCAAGTATACCATTCGAAAGCTCTCGAAAAACTATATAGAAGACTTTTAAACGGGTATAGCCGATTTCATTACCTAACTCAAGATAATTCACGCAGAAGATGCTATTTATGGTCAATTTTTACCAAAGTTTGGCGAAAAGTGGAACTTGCGTGGGTGCTTGAGATATGGCTTTTGAAAAATTACTACCGTCAACTGCTCTAACTCTAACGATTGGTCGAAACATGGGACTGGTTGTTATCTGGCCTGTATTTTCACTTACTATTAAATCTCTTTGACAACAAATTTGTTTTGATAACTCCACCAAGTTTATCAATCATACTTCTTCGTTCCTCGTAGAGTGCACAGACACTCGCGTGTGTTCCACTACGGATTTTTTTCATATTTTGATTTAAAAGCCTACTTAGTGCGAAAGAGAAATTGTGTATTTTTTAATACGCCGTTCATTAACTCAAATCAAATGACTTTGGAGGTTCGGTGAAATGGTGGCCGAATTGCTGTCCCATGTTTTGTTAGAGCAGTTGACGGTAACCTGATAAGACCCTTTCTACATGATACGGAAACAAAATTTCAAAATGTATTCAGGGCTTTAACGCTTTGAAATTTCCTAACTAGGATGGGCTCCGCCCATTAGATTTCATATTTTTCATAGATCAATTTTGACTTACTAAAACTAATAGTCATGCTAAGAACCTGCGATTATGAAGTGATTAGGAGAGAAGGTAACTTTTTTAAGCACTTTCCTAATTTGGAAAGTTTTCTTTTCTAATTAGGAAAGCCTTTCCTAATTAGGAAAGTCAGGAAAATCATAAAAAACTTTCCTAATTAGGCAAAAACTCCTGACTGTCTCAGGGTACGATACGAATGCCCCTAAGAATAAATATATAAACTTTTTCGCCTTTGCATCCGCCATCTTGAATTGTATGCAAAAATAGAGGAACGAAAAAGCCGTGGTTAGATTTAGCTGGAAAATATGCAAAACATATGCGATAAAAATAGTATTGAATATTATTAACTTATTTATTTAAGTATTTTTGAGCGCAAATTTAAATATATGTCTAAATAAAAAGCATTTGATGGCAGTTCTATTTTTTCCTCGAACCCCTGGGAAAAGGTTTTTTGCCAACTTAGCTATTTTACAAATCTCACAAAACAACTCCCATAAAAATTCCGATACCTAACCTGATTTTGGAACGGCTTCAAGAAAGTCATAATGGCAGATAATTTAAAAGTTTCTGATGAGGTGTTGATGGCTTGTTGATTCTGTAAAGAGAAAAGAAAACAGGTATAGCTTTTTCTAACCATGGAATATCAAAGTTCCAGCTGCACTGCCATCCGAGCCAGTTGGTCACACTAGTGTCCTGCCGAAATGAGTATCAAAGATTAATGCTGCGGAAGCGCTATATCGTTTACTTGGCTTGCAGGCAAAATAATGCGCCGCAAATCTTTTAAAGGGATCCATAAAAAATTTGACCGACGCTTTTTAATGAAATAAACATTTTCAAAAACTAGGGAAAATTACCTAAATTTTGAGCCATAGATGAAAAAATTTGGACAAAGCCAACCTTAAAAAATAATTTTAAGAGCAACTTCCCAAGAAAAAGGAACCTTTAAACTTTTGCGTATGATCAAGGCTTAACAAATTGAAGCGCCTATCTTGGGAATTGAATGACAAATTTGGTTGCTTGATTCTGGCGGCTGCACGTTTTAGCAATCAGTCATTTTGTTTCAAGTTTTCAAATTTTAATTGATTGTCTTGGAATCTTGAACTTGATTCAGGTAACTCTCATCCTTGTTGTTTCAAATACATCCTGTATATAGATGACTGATGCTGTTTTTTCTGAAATCTTGATTTGCTAGTGTTTCTAACTGCTAGCTAAAGCTCTAAAAGGAGCAGGTCAATATGCTGTTGGAGGGAAATAGTAGTCGTCCATTAATGTGCCAACTTACCAGTTGGGCTCAACTGCCATGGTAAGCTAAAAAATGGTAATTGGAACTAACTACTGTAACACCAAAAATCGGCTGAGTTGTCTTTCTGCAAAACATATGCAGGTCAGGCTTTAAACTTCCGTATTCCAAACCTTTCAGATGTTGAAAATTTTCCTGACCTTTAAATCTTTAGCCTGTAGGAAGAAAATTACATATCAAAACATCAGTCATATTAATAATTAAAACTCTGCCATCAGCAATTTGTTTAGAAATAAACCTGTGTTTTCATTTTCATTTTTTTTCATTTTTTATGCCAAGTCAGTATTTTCCAAAAAACCTCCAAAAATTCTGCTCAGTGACTGGGTGCGTATTGACCAATAAGATGCACTGGCAAATGCAGGGAAAAATTCCTCTGCAAACAAATTAGTTGGACCAGACTGTAAACAAGAGACAAGATTATAAAAAACTATTCAGGCTAACATCCACTGCTTTCTGCTGTTGGTGTAAGTCTTCTAGCACTGTGTATAATACTATACAATAAACTAAAAGGGTTTATCATTCTGGTTTTCCAACAAATCATCCCAAAACCTTTAAATTGTTTGAAGAAATTTTCTTTGTTTCCTGTTCTTTGGGTGACGATAAGAAGAAAATCATGTTTGTGTGCTATAAAGTCTACCATTTTTAATGTTTATGAATTTGGATCTAAATTCAAAAATTGATAACAAAAGCTGAAATAATAAATTGTAAACAAAATTTTGAAAAGGTTAAAATGTACAAGAAAAAGTGGCCTGCTGGTGGACTGGAAAGATTTATTTTCGATAACATCAGCCTTCATTATTACTCAAAATTATTTTGTGATAGCTTATATACTGATTTTTTGTATTATATGTAATTTTTCAATGATATTTACCATTGTTTTTTTTTGTATCTTTTCTTGTCATTGTTTTTCGCTTTCGTTCTTTGGGCTCACTTGTTGACAAATTTATTTTAGGAAGGTGAATATGATCTTTATCTTTATCAATAGATCTGTATTATTTTTTTATATATATCATAAACATAACCCTGCTCATTTTCCACTGCTTCACCGAAACGGATGCAGCAAGTACAAGTATGTATTTTCAGGGACCTCAATGCTAAAACTTTGCCTCGTGGGTTATTGACATGTATCATCAGTTTATTCAGCAGCCTTAAGTTTTTTATTTAAGTTATTTTTTCCTTTTTTAGGATAATATTAGAAATAAAAATGACATTCAATGGGCTGGATAATTTAGAATATGCAAAAGGAATCAACCTTCCTAGCTATGATGATTTCAAAAATTTGAAAAGTGCCAAAAAGCTTGCTATTGATATTGGTATGCTGTTATTCTATGATTTTTTTAAAATTTCAACACTAAAGTGTTCTTCAATAATTTTTTCAAGATTTGTAAATCAAAAATTTGTAATCAGAAACAAATTCACCACCACACTTCTTTTGTCCACAAACTTTTGCAAACGTTTCTTATTTTTTACAGGAGGTTCACTGGTAAAAATAGTGTACCTTTCTGAAGTTGAATACAGACGTAAAAGATTGAACAGCTTAACATCATTGGATGTGCCACCTCTAACTAAAGAACAAGAAGATACCAACCAAGCTAACCAGGTGCTTGTTTATTGCCTTTCAAGAATGTTTGAATTGTGAGGCCATTTTTGAGATATTAAAATGACATGACAAATCTGTGATATAAAAGTGTGAGCCTTCGGTGTTGCAGAGCAGTTATTAAAGAAGTTGGACTGACTGATTGGAGGACTTACTGAGCTTAATAACCTAGTTCAGAGTATGAGGCCACCTCCTCTTGGCGTTTATCTGTACCAGAGCTAACCCTGACATTAAAATTACACATTCACCCTGAGCTAATGAATAATATCCAATCCAATGTGAATAAATCACTTTTCATTTCTTTTTCAGTCATTATTTTCAGTTGAAGAGAAGGAACTTTCTGAGGAACGTCTTTATTTCAAGAAATTTGAAACAAAATACATTGATGATGGTTTAAAATTCATCAAGGAGAACCTCTTGTCTTATGGAAGTGACCGATCCAATAAAGTGCTTCATGCAACTGGTTTGTTCCTCTTTTACTTTACACCCTCCCACGAAAGTCCCAGTTTCAAATACCATTTTGACTGCGAGGCACATTTCATAAGATAGTATAGTACAACCACTAACACCCAGATAATCTTTAATGTCGACTTTCAAGTGGGAACCTTCTCCTAATAAGATTTTGGTTATAACTCAGAAAGTTCAAATCACTTCACAATATCTTTCGTTGAGGTACATAAAAAAACAGCAGCGCGATGAAATACTCCAATTGCTATCGGTAGGAGCTATTTCAGGTCTAACTCCTGGTGGGACTTAGGTTTATATTTCTGTGTATCAATTTTATTTCCAGGTGGAGGTTCTATCAAGTATAAAGACCTCATCGAATCAACCTTGGATGTTAAGTAGGTCATTCATTATATTAATATGAAATGTAACAAAATCTACTTTGGATTGTTTATTTTTTTAAATTTACAAAATAGAAAACATGATTGAAAAATACCTGCAACCTAAGCATCAGGCTTTTTTACACACTAATCTCTAATGTTTTTGCTCTTGAATTTCTGTTTTTTAATAATGTTTCTTGCACATTAAGGGTGGAGAAAGAAGACGAGATAGAATCATTGATCAATGGATGTAATTTCCTGTTGAAAACACTTCCCAATGAAAGTTTCACTTTCCATTTGAAAGAAGATGATGAGAGTTCACCGGAGCTGAAATTCCAAGATTTATCTCATGAAGAGTTCTTCCCCTATCTTTTGGTCAACATCGGATCTGGTGTATCCATCATCAAAGTAAGTGAGTTCTTTTTTCAAGTGTTTGAAACTAGAAAAAATCCGAGTATTTTTTTGTTGTTTTTCTTTTGTTTTAATTGTCTTTTATTAGAAGATCTCTCAGATTCTTTATAAAATACTCTTCAATTCTATGACATTTTGAAGTCCTCAAAATGTGAACTTTTTTCAAACTCAACTGTTGTTGTTTTTGTTGTTGTCGAAACTTATAAGGATTCAAAGGTTCCTGTTTCAAAGAAGTTTTTCGATTTTAATTAATGCAGTACCTATATCATTTGTCTTTTTGTCTTTTTGAAGAATCATCGATAACATAATTGAATGTTCAATCGGTGGATATTTATTTGGAAAGTCAGCTTCCTTGCTGATGAAGATGTTTTCAGCACTGTACATATGGTATCGGTGTGACCTCATTGGACAGATACAGCCCAGCGTCTTCGAAAGGGAGGACATTTTTAAAAAGCAATTTTAACTGTGAACAGGGACATATAAGCTTCAACAACACTCCATAAGATTTTTTACAGCATTACATAAATTTAATTCTGTATTTTCTACCCTTTCAGGTTGAAGGCGTCGACAAATATGAACGTATAGGTGGCACCAGTACTGGTGGCGGTACTTTTTGGGGTCTTGGCTCCTTACTGACCGACGCCAAGGTAATAAAAATCATGTCCTCTATTGTGTCATAATTTTTCCATAAAATGTCTCATTTTGTAGGATATACCTACATTATATAATGTTTATTTTCAATGTATTGAAACACACGCGTATACAGATATATGAACCTGTTAGATCGAATTAAGAAGACAACCTCGAACCCTTGGTTCCATTGAATTTGGTTTGATATGTTATGTACCGGGTAGAAAATGATAAGATAAAGAAAAATTTATAACAGTTTACCCACTATTTTTAGGGTTTCGATGAACTCTTAGAAATGGCTATTGATGGTAAAACTAAAAATGTCGACATGTTGGTAAGGGATTTTCTTACTAAATATTTTAATGTATGCTGAGAAAGTGTTCACATACTTTTGAGAGAGATTTTGATATTCTTTAATAAATTTGAATCTCTAATCTGTTATTCAAACAAATTAGATTATTACAGTACCGCTCAAGTTAGGTCCCACGCATCCCCTCTGATATGTTTTGATATAGAGGATGCGCGACGTGTATAAAATTCCCGTCCGAGAGTTATTCCCGTCTTTGTGTTTTTGAATTTTAGAAACCTGATGAGAAATCTTTTAAGTTTCATTAAATTGGATTTAAAAATTTTAATGGCTAGAGGTTAAAACCATGCAATTATTGGGCTTCTAAACCTTTTTAAGGGCTTTGACCATAGTGATTTTTTAATATTTGGTAGTAGAAAATATCAATTTCTGCCTGATGTTGCTAACAAACTTTGGCAAGTCATGGTTTCAGCCCACTTTTCAGGTGCCCCCATTGAGCATGGTGCCCCCAGCAATTTAGGTCCCCTTGAGAAATTGCTTTGAGTTAGGTACCCCCATTCAGCGAAAAAAATTTTTTTTGAATTGACACTTTTTGTTCTTTTGTCATTCCTAAAATCTTAATGATAGCGTAGAAAGCGCTCACGTATGAACGCCTGCTAATAAGCTTTGTTGTTATGCTATAAAGATGGCGGCTGTAAATCAAAACAACCACATTAGAAAAATACAGCAAAAGATGGCGTGATGGGAAACGAAAGAGAAATTGGATGGGAAACTAGGTGCTGGGGTAAAAAAATTCAATAATTTTAAATATTTTGAAATATTCGATTTGGAAAATATAACCAGTCCCAGAGCCTCCATCAAGACAGCTAGGTAACCCCAAAGAATTGCAAGGCATTAGCCCCCCTCTACTAACCTGGCCTAGGTGCCCTTCAGATTTCTGGGAGGGGGGGCTGACACCATGCAAGTTATACATTTTCTGTTAGGCCAACTATCCTGGAGTCTGAAAATTTAAGAATCGCAATGTGAACAAAAAGTGAAGACTTTTGCGAAGAAGATTATTTTAACTTTGAAGATCTCATTTTCGGCGAAGAAAAAATATTTTGAAAAAACTTTTGCGGTAGATGGTGTATCTCTTATCGAACGAAAAATTGATTTTTGGAAAATTCTCCTAGGAGCTTATTTGTCTCAAACATATCAGAGGAGATGTGTAAAGCCTAAGTTCAAGTTCAAATTAGTTAACGAAGTTAATGAAATTCAGAATATCGTTTGCTAAGGGGTATTCTTATTTTTTCCATTCAGGTCAAAGATATCTATGGCAAAGGATACGATTTGATGAAATTACCAGCAGAACTTGTGGCCAGTTCGTTTGGTAAAGCATGTCGAGCTTCTGGCGACTCCAGCGATAAGGAACAAACTGCTAGTAAGACTTTTCATGAACTTCAAATATGATGAGTTGGACCTCGGTTTAATGGACATAAAATTTGATTGAAATGTAGAGCTATCTTCTGACGTGGTATAATGAGACAACTCTACAGTAAGCTCTCGCTTATTTGAACCTCTATTATTCGAATCATTCAAGGAGAAACACTCTTGAAGTACTTTCTATAAATCTTATCTCTTTGTAAGTCGAACAAATCCCCCGTTTGAGTTCGAATTAGTGCGAGTCAAATATAAATTTTAGTTATTTTGTTAGCAGAGTATTGGTTGGCTCTTTAAGTGTTAAAACTAATTTAAAAAAGAACCTGTTTTGTTTAAGGTATGTGTTCACCTTCCTTGACACATTCTCTTTAATTGATCATATCTTTAGAACAACTAATTTTTATACATCAAAAGTATATATTTTCTGAAAGCCAATAATATTCTCTTTCTAATGGTAAAAGTTTCAGCTGAATTTAAAAAACTGGGCAGGATATAATTAAAATCTTAAGAATTTTAACCTTACCTACTTCAAAGAAGTTAAAGTCACCCATAGCTTTTGAAATCTGAAAAAATAATTTCGATACTATGTTCCCAATAGATTGAACCAAAAAAATGTCTTAAGATTTTTTTTTGGATCGGCTTTAACTCGAGAAAACTTAAAAATTGTTAAAATTTGGAAAAAAATCATTCATTTCTCGATTTTTTTCCACTTAACCTGAAATTGTGAAGCTTTAACTCGATTAGAAAAAAAATCCTAAGACATTTTTTTAGTTCAATTCTTTGCCGAAAATATAAAAAAAAAATTAAGTTCATAGCTAAATGCTATGGGTGACTTTAACCTCGTTAAAAGTAGTATGGTATGGTAAAATTTCATTTTTTTCTACATCAATTTGAAATTTTTGACGAGATAATTACTGTTTAATTAAGTAATCAGAGAAATGTGTCAAAAATGTTACTATTCAATAGATGTGAGAATAAACATCAGCTGAATTCTCTCTTTTCTCTTTGTTGTTTCCGAAAGAGACAATTATTTGAGTAAATAATCCATGATAAGACGAACTTTGTTTTAAAATTTAAATGGTTATAACTCTGGATCAAAAAAAGATTTTAAGATCGCGATTTTACCAAAATGAAATCCAGTAACTTTTCTTCCACTTTGACTGAAGAAAAAATTTTTGACAAAAAATCGGAAAAAAGGTGTACACATACCTTAATTATATTTGTTATTTTTTGATCAGAAAAGTTTCGACCACAAGACATCGCCAAGGCTCTACTGCGCATGATCAGTAATGATATCGGACAGGTAAATGGATGACCGTTGATTGTGCGCTGAGTTTTTCTACTGATTGTTTTTTTCTGAGGCTGAGCATGCCAGGACTTCATTTCATTATATTATTGAGAAGGAGCCAAAAATAGTTTATAGAGAGCCTTGATTTCTTGTTACTAGTGTTGTTGATTTATGTCAGCATACATTTTAAATAAACGAGTAATGTTACCATGGTTTTAACTTATCTTTCCCCTACATACAGATTTCTTCACTTTACGCACAAGTCCATGGCCTAACACGCATTATATTTGCTGGATACTTCATCCGTGGTCATCCAGTGACCATGCAAACTATGTCATATGCTGTCAAATATTTCTCCAAGGTAAGATTATATTCTTTCATATGAAAAGGAAATCTTTAGACCGCAAAATAAAACAGTGTCATACTCAAATCTGATTTGCGGTGAACATTCAATCCTTCGATTGTTAAAATTTGGTTAAAAAACTGACAGTCCGCATATTTCGATATATTACCGAGTTTATGTATGTGTGTTTTTCAGCGACGGAGACGGTAAGGTTCTAATTTGACTAGGTAATGACCAGTTGAGGACGACGGTAAATCAGCACTTTTACCGTCCTCGATTTTGCAGGGCAGAATTGCGGGCTATTCCAAATCGCTTCACTCACTTTACCGTCCTCAAAAGTGCAAATACATAAACTCGGTATTGCTCTTGAAGGTGGAAAGAAAATATATTGAAAAGTAATACCGCATTGGATAGATCATTTTAAGTGTATGTTTTTGAAATTTACAACCCCTCCAAAATGGACCCATTTTCGGCCATTTCTAGCCATTTTTAGTCTTATTTCTGGAGGGCTGTAACTTTTTTCTTTAACCCTTTGAGTGCCAGGGTCCTTTTTTCTAAGTTTTTTTTAAAAAATCGCTAGTTCAAACTTTAAGGGCTTATATCTCCTGATCTAGAAGGAATTAGAAGCTCGTATATAGCTCGTTGGATAGCTTAGAGTCTCTTCTTTCTTTTGGGCGCCTTCGGCGCCGCCCGATTTAGGAAGGGCGTGGTGTGCGGTGCCCAAGGGGGGGGGTAGGTTAGGGAATTAAAGCAGTCAGGCCCGCTGCGCGGACCTGACTGAACTGATGAAAAGGTGCCCAGTGGTAAAATTTCAAATCAATTCACTAGAAGACAGAATAAAGTAAAACAGGGCCAAATTTGGAGGTTCTTGGATCACTCGTTGACCAAAAATAGTCAAAAAACGGTCAGAATCTCAAAAAAGTGAATTTTTGTCAATTTTTTGCATTTTTTTGACTTTTTTGCTTAAAATTTCGCTGGAAAGACTCACTTTTGAATTTTTTTTTGCTTGACCATAAAGGACAATCTAATTCCTACGAGTTCGACCAAAAATAACGATTTCTAACTCAAACTGGGCATTACAGGAGGGCTTCGCCCTCCTATATAGCCCATGTCGTATATATACGACATCGGCACTTAAAGGGTTAAAGGGATGCAAAAGTTCTGTATAGTTTTTGAAACCAGCAAATGTAACAGAAAAGCATAAATGCAAATTTTTTTTGTTAATAATTCTTCATTTTACAACTTTGAGATCTTTTGAATAATTTTTAAACCCACAATTCATCAATTCGTCATAGAAATGTATTAAAGTGTATGACTGCGAATTATTTTTGAGACAGACTTTACTGTGCAGCTTAGGTACCCTCTAATTGAAGCAGCTATCCACTCATCTATTTTCCAGGATTCACAGCAAGCCCTATTCTTACGTCACGAGGGATATCTTGGGGCAATCGGTGCATTTCTAGCATCTGCAGGTATCTTCTTTCTCAATTTTTGTTAAATAGTTTATTGTGCGAGTGTCTTTTCTGACTTCAACAGCTCGAAGCTAATTCTCACCTACCTCCTTAGGGTTCTGTTGGCCAACGAACACAATGTTACCAGGTGCGATGGGTGATATTGTTGCCAAGCAACCTATTAAATGATTAACTTATTACCCTTCTTGCTTTAATTTCCAAACATTTTTAACATTCAAGCTTCGATTAATGGCAGTGTCCATTGGAATGAGAATTTCGCTGCAATGACTGCTCCAGAAGACAATATACAAATTACTGAGAAAAGCTATAAAATTGTAAGTTTTGATTAATTCAGTCCTCCTTTTGTAACAAACGCACGAGACACCCACAGTCTGTGTTTCTGTATTTGGATATTCTGGGTTAAATTCTCTTGCTTTGACGTTACCAGTATTAATTGGTGTTTAAATCTTCTAGATAAAAAGCCTTTTCTTTAGAGTAAAAAAAATCGTTCTGCGTTTATGGAGAGATTTTGCGGGTGAGAGCTGCGGGTTATTCCAAATCGCTTCAGTCACTCTACCGTACCGTCCTCAAAAGTGCAAATACATAAACTCTGTCAAACAATGGAAGTCCGAAATGTATAGTGTCTATAATTATTGTTCGTTCGCTCTCTTTGTAGTACGACTACGATACGTTCGAGTTGGATCGTGTGGAACATTCCTTCGATAGATGCCCTTTATTAGTGTCCTTGCAACGCACCCATTCTGATCTCGTCAATCTGGGTGCAAACAAAGAAGCAAGACAATACTGGTTGGAAAAACTCGAAAACGAGGCTGATAACGTAAGTTGTAATTTTCAAACCTTTTTTTGACTATATATGTTCTTCTTACAAGGTTAGTGGCTCACTTTTTGTACGTGCTTTTTACCTGAGTATTTTATCGAAATTATCATTTATCGAACATTCAATGCACACAGAGTGTACTATGAAACGTAAACATGAGGTACACTCTGGTACAGAGTATAGATAATTTAGCTTAATAAGATCTTCTGTTATCTCTCATTATAGTTTATGTGGCAAGCAGTTGAGAGCCAAGCTGAAAAGAAAGACTCGCAAATTCGAGGCGAACAGATGAAAGACGCATTCTTGAGACGCTTGAATCATCTGAAAAAATTTCCATACGCTCTTGGTAAATTGACCATACACTCATTGCTGGAGTTGAGGAATCAATATTTGAATTTATACGAATTCAACGACTCTTATTTACAGGTGGGTTTCTTGAATTCTTTCACTCGTGTATTTTAAAATTGTTCAGCCGAAGTGTCGAATGTGATAAGTGTTGTCAAATAATTTGCTACTATTCAAATATTTAAAAACAAAAGTTTTCAGTGTTGTTTTGTAATGGTTGCTTTATCTAAGAACAATTTGCTTGATAAGGCAAACATGTATATAGTGGAATTGGAATTAGGCTAAAGTCACAAAAGATTGCTTTAGTATCGTAGTAACTTAAAGTTCGATATTTCTTGATTTTATAGCTCCGCCAATTGGGAACGGAATCGTCTCTTAGTGTTCTTAATAAACATTTAAATCATATTGATTCACTTGATCCACCCCACAAAGATGAGGAAATAATAAAAAACTTGTTGGCTGCTAACTGCTTCCAAATGACTGGCCAAAACTGCTCCAGGTATTATGATACTACATTCATAATCTGATACATCAGGCAAAATTACCAAGGACTACTTTAGCGTACAAACTTTTGCGAGCAGAAACTTTCGCGAGGTCGCAAAATTTGCGACATTTACTTTTGCGAATTTCAGGAAAAAATGTTTTTCGCGAGCATAAACTTTTGCGAATCGTTGAATAAAAATGAGAATTTTCGAATAAAAATTGCCTTGAAAGTGAAAAATATTCCTTAAATCTGCTAAAGACGGTTGATCTCAACTTTAAAAAGGCATTAAAGAATAATATGCCAAAAATTTGATATTTATTACGATTTCGAGGTGTTATAGATTTCCAAACTTTTTGAGAATTTTTCGCGAATTGCCCTGTTAAGAATTTTTAAATACATTTACTTTCGCGAAAAAGGCCAAAATTCGCGAAAATCGTGAAAGTTTCTGCTTCCGAAAGTTTGTACGCTTAAAGTAAAGTTATTTCATTTTTTATGGAATATGTTAATTTCTTGACTTTCTTTCTCTGATGATTTGCAATTTTCTTTGTTCCAGCTTTGTAAAAGAACCATATGCATCATTAGAAACAGAAAGACATAATATGCAACGTAGGGTTTTTTTAATTTTCAAAACAACAAATTGTGCCCTATTAGTCCAATGGCCACCTTAGTTCACCTTGACATCGAGTACATATGGGTTTTTATTGCATTTCCTATTACTATGGTATATACTAAGTCTAAAAAGCCAAACTTGCCCTCCCCAAGTCTTGGGGAAATTTTTTTACACGGTTTTTAAGGAATGACATAAAAAATGTTAAAAATCGTGAAAAACAAAACAAAAGATGGTCCAAACTTAGTCAAGTTTATACTCGTTTGAAAGATATTTTCATGTAGATTGCGAAAATAATGATCCTAAAAGTTTCCGTATATATAAATTTTGAAATATTTCGAAAATACTGGAAAAAAGTGTTAAAAATTAAGAAATTCCAAATGTGACAATGCAATGAGATATCAGAATCTCAAGTAATTATTGGCTGGTAAATGATACAGCACAAAAAATAATTGTCATTTTCATCATCTTCATCGCTATAACTACTATCCAAATGCTCTTTGTCATTTTCACCATTGTTTAACATTTTAAAATCAGACTCTTTATGGTTCTCGCATTCTTTACAACCACAAAATTCAGTGCAGTCAACTTCAGCTTCTTTACAGGGGCATTTCTTGTTAATACATGTTGAAGATGCACATTTGCAGCGGGTTATCTGCAGAATCTTTTCTGGAGCAACATCGACATCGGCTGGAAGCATGGTCGGCGTCAACGACACTCCATCTTCACGTTTCTCATAGCCAGTCATAAGGATTCAGGTCTGGGGGTTGCCACTGACACAATTTTTCCCCATGATTGCAACAAAATGCCCTCTCATGATGTTCAATTCGAGAGCTTTGTCGGTTGGTGGCAAATATTTGGGTGTGGGTGGTTTGGTTGACTTCTTCGAACCATCAGTCTTGCTCACCCAGATGGTACGTCTATTTGTAGATGAAGATTTGTTAGTTTGGCCATAACACTTTGCCACAAACTGCGTTCCTTCTTTGACCACCAATTCTATTGGAGAGTTGATGTCATCCATATGCAAAAAAGGAACTTTCTTAGCAGCGTTGATTGCTTTTGATTTTCCAATATTGAACAGCATCGGGACTGTATTACAACCAGAGAGTGCTTGGGTAATGTTGGCTAAGATTTCCGCTACGTTTAACCGAATTGTTGATGTTAATAATTTTGTTTTCTTTTGTGAATGGATCCATGTAGATCTTCAAAGAGCACTTTCTCTCAAAGAAATGACCACGTAGAAGAAAGAAAACATCTGTGTCTGCACTTAAAACTTTGATCACCTTTTTCTCTTCATTATTGATGCACTCAATTTGTTGGGGTATTATGTAGTTGGCTTCATCGTACTACGAAGTCAAATCGTGACGTTTGATGCGGACACCTTTAAAAACCTGCATAGGAAAGGAAATAAAAAATACATTCTGGAATAATTAATAGACAAAATATTTGTAACTCAATCGTTTTAATGTTATTCCAGTGTGCCCGGTAAAATAGATTCTAGTAAATAAGTACATTCATCTGATGGCTGTCGGTGGAGCTGGGAGTGTCTATCCCCTTTTCTATTTGCGCTAGACCTGGGAGATCGAATGCCGAGGTAGAGCGCCACATCTAATCTCAGCTCCCAGTAACTTACCTTATTTCAATGAGATTTTCTTTCGTTTTAGATGACAAGATACAAATTTCCTTTAGGAGCAATTCCTCCAAAGTAATTGATGATTCCTTCTGAAACTACCGACTCTTGCATTTTGCATATCTCCTTTAATGCTACCAGCCAACGATGATGCTTTTTGGAGATAATACTCAGCATTGTCAACCAAATCCTTTACAGTACCAGTCGAGGGCCAATAAATGTTGTGCAGCATTGCAGCATTCCTCCTCCATCAACAACTACTGCCTCCACGAGAACTCTCCTGACACTTAAGATTTTTCATTAAGACCGATTTGCAATTTGGGTACCTGGGTTCTATCCAGATTCCTTGAATAGTGCAGTTGGAACAGAAGCGAGCTCGCAATTGAAGATGTCTTCGAACTCCATTTGATTTGTTCAAGAAGATAAAGAACACGGGAGAAAATGACGTTTGTGTTGTACAGTATGTGGCCCCCAAAACGGCGATCAAATTTAAAATGTCTCTCAAAGCTAGAGGAAAAGAGGTTTTACAAAAATTTTTCTTGCATGCAAAACTTTAACATCTCTACTTTATTTCCCGACAGTTCTTTTTCAAAATTTTCGATTTCAACATTATTTTTCAATCGCTTAAAGATAGGTAGCTTTTTTCTAATGGCCCCCAAAACGGAGGTTTGCAATTTTAGCGATTTTTCGAGATATCTTTAAGATATTAATACAAAATTTTGACCATAGTTTTGAAATGTGATTTAGAGGGTTTTGGGCATAAATTTGTTTGATAAAATTTTTACAGTATACCCCTGGTTGTCAAAATGCAGGTTTGGGGCCCCCAAAACGGAGGTGTAGTTAAAATCAAATTATTAAGCCCAGTGGTAATAGCCAGAAAAACTATGAACATATTTGTGTTTACCCTTAAATGTACGACCCGATAGATGTAAAATTTATGATTTTTATGAAATATTTCAAGATTTTCGATATTGCAAAGTCCAAACTGAAAATTTAGAAGTTTTTAAAATGACAATTTAGACTTAACAACGTCTTAATCAAGTTTCTGAAAATCAACGTCTTTTGAAAATAGTTCCATTCATGTATGGAAAAAGCTGTGAAAATTTGAGAAGAAAAGCTTAGCTGAAACTGAAAATATTAAGCTTTAAAGGTATTTTTCTCCTATATTTTGCAAAAAAATGACAGAATTTGCCATTTTTGCTGATTCAGCGAAAATTTTTATATATAATGTTAATTTTTTGTTATAAGCTATTAACTCAAGGTGAAAGGAATAGAATTCCAAGATTTTTTGCTTTTTCTCATATTTAGAATTTTCGGTTTTATCAATGCTGATTCTAGGGTCCCAAAATACTGGTTGACCTTTAAGATGCTATATCTTTTACCCATCCTCTAAAGTCACATATGTATCTGCATTTTATGAACGGCATTAGAAAGTTTCCTATACCCCATTTTCATAACTTATTTTCAATATCCAAGGAGCTAGAGTGAGTTATATGCAATTTTTATCTAATTTTGGTGTTAAAATATCTCCTTCATACGCAAATATGTTATTTTGAATCTGTCTCAAACCATCAAAAACATGCTCATTTTTTAGTATAACCATCATTCTTTCTAAATAAACAAAAATCGTTTAATTCTGATAAATCTACAAGTCAGAATCCTCATTTTAATGACAACCTCCGTTTTGGGGGCCGTCCCCGTTTTGGGGGCCATATACTGTATCCATTTTTTCATTCTTTCTCTTTGACTGTTTGTCGATCACAGATTGCATGAGTATCAATGCTTTGAGCTGATAGTGGCTCTAAACAAATCCGGAAGATCTTTTCGAAGGTGATCATCTACTTCTCACCAATCTCGCGAGCCTTATGGACATTTATAGAAGAGTCAGATTCTCCACTGTAGATGTTGACGAGTGTATTAGAGGCATGGGTGTGAATTTGAAGTGGGTGGATGAATTTCTCTAGAGCTTTTCTGATTTTCATACGATCGTTGTTATCTAATTTGATTCTTCCATTTCCTTCTTCCTTGTATTTGTCATTGTCTGGTTGCCTTTTATCCCTTTGTTCACCAAGCTTTGTCACGAGCTCTCCACAGATATGATGACTATTTATTTGCCCAGATTGCCACTGTCCTACCAATGTTAAACTTATCAACGGATAAATAGGTTGACCAGCCTAGCCTGAATCAGCAACATCTGAAAATATGGTAACAAGAATTTGAGATACTTACTAAACTGTACCAAATCAGATTCGTGCAGTTTATGATGTTTGAAATAAAAATGCTTTTACCTTTTCCTACTTGCATGTAGGTTGATTCGATTGCCATATCACTCCATATACCATTGAATCTTCCATCTTTGAGTCTTACCACATTCTCTCCCTTCATAAAGTGTTTCAGTAGATCGCTTGGCATCTTGTGCATTGATCTGAGGTAGACGATTCCATCACGGGCATAGTTCAGATGGCCAGCAGCGAAGAAGTACGGGATCATCGTTTGACAGCAGTGTAAATGCAATCCAAATTCTCCTTCTCTCTCTGCACGTAGATATTTCATCATGAGGAACACTGGATCAATGAGATTCGTTATCCAATGTTGTGAAATTACATAAATATACGTATAGAAGAATAACACCCATCGTGTCTATTTTTTATTTGCTTTGATTCAAATCTTTATTTGAGCCATTTCAATCACTTCAGGGAAAAAAAGTAAGACGGCACTGTAAGGGTATTCAACTTGGCGAAAAATGCACTGTAAGGGTGTATTTTTCGGGAAAAACCACTGCACTGTAAGGGTACAATTTTGGGCGCCAATTTTTAGCCCGCACATACCGTCAGTCCAAAATCCGACTCCCCCCCGGGTGCCCCGGGTGAACACAGTTACCTTCTGACCTGCTTTGTTGGAAACACTTTCCACATCACACATGGCTGTTAGAATCGTGGATGGATCTGAAGATGGTGTCTTGTTGATTGATGGTTTGTACTTCACTGCTGTCATTCTTTTTGGATACTCCATTTTCTCTCATCTGCTTTGTATTATATCCTTCAAAGTCGGGAATATTTGGATTTGTTAATGTATCTTTCATGAAATCAAAATCTTTGACATCACTTCTCGAAGACGTTAAGAGCTGATTATATAACAACATCAGTAGAGCTTCCTTGTTGCTAAGTTATTTGGCTTTTGGTCTTCTTTGAAGATTTGGGTTTTTGGTTCTTAGATCTGTACTAAAATTTCTAAAGGCCTACTCTTAGGTTCCAAATAAACGGGGGGGGGGTTCGAATAAACAGGGGGGTTGGAAAAATTTCTAGATATTTATAAACGAAGGGGACATAATTGCTGGGGGGTTGGAAATTGTACTTCTGAAACACAAAAATAAGGTAAAAATAGACTAAAATCAGGCTATTTAGAGCAAAATACGGGGCCTTCTCTTTGACAGCTGAAAATATTCTTAGAGATTAATAAACGGGGGGTCCTAATAAGGTCCGGGAGGGTTGGAAAATTTTCGAAAAATTAACAAGCGGGGGGGGGGCGTTTATTTAACCTAAGATTATGAACTTTTCCTTGTACTAAGATATTTATATATACGGAAACCCCTAGGATTATCATTTTCACAATCTACATAAAAATATCTTTCAAACGAGTATAAACTTGACTATGTTTAGACAATTTTTCAATTTTTTTTCACGATTTTTTGACAATTTTCATGTCATTCCTTAAAAACCGTGTAAAAAATTTTCCCCAAAATTTGGTGAGGGCAAGTTTGGCTTTTTAGACTCAGTATATACCATAGTAATAGGAAATGCAATAAAAACCCATATGTACTCGATGTCAAGGTGGCCTTTAAAATTGCTACTTGGCCATTGGACTATATTCGATGAGAATTTGTTAGAATTCCAGTTTTTCACAAACCTCGATCTGTTTTTTTTTTTTGACGATTCTTTAAATTTAGGTATTTGGGTAAACAAACAAATTGTGGCTAACTCGTATATTGAACAGACACTAAATGACTAATGTTTTGTACATGCCATTTCACGATCGAAAGGAATAATGGGTAATTAGGACAACCGCGCTTTGATAACGACTTAAGATTTTTGAGGTTTCTAACCAACGGGAAGCTGTGATGGGGGCGCAATCACTCCTGATTACCCATGATTTATTTCGACCGTGAAATGGTCTATCTGAAAACGTACTTTTAGATGTAATTTTCCTCAACTTTAGCACGTCCATGGTTACGTGATGATATGGAACAATGGAAATGTAGAATGAAAAACGACAAACCTCACCAAAAAGTCGTCATATTTGTCGACAAAAGTGGCGTCGATATCGTACTGGGTGTCTTTCCGTTCGCGAGACATCTTTTATCACGAGGTTCAAAGGTGAATGAATTTTTCTATGATTTTCGTTTCAATAATGGAAAAAAACTTGCGTAGTAGGAGAACTTTCATCTCTTCAGTTTTGTCAATGTATAGTAATTTACTCTTTTTGTTCAGTTTACGCCGAAAGCAAAAAAATCTCCTGCATGCCAGTTATTTACCCCTCTTTTACAGGTTATATTGGCAGCAAACACAGGATACGCTCGTAACGATATCTTGCATGATGAACTGGTTGTGCTGGCGGACAAAGTGGCTGAAATGTGCCCCATTATCAAGTAAGGAACTTTACGAATCTTCTTTCTCTATGAGGTATGCGAGAATAACTACTAACAGGTCTGCAGATGTCTATGTAGATAAAGCATTTTTATCTTGTCTGCACTATTGACAACCAGAAATTCCTTTATAACGATTGATCTGGGACACTCCCTTTATATATATCCCTGGACCAAGTTACTCAATGCCGGCCAAAAAATATTTTATGATCGAGTTTTTTTTTGAAATTGGCACCCGCGGAGAGAGCGCTATATCTAGTTTTGCTTGTACACTAATGATATAGCGCCGTTTGTCGTTAGGCAAAGTTTCAAACACTGTACAGTGGCTTCTTTGCGGCTACCAACTTTCAAAAAAACTTCGATCAAAGATGGTGGATATAGCTTGGTGCAGGGATATATAAGGGTCAGTGATCTGGGAGGGTTCTGAAAACTTTTTGATCAAACCAAACAACATTGTAAACTCCACCGTACTACAAGGTTACGTATATTGTTGAAGTTTTTTTACCAAGGTATTTAACGGTTGTGATGAATATCTATTTTTTTTTCTCTATGGTAGTAAATCATTAATGATGGGAGATTTGAAGATCATGGAAACTGGTTCATGCTCACAAAGTCTACAACTAAGGTAAGAAACACTAATTTACCCTTAGAATACCTTATTACCTCAGATTTATGTAAAGCCTTAAGGGCCACATGGAGTGCCTTAAACTTGTCCAAGAAAAAAATGAACATTACAAAAAATATTGTTGCTATTGTTTTCCAAAATCAGCAAAGCTTCTGATTGATCAAGCGCTGAAATTCTATTATAATGTCACGTGACCTAGGTATGATTGCTTACTTAACCACAGCGCTTCGGGCTTTACATTAATCTGTGCTTATTACACGAAAATCTACTTACTTTGAGTTGAAAAGAATGGCATGTCTTTTTTTGTTATTCTTTCAGGGTGATCGAGAACCGGTTGGTGAAGGCCATGCAGAATGTAGATCTTGTCGTTCTCGTTGGTGTCGATAGGTAATTATAAATGATTTCTTATGTTTAACTCGGCAATCCAACCTGACTTTATTTGAGGTAGAATCTAATGGTCTAATTGTCTGCCTTCCATGTCCGTCTGCCCGTATTTCTTTATTTGTTCAAACTTATTTTGCACTGCCTTGAAGTTTTAAAAACTGTTGGAGTATAATTAATTTGAAGTAGGAATGTTTGTTAATTTTTTTTAAAGCTATTTTTTGAGGCTTTCACGAATTCTTCACTAAAGCCGCGAAATAGATTTTAAATTTGCGAAACCTTTTTTAAATCTCCATTTACTTCTCCATTTACTTCTCAACCCCTGGAAAGGTTTCAGGATTAACAAAAATTTCAAATATGTTTATTGTTCAGGGCAATTTATACAAACTTCGAAGAGGAATTTACTTGTGAATCGATACACTGTGCTATCATCAAAGATCCTTGGCTTGCTAATCATCTGGGTGGCCAGGTCAATGATGTTGTTTTTAAATATCAGCAACCTTGTGGAAAGAGGAAGTGAGGTTTCGGTATGACGCTTCTTTGGGAGATTTGTAGCTCTAAGGCGGCTTCAAAGTATCAATAACTTTCTAAAAAGAAGGTGAAGTGAGCAAAAAGAAAATGTTTCTGACTTTGTAAAAGGAAGTCGAAGTGAGCAAAAAGAAAAAGTTTTGAGAAAGCAAATGTCAAGCATACAATCATACTAACATTGAAATACCTAGTCTCGAGACAATACCTAGGTATTAACGGAATCTGTTAAAAACGGTTTGCTCGAGGAATCAATACTATCTGGAATCTTTATTATTGTTGAGTTTCAAGTCTTCCGAAAGTTCCTACTCCAAGTTGATAGACGAATAAAAACCTGCGCATTTAGAAGGCCCTAGAGAAAGTTTATAAAAAGCAATTTATAAGTCGATAGTCGGATAGTTTTTTATATCCTGCCTTATGGGGAAAATCATCCTAAAATATTTTTAAGGTATTCTTGAGACATGATGCAAATTCTACCTAAAATTAACATGTTACACATTTTTGTGAAAGTTTTGAAGATTGCTTGGGGATAAGAGTACATCCATGAAAGGAGAAAGCGTGTACAGAAAGTTGATTGCTTTCAGCCGAACATGGTAACCTATCCCGACATGCGTCTTTAACTAGCATAATTTATCTAAAAAAAAATGAAAGTTTTGCTTATGACCATAGCACTGTAGACTCAAGATTTCGAACTTATAAAAAAAACTGTCAACTTTGAACGATATCACATTGCTGCATTCCTTTAATAAATTTCATGGTTTTTGACAATAATATACATATACATAGTTTAAATACCATACATGGTAATCTTTTTAGTTTTTTTTTTGATAATATTTTTATCCAGTATAAATGAGATATATATTTTTATATGATAGACAATTTATTATTACCATAAGGGAAGAAATTTTCGCGGAAGAAATTTTGGCGGAATTTAATTTCGCGAATTTGGGCGTAATTCGCGAAATTAAATTTCGCGAAACACACCAAAATGGCCAGATCGCGAAATTAAATTCCGAGAAATTCATAGGAACATTCATATTTGACGTTATTATTTTGTTGTTAAAGTTTGTTAATGTGACTGAGATATGTCTTGAAATCGATGAAAAATATGAAAAACATTTTCTCTGTAAAAAAAATTCTTTTGAAATTTCTAAATCGCGAAATTAAATTCCGTGAAACTTTTGAAATCGGCTCATTTGCGAAATTAAATTCCGCGAAATTAGCCACTTTGAAACTCTGATTCGCGAAATTAAATTCCGCGAAAATTTCTTCTCGCGAAAATTTCTTCCCTTAAGGTACAAGTTTTGTTCATAATTCTTTTAAATAAAAGGGAAATATTTTCAGCCTGATAATTGTATAATTATTTTTCGACATCAATATTCGTGTTGAACAGTATTGGGAAACGGCCTGTTGGCTACTGAGCTCCAGCCCGCTTATAGCCAAAGGATAAAAGTTACGAAAAGGTACTTAATAAGTTTGGTAGTGTTGTATATGTGAAATGGCGGGCAGGGGGCTTCAAAAATGGATATACCAAGAGTAGAAGCCCCTTATAATCTCGGCATTTCATTTTGCTAATTATTTCGCTCTTTTTTATGATTGAGCTTATAAAAACAGTGGGTCGTAGTGTAGTAGCAATGATCACTATTCGATCATGTCTCATTTATTATTTGTCTTAAAAATGCTGATCTAAGTTTGTTTTTTTCACTGAATATAGAATACACCGTTTAACAGTTTCGCCATCTCCACCGTAGAGGCGGTAGGTAAAAATGCTCACTTTAGTACTGTGGAAGGTTAGAGAAATGTAAACATTGCCATTTTTTTTATTTCCTTTAAAGAGAATTTTTTAGATGTTTGAGGCATGATATTAATGACAATTTTATGTATCTCTCCTGAAAATTTCACAAAAATTCATCTAGAGGAAAAGAAGTTATGATTAAAAGGAGTTCTTTACCTACCATTTCTCTGCTGGGTTTTCTTATGAGAACTGGATGTTTACCTACCATTTTTTACGGGGGAGAGTGAAGTTTCCCGTGGTTGCCAAAATCAAAACAATGGCAAATTGTTCATACGCGTGCGCAGTCGACACTGTTAAACAGTGTATTGATTAACTATGCATCCAATATTTAACAATTGAGTATTTAGCAGAATGAAATATGATTTCAAAGAATTTTCAAATTCGATTCATGTTTCTAAAAGTGTAATTCCCTTACTGAATGTTTATTTGAAATATGCTTTCGCAGCATCTTTTTTAATAATACATGCTCGTGATATGTATTTCGTGTTTGATAAAGTGTGGGTTGAGATTGTCATTATAAAGTGTTCGTTTGATGTTTATGTATTCTATTAGGAGGTTGTTTTTATAGAAGGGCTTCACAATCGAGTTATAATGAGATGTTTCTCAATTGAACGTTTTGTGGTTTTCTTGTCTCATAATACACTCTTCCTATACTAAATCATGCCAAAGTTTATATACTTGAATTGGGACATTATCCGAGGATTTGAGAGGCCAATGTGAAGGTTTAACTCATAAGAACGAGGATATGTATGGGGAAGCAAAAGGTTTTGTTACTTTTTTAAGAAAGTAGCGTCGGTTACTGGTCAAAAGTTAGTCAGCTATAAAATACAGTTTTAAAGGGAAACATAAATCTTTCTATCTGCTTTTTGAACTATCAAGAGGTTGAGGGCTAAAAAAAATTCGTTGAACTTTGAAATAATATCTCACTGACAGTGAGGCTGGAACATCGATTTTTGAGGATTACGATTTTACCAGCTTTTTAGCGATTTTTGCCTCGCTAGCCCAAATCTCGCAACCTCTTTATCTTAAAGGATGATCGAAATTAGAGTTTTTCAGCGTTCCGAAAAAAACGCAAAGCAGAAATTTTTTCATCTTCACAGGATCGATTGTCAACAACAAAATACATCTTTTGGTCTTTGGGTTTGTTTCTGACGTTTTTCCTTCAAAGAATATCGATCACTTTCTTTTTCCCCTTGAGCGCGCGAGAAAAAAATGATTAGCTCGCATTCTCGCGCGGGCGAATAAAGATGAGGCGGTAATCTTGCACTAAGGGTGCTACTTAGTTTCCGCCCTATTTTGCGCCCACCATAGAATGGTCCAAATACGGGGGTATTCCAAATGATAAATGATGTCGTTCTGTAAGTGTTTTATTTTCTGATAGATACAAATAGTATATCTATATATTAATAGTATAACGCGTATGTCATTTTGTTTTCTGTTTTCTGTCTGTGTGTCACTTTCGATTTCGCAAGCAATGTTTTGTTCTCGGTAAGTTTGTTTTGATTGACAGATCGGATAGAGCCTGGTTTAGACTTTATTCAGCCTTTGTTTTGAAATTTAAGGCCCGTCTACATTTAGTAATTTTAATTTCTGCCTAGGCATGCCCGTTTTTTATTTTTCTCTTTTCTTTTGTTTAAATTCTTTTCGAATGTAATTAACGATCGTATTTATTAATTACATTCGAATTCTTTTCAAAACAAATTCCTTTTATAGAAAAGAATAATTCAAATGTAAATCAAAACATAACAGTCAAAAAGTTTGTCAAACCAAACAACGACAGCATTCAAAAGGCGATAAAAAGCAAAAAGAGAAAATTAGTCAACCTCTTTCTTCATATAAAAACATTCAAGTCGTCGTTACTGTCAAAAAGTGTGTACGTCATTTTACATGTTTAAATTTGAAAAGTTGCTGCGTTTAGACCAACTGGCATTTGTAGTTTGGCATTTGCTCATGAGGGATTCGATTTTAATAGCTTTTCCATTGTATTTTCTGTCATGGCATTTAAGAAATTTTTAGAGTCATTACTGAAAAGGTGATTCCCTTAAGTTCAATTTTGATAGATCAAACAATGAAAAGCATGGAATCTTTCAAAAACTGCAGTCATTAAGACTGAAACTTTTTGCCGCAGGGCTAGGCTATGGCAAATGTTGCAAATTTTACAATCTATAGAAAGAACTGAATAAAAAACGTCATTTTTTCTCTTTGTTTTGGTTTCTTTGTTTGATTTGAAATGCCAGAAAAGGGGATTCCTTTGCTCAAAATGGCATTTCAAATGCCAACGAAATGCCAACACGCTGGCATCATTAGGCATTTGACAAACCGAACAATTTACAAAATGCCAGGCTGGTCTAAACGCATCCAGTTATGACAAGGGTTTAAAAAAGCAACTTAGAATTGTCTTATTTTTTCAATCTGATAAAAAAAAAGAGTTGCACTATTCTTTGTGACTTTCCCACTTTTTCCTGAAGAATTGTCATTTCAACTGGACGGCATATTCAGAGTTGTTTCAGACGACACTGGTACAGTAAACGATTCTCTTCCTGATAACTTTTGACTTAAACAAAAAATTCATCTACATCCAAAGGACTTTTATTGCGTTCAGCTACAGCTTAACCGGCGTGCGACGCCGGGTACCGGCTAGTTGAATACTATTAGCTTATTCATTTAAATATTTTTGAGCCCAAATTTAAATATCTGGTTAAATAAAAAACAAATGACAGCAGTTTCTGTTTTTCCCTCAAACCCCTGGGAAAAGTTTTTTTGCCGACTTAGCTATTTTACAAATTTCGGAAAAGAACTCCCATAGGAATTCCGATTCATAACCCGATTGGTTCATTTCAGAACGGCTTCAAGAAAGTCATAATGGCAGATAATTTTAAAAGTTTCTCTGAGTAAATGTGTGTAATTTATTGATGTTGATGGCTTGTTGATTCTTTAAAGAAAAAAGATAACAGGTATAGCTTTTTCTAATCCTGGAATATTGAGGTTCCAGCTACACTGACTGAACATTATTTTGGTTTTAGGTAAAAAAAAAAAACATGAGAAATCACATTGTGGTGGATTTTGGTGATAATGTTACATCAATCTTTTATTGGTATTATGTTGACTCTCTTCAAAAATTGAAAAACAGCATCGAAAAGCGATTCAAAATTCAACTTGAAGACCAAACTTTCAAACATGGAGATATCGTTGTTGATGAAAACTCTTTTGGGGAACTTTATAAAAATCGGTTCACAGAAGATATTGATTTGAAAGTTCTTTCTTCGGACATTTCATTGATTCGGAATGAACGAAAACGAGTTTCAATGAATGAGGAACCTTCAGGTCGAGTTGATATTCCATGGCTTGACCTTGAAGATCGTGAATTCGTAACAGGAGGGGACAGCGAAAAAACTATATCAAATCTGAGGCAGGAGTTTCAGAAAATGATTCATAAGCCAAGACTAGACAATGTTGTATTTTTGCTGGATGATCGCATCGTGTTGAATGAAGACCAATTAATAGCTGATTTGCTTCTCGATCGTGAATACTTGACCTTAGGTGTTATAGAGAAGTATTATGAATTAGACCGTGAAGGAATGGGTTTAGGGCGTGGTTTGAATATTCTACCACGTGTTTATATAATTATTCCACAGATTGACGTTGGGACTAATACTGTTGAGTATCCTCTATTAGACGTTCGTCACATCAGTTTATCTACCATGAAATCTTGGATTGAAAGTATCCATCAAATTCCCTGCCAAGAACAAGAGTTGGTATGCAATGGGAAGGTGGTTTCAAGTGAAAACTTCCCTGGTAAAATGTATTACCATCCACCCGAGCCTAAAATTGTCAAATTGCACGTCTGTCCAACGCAAGATGAGAAGTTGAACTATTTTTACCTTCAGAATAATATAAGAACAATGCCAACAGTCCATTTAACCAGTTTTGATAATGAACGTGAATGGAAATACTTTTATCGTGGAGTAAAGGGAAAGAATGTCAACGAGTTCATCGAGGATTCTTTACAAATACCACAAACAAAACAATATCTATTTATCAACAACAGGAGAGTCTCTCACAATGAACTGGCAAAACTGTTGAGGGAATATGGACACAATGTTTTAGCTCCGTTCAAAGTTAATCTTATCGTGCAAGCGGACGATGGGGCAAAGGGGTTGCTATGGACATTGGAGCTATATGGTATTCGTCGAATGCGCTCCGTTGTTGTGAAACATCCGGAAACCGCTGCTATTCTTTTCGATATCTCTTTATCCAAATTCAACGAAAGACAACCACTTGTCGATGTTATTTCTAAACGTTGCCCAAATCTATCGGCAGATTGTGTAAGTCTTTTCCACAAGCAGGAAAAACTGGATGATGCATTTTTTGTGAAGGATATGTTCGCTTTGATGTTTAGTGACGGTTCAATTGAGGAGAATTTCGTCGTCACACTTGCTGTTAAACCTAATATCAGAGAGGATATGAAAGAATTTTGCGAGAAAAACGCAATCAAATACTTGGGAAACATCAATATTAATTTTCTGACTGGACAGTTCTCCATCGATCTTTCTTTGATCACGGCGCGAACGATCAAAGATTTGAAAAATCAGATTTATAAAGTCAAACGGACGCCTCCTCATTTGCAAATGATTTTCTATCAAAACGCCGAATTGTCAGACTCGAATCAACTCACTTCACATAGCTACAATCAAGAATCACTCACTTTCAATATGGTTGTTAAACCAGGCAAAGAAATAGAACTTTTCATCAATTGTGTTTTTCTTGACGGTTTGCACATGGACCTTAAAGTGTGCGAAACAGACACCATTGGTGACCTCAAAGAAATGGTCAGTCAGAGGTCAGGGATCCCCTCTTCTTTGATGGTCGCTGGTAGCTATCTAGGTGAACCTGATCATGTACAGATCTGGGAGACTGGGTTCCAATATGTCTTCCCTGTCGACTTTAACAAGAAAGTTTTACTGCTAATCAAACGAAAAGGTAAAGAAGTTCAACGTAAAAGCCACCTAATTCGATATTACGATTATGACACTATCGAAACACTTTGTGAGGACGTTCAACGAGAATTGGAAGGGGAAGGTCACGTGACTATGGAGAAGAACGGGTTCAATAGAGACACATTATTGAAAGATGTTGGAGAAAAAGAAATCACTTTTTTGGTCAATAAAAACTGCTCACTCATGTAAATTTTTATCAAGATTTTTGTACTTATTTTTTGTACTTTTTTATGAATTATTTTCCCGTATCTAAAAAATTCTTTTGAGCTTCTGTTAATAGGTATAAATCTCTTAGACTGGCATGCCAGTCGGGCTGGAACGGCATCACGTGGGAAAAGTGAGCGTAGAAGTTAGGTAAGCGTAGGAAGAAATTTTGTCAGTGGCAGGGGCTTCAAACCCGACTGGAGCTAAATGCCAGGAAGGAAAAAACGCTAAGCCGAAGATTAGCTTAATTTTTCAAAAATTTTGACTTTTGGGGCCTGGGGACGAATTTTTCGTCAAAACGAGGCTAAAAACGGTCGGAATTGGCGCTGAAATTTGGCTCGCTTGTTCCTGGCCAAACTTGTTCCTGGCCAAAGTCTCATATTCTCATATATTCTCCAAGAGCAGCCGCCGGCAGATTTTTTTGAAATATCTGTTCTTTTTTTCTAGGAGAGTAAATTTTGTGGATAAATCTAGGAGAGACTTTCCTCAAAACACCTAGGTAAAATCCAGGGATCGCCTTAAAGACATCTGTTCTTAAAATCCAGGAGCACATTTTAAGGAAAAACACATACAATTTTCCAGCGGACAATCTGTTCAAAAAATCCAGGAGCTAATTTGTGAAAAACACAAACAGATGCCGGATTTTTTTTCTAGGGAGCTTCATAATTTTCTTAAAAGGTCTCATTTTCTAGGAGCATTTTAACTTTCTTAGAGAATAGCTGTTTTATTTTTCCAGGAGCATAATATTTCTATAGAACATATATACATTTTCCAGGATTCCCATTCCAAGCCTTATTGGAGCAAATTTGAGCTTTTAAATCCTAAGGTTCTAAGGTCGTAAGTCTTAAGTTTTATGTTAAAACTCAAGAGTTAAAACTCTACTTTCCAAACGTACTTTAACGCGCTTTAAAATCATTTGTGGTGTTTAAAATTTTGTAGGGAAATCCCCTTTGTCTCAAATGTTTTGTCCATGATTGTACTGAAGTTGAGCCCAGTGCGTTGCGCACGTTCGACTATTTCTTGAATCGGTACCCAGAATGCACTTTCCTGTATCTAGTATAGCTGCTTTCTGATTCGTTGATAGCGTTCCGATCAATCCTTTTTCCGCCATCAGATTGATTATCAAAGTCATGCTGGAATCTATTGATTCTCCTAGAACCTACGAGTCTTCCTTTGTGATACAAGCCTTATTTGATCTTTTCCTGAACCGGAAATATTATGTTCAAACGTAAATTTTGATTTTTGTTTTACAAAACAAACGGAAATGAAAACAATTATCTCATCTTCGACATGATGTTCAAAGAGGATGTTTTCAAAGCTCTGGTTCATATGGTTTACGCTGCAGGAGGTTTAACATTTTAATATTGTAATGGAATTGTTTGATTGTTTTTAAAAGTCCAGATTCGGAAGGTGTTTCCAATGACTATTACACTGATACACGCTTTTTTTTATAAGAATAGTGTACTTAGGATGAGGGTCAAGTATTCTTACGAAATTGCCAAAATTTAGGGTGAAATATTCTTAACGTATTCTTACTTTTTAGACCTGTCTTTTTTATACAAACATGAGAAATGATCAATTTGAGAGTTTTGGACTTTTGAATGAATATTTAGAGCTAAAATTACATTTCTGCCTCAAAGTTTAAATTCAAGTCTAACAACGGAAGTAGTTTTTTCAAGTACAAAATGACTGTATCTTATCAAATTCTGTGAAACTCACCCTCGTTATGATTATGAGAAACTGTAGCTCCGTTTTTATTCCACTTTCGTTAGGGCTGTCCTCGAGTAATAAATAATATTAGGTACAGTTAAAGTCTCCATAACTCGAACAAGCACGGGGAACACGAGTTATGGAGTAAGGTTTATGACGTATTGTTTTAACTGAAAGGACGAGAAAGGTTATTCGAGTTAAGGAAAAGTTAGAGGAATAGAAATTCGAGTTAAAGAGACTACTGTATATGATATTACATTTTTCGTCTTTTTAGTTTTAGTCTATGGAAAACTCCACAACATATAAAGTTTCGATTCACATGGACCACAACGGAACCAATAATCTTCAAGGAGAGAAATGACATTCACAATTTGCCAATACCTCTTCGTGTTCCTACTTTCCCAACAGATGTCAACAGAAGATTTTCACGTGACCGAAAAAAGTGAAAATGGGGAAAACTTTGTCTACAAGAGCGATATTGATCATTTAAAAGAAGTCAAAGGCGTACGATGGTCAGTTGGAGATAACCCTGTATCGCCTAGTAACCATGTCGGCAACCATGGAAATGAGGTCATCGCTCGTAAGTCCAAGACTTTGGTATGGGACTTGGATGAATACTATTGGAAAGGTGAAGACGAGAATAAATTCATGGATAAATCAATGTATCATAAAAATATTAGTGTTTGGAGGGATACAAACGAATGCCAACACGCTCTTGATATGGTTCGGAAACACATCCGGAAAAACATGATTGTACATAAAATTGATATTTCAATGAAAGCTGAGCGATGGGCTATAGCTTTAGCATCGTATTTAGATGAAAATGACCCTGAAAAGATTTACATGAGTAAAGCAGAAGGTTATGGTGGAACTTATGGACAGTTGATTTATTATGCGGACGGTTTGAATCAAGCACCGGGTTGCAGTATGGCTCTTACAGCATGGTTGAGTATGGCGTAAGATTATCCTGAACAAAGTCTTTTTCTTGTATCGGTCAATTTATTGCATCGGTGAACTAAAAAACTCGCCTCTTATTATTTTTATATTTTTGACTTTACATGTTACATATTCCAACTCTCTATTTTTCGCACGGCTGGTAACTTGATCCCTTGAAATTTTTATTGTGGAGATTCGACCAATGATACCAGTGATGCAGTCCTCAATGTCACTTGCCTTGATATTTAGGCTGTGAACTTCCTTTTTAATTTTGATGTTTTTAGTTTACCAATCAATCTTCCTAAATCGGTTTGTATTTCAAAATTGAAACACAGTGGGTTTACAGACATTAAGATAGGCAAGGCAATAAACCATAAACATCAAAATTAAAAACGTCTAGTTAAATGAATTTCACTTAAAATTTTCTTTTTCTTTTATATAAAAGGTATCTCAAATTGGAACTTGTCAATCAAACAGTGATCAAGAATACAAAAGCGATAGCGGGAGATTATGAGCAACTCGTGTGGGAACATTCACATTATTTTGGCGTTGGCTTATCATATAACGAGAAGAAAAAAGCTGGATATGTAGTCATGTTCTTCAACACGAAATTCATTGAAGGAGAGTCAGTTTTGAATTTCAAAATGCCCGAAGGTCGTATTGTGAGACTCGGTAAAATGCCATTATTTATCTTGTGCAAAGTTTAAAAAAGTTATAAAATTATGCCATCACTTTGCATATGATAAGGGAGTGGTCAGAAAGCATCTACTAGGGGAGGGGTGGAGGATTTCAGGGGGGTTCGAATTTTTTTGAGGGTTTAGGGGGAGGGGTTACAAAATATTTTCAATGGAAAAGAGGGGGTGCGAAAGATTTTTGGGCAACTCAAGAGATAACTCATGAGGTCAAATTTCATGGTTTCACATTTGAAGATTTAAAAGATTTTTATCATTGAAATATCATTGTGATAGCCTCACCATTTCAGTTCCTTAACATTGTGTAAAAATTGGTTCAGTGGACTAACAGATAATGTTTGTTAAGGGATCCCTCCTCTCCCAATTTCATATGTCAGCATAGTCCAGCCTTTTTAAGAAGAGCTGAAAATACGATGCTTTTAGCGAACAAAGTGGTTGAAAATTGAAATTTTTCTCTTGTCGGCGCAAACCTTTAAACGGAACTCGAAATATCACTCCTGTGATATTAATTAAGATATTGTATACGAAATGAAAAACTTTACTTTCAAATTTCATATGATTCAGACATTGAAAGCCTCATTTCTTGGCAGAATCAGTCCGAAAATAAGCTTTTTTTTATAAGCAAGTGTATGCCCCTTGGTCAGGCTCGTGTATGCTTAAGTTCTGAAAGCATCCAGGCATAGTTTATGCTTATTATATGCTTAAGAATTATGCTTATGATTCACCCCGAGCCAAGTTTTTTAATGAAATTTCAGAAATTTTGTAAAAAAAATTTTCAGATTTTGCATGAACTTTGGGAGCAGTGGAATGTAGCTAGCCGTGGAATGTCTTATTTTTTACTTGACCTCTACCAAACCAGATAAAAATGACCACTTGAAAAATATTTTAGGCTTACATATATGCTCATGTTATGCTTAGGAATTCTGCAAATTTGAGCCTTCATATGCTTATAAGCGTTATGCTTATAAAAAAAAAACATGTATCTTTGAAGGAAATCAGGAGTTCAAAATCGAAATTTTCTCCTGTCGGAGAAATTCTTTGCCCTTGCACGTTTGAAATCAAGCCTCTTGCTGCCTTCTATATAATAATGTAGTCCTCCCCACATGAGTGCACAACATTTTGATATTGAGGCTTATAGGATCATTCACAATCTGGAAATTTACTGTAGTTAAACCCGATTTGTATGTGACAAGTCGCCCTTATCCAAAAGTAGGTATAAGTAAGTACGATAAGTATAACCCTCACCTTATTAATCAGTCAATTCGAGTGCAGGGGAAAAAAATTAGCAAGTGGGGGGGGGGGGTGTGTTGTGAAATTTTTTTAACCCTTTAGAGGGGGGAGGTTCGAAAAATAATTTCAGGTTAGGGGTGGGGGTGCGAAATTTATTTTTGAATTTTTGAAATATTCTCCACTCCCATATAGTAGATACTTAATCTTAAGATAAGTAATCAATCGTGAGTATTAGATTTTGGCATATCTAAACGTACAGAATTTTGATGGACATGATGCTCATATACATTTTAAACGTTTTCTATGATGTTTCGCAAATTCTTTTTTTTCTTCAGATTTGGGACCGACTCTAAGAATGTCTTTTTTATCAATCTTGCTTAAAAAAAGAATATTGTTTTTTTTTAAGGGACATAACAGTACTTGCGAAATTTGTAAACAAACTGTATGCAGCGGATACAAAATCAAAACAAATGTCACATGTCAAAATAAAAAATCAAACCAGATAGGGCTAATTTTGATTGTTCAATTGTTTTACAAGTTTGTTTTGGACACGTGATTTTAATTGTTCTCTTTAATGACACGTGGTTCGCGCAATGTTTACATTTTACTACTTTTATGTCCCTTTAAATTTCTTAAATTTTTTTCTAATTAAGAATTATTTTTCTTCAGATGTGGCGTTCTGGGAATTTCTACTACCGGGTTTCCGGAATCCGTTAACCGATGTTATCAATTATGAAACCAATCTTGGATATATACCTTGCATCTCACGGCGCTATCATTGTGACAGATGGGCGGCTGAAGGCCAGTGTGACGTCCCTGCTCTGAAATCGTATATGAGGCATTACTGTTATCGTAGTTGTAAAGGCTGTGTTCGTACTGAAGACGTGCCCATTGATGGTGGCTGGTCAGCCTGGACTCAAGTCTCAGAGTGTAGTGCAACCGATTGTAAAGGAGGGTATAAAGTTTATTATCGATTTTGTAACACACCACCAAAACTATATGGTGGTCGAGATTGTCCTGGTGAAAGAGTTCGCAAAAAGGATTGTACGTTACAAGATTGTCCTTCGCAAAAACGAAGTAGGGATTGTTCTGATAGAGATTCTGATTGTGAAAAACGGAAAATGTATTGCCATCATCAAGAATATGGAGCTTTCACCAAAGCACATTGTCAAAAGACTTGCCAAGTTTGTTAAAGTTGAATTGACAATGTCGAAACCTACCATAGAAAAATCAAAAATGAACTATGATTTACTGTCACAATGGGATCAGTAACATTTCATTTGCCTGAAGAGAGTTTCAAACTTTCTTCTTTTTTATTATGCCTGGTGAAAACACATACTCTGGGAAGATTTCAAACCTTCTTAAACTTTTTCTCCTACAATCTTTTCCAATAAACTATAGTTTTAAATTAGTGTGGTTCAAGCATAAGAACGAAATTGGCTGTGTAGACTGTGCTCAATTTTCTGGAATATTTTGTTAGTAAATTTATTTATGACACTTTCTTCATTGTTCAAAAATGTTTGAAAAATAAACCACTTTCAAAAAGAATATGAAGAAAAGACAACACTCATCTTCCTCGTCTCTGGATATATTGTTTTTGACGATTTTGAGTTTACGATTTTCTTTAATAGCGTAAGAAGATTACGAATAATGTTTACTCGATTGTTTTATTTTTCGCTATTTGTCATTTCGAACCAAACCCTCCACCAATTTAAAGACACCAAAATTGAAGATATTGATCGTTTAAATGAAGTCAAAGATGTTCGCTGGTCCCTTGACGATAGTCTGTTACTTAGCAACAAAGATGACAGCTTTAAGAACGAGAATGACGCCATTGACAGTGGCGTTACAAATCGTCATAAAGTTTTAAACCCTCACGAACAATATTTTCCTAAAGATTTCGATGAAAAAAGCGCAATGAAAAAAGCGATGCTTGATTCGAATATTCAAGCGTGGCGTGATGTTGGTGAGTGCCAACACGCAATGAACGTACTTCGCGAGATTATCAAATGTGATATGTCTGTTTTATCATGGTCACTAACCTACGAAGCTGAAAAATGGGCTGTATTGTTAGCATCACGCCTGACGGATAAAACTGTGAGTGATAAAGTGCATTTGAGTCGATCATACGGAGATATGGGACAATTGATTTATTACGCAGAGGGGCTCTTTCAAGGACCTGGGTGTAACATGGCGATAACTGCTTGGTTAAGGTATAAATACAAGGAGTCTAGAGAAAAGTCCGTAGATGATCTTCATTAACTTTGAATTGATCATTGAACCTTTGTTCATTCGAAGGATTTTCGATTCTCAAAGCTTTTGAACCAGTAAAATTTAATGAGAAATTGAATGATAAATAGTATACAAACGACTTAAAGTCTGTCTCAAAAGACACTTTTTTAACATTTTCTCAGCACCTACTCGTGCTATTTTAAAAGTTACATGTACCGTTGGAAAGATATTTTGCTGGAAAATAATCTAAAAATCAAAGACTTTTGAAAAATTGAAAAATGAAGACGAAATTAAGTGCTCACATACTTTTGAGAAAGACTTTGAAAAGTATGAGAAATTAGTTATCGGTGGGTTTTCAAATTCTAATGTTTAAAGTGCTTAAAATAAATATGTCTGGGGTTCTAAAAAAAACATAGTGTACTCTTGTTCAAATCAAAATGGGGATGAAATTTTAGGGTATTTTTCCCTTTCGTTCTGTAGTATAACCTCTTGCTTAAACACTCTTTTTTGTTAAGGCACGGTCTTGGTATAGAAACGATTGATTCTGTTGGTCATCTTTCGCCGTTGGAGCATGGAAAAGTCATCGGAGGTATTTACATATAAATCAATATTTGGAAAAATTCTTGGATGTTGGTCAAATTGCATTTTATTGCGGGAAAAGTTTTCGCAATTTCGCAAATGCTGAGCCTTTTCTAAATTCCCAATGGGACTTAATTTTTCAGATGACACCCGGGTACTCAAAATCTGCGAAATTTAATCCCCGCGAAAATTTATCCCAATAAAGTAGTTGTTTTTCATATTTTCATGCTTGGAACAATTTGAAATTTCTTTGAGATGTTTTTTTCATAGGGATTTTTTTTAAGGTATGTGTACACCTTTTTTCCGATTTTTTGTCAAAAAAAATTTTTTCAGTCAAAGTGGAAGAAAAGTTACTGGATTTCATTTTGGTAAAATCGCGATCTTAAAATCTTTTTTAGATCCAGAGTTATAACAATTTAAGTTTCAAAACAAAGTTCGTCTTATGATGGATTATTTACTCAAATAATTGTCTCTTTCGGAAACAACAAAGACAAAAGAGAGAATTCAGCTGATGTTTATTCTCACCTCTATTGAATAGTAATATTTTTGACACATTTCACTGATTACTCAAATTAACAGCAATCATCTCGTTAAAAAATTCAAATTGATGTAGAAAAAAACGAAATTTTACCACACCATACTAGTTTTAACGAGGTTAAAGTCACCCATAGCATTTAGCTATGAACTTAATTTTTTTTTTATATTTTCAGCAAAGAATTGAACTAAAAAAATGTCTTAGGATTTCTTTTCTAATCGAGTTAAAGCTTCACAATTTCAGGTTAAGTGGAAAAAACTCGAGAAATGAATGATTTTTTTCCAAATTTTAACAATTTTTAAGTTTTCTCGAGTTAAAGTCGATCCAAAAAAAAATCCTAAGACATTTTTTTGGTTCAATCTATTGGGAACATAGTATCGAAATTATTTTTTCAAATTTCAAAAGCTATGGGTGACTTTAACTTCTTTGAAGTAGGTAAGGTTAAAATTCTTAAGATTTTAATTATATCCTGCCCAGTTTTTTAAATTCAGCTGAAAATTTTGCCATTAGAAAGAGAATATTATTGGCATTCAGAAAATATATACTTTTGATGTATAAAAATTTGTTGTTCTAAAGATATGATCAATTAAAGAGAATGTGTCAAGGAAGGTGAACACATACCTTAAGGCTTTTGTAATCTTTCTGTTATTTCAGGGCATTTCAAACAGCTACTTTGGCAAGGATCTCAAAGATTTGGTGCTGGAATATCGTACAACAATGTAACAAGAAGTGGTTTTGTTGTCATGTTCTTCAAAGATTTGATCCAAGAACAATCCAAAGTCAAAATCCCTACAGAACCTTTACGTAAGTATTTGCTTCGCTGTACCTTCAAAATTCCACAAATTTGCACTCCCCCTCTTCGATCCTTCGACATGGCAAAAAAAACTCGATAAGAATTTCGGGTTAGTTATTGTTCCAGAGGTACTATGGATATACTAGTCTGAATCGTAGACCTCTACAAAACCCCAGGTAGTATAAGGAGCACGAATCCGTTAGTGGATGCCAGTAGCCTACGGGTATACACGTCTTACAGCCCCAGTGGAACTTTTTTCTTCAGTGGGGTTAAAAATTCCTTTAGAAATCCCAATTAGGATAGAATTTCTATTGTTTCAAGGTTTAAGAATCCAGTGGTGATGGTTTTGGAGTGTAATTTTTAAACATTGAATTTCGAATGAATGGGATGAAATCAATTTCAATTTCCCAATAGGGCTGAGTTTCTACAGGGTATTTTCCCACCGGGGACGAAATTTTCGCCAAATTTTTCAGTGGGGCTGGGGTCCCAACGGGTCTGTGACACAGGAATGTATGGATAGAGCTGGTAGTAACACTTCCCTTGGTCAGGACCACCGATCAGAAAGGATGTTTTAACTACTAAATCCTTTTTTTCTGTTACAGTCTATTATTATTTTTCGAAATTAACGATGTACTATTTCTTGGGGATGATACTTGCTCTAATGGCTGTGTGGGATAGGTCAAAAGGTCCAACCAAGCAAAATGATTGGCTGCATAAATGATAATTTAAGTTCAACTTTTTAAGCTAAAAATCCAAAAATTCATTATTGGGTTTTTTAATTAACTTTGCAAGTGGGGATGAAGCTTCATTACAGCTTCTTGCCGGAGAGGAACCCCACCTCATGAAGCTGATTTTTCAAGTGACTAACAAAATCATATTTCTCATAAGCTTTGGTAGCTTGCTAATTTAACAACTATATAGAATGTCCTCCCGTACACCACAAAGACTAATTATATTTCATTCCATTGGTTTTCAGAGATGACATTCTGGCAATTACAACTACCCGGCTATAGAAATGCACTTTTTCAACAAAACTCAATCGAAACAAACCTAGGATACACTCCATGTTACTCGAGAATGGCCCAATGCGACGACTGGGCCAAAGAGGGCCAATGTCAGGTACCGGCGCTACAATATTTCATGCATAAAAACTGTTTTCGTAGTTGCACCAAATGCATTTTAGACAGGAACGAGCTGATAGACGGTGGTTGGTCTACATGGACACAGGTTTCCCCCTGCTCTTATGTAGACCAACTTGACAGTTTTAAAGTCTTCTATAGATTTTGTAACACACCACCTAAAATGTTCGGTGGGAAAACTTGTCCTGGACACCGTGTTCGGCGTGTGCCTTGCAATATGTATGAACCAGGATCAAAGAGACGAGGAAGTAGGGATTGTTCCGATAAAGATCCGGATTGTGAAAAACGGAAAATGTATTGCGATCATCAAGAATATGGAGCTTTCACCAAAGCACATTGTCGAAAGACTTGCCAAGTTTGTTAAGATTTGGTTGAATAATATATTGACCTTATGAATACAGTGGACCCCTCTTTCGATTTTTCTCTGTCAGATACCTCTAACTAAATTCTTTTTTTCTGTCAGATACCTCTAACTAATTTTTTTTTTTCTGTCAGATACTTCTAACTAAATTCTTTTTTCTGTCAGACCAAATTTTAACGTTGAGCAAAATCGACCCTGTCAGATACACTTTTTAAAATCTAGTGACTTCATAATAATGTCAGATCAGGTCAGATATTAAAAGGAAAGAAATCGTTCCCTGCGCATTATCAGCTTTTTAATACTGATTGATAGGTCAGGTTTGTCAGTATATAATTTAAGCCTGAGCTACACAACGACATGTTTGGAGGGACCCCTGAAATGTTGTTTACTCGAGTTTAATGTATACATGCAAGATCTTGTAACAAAAAACGTCGTCAAAAAACCTTTAGAGAAAATTCCTTTCTATAATGTATCAAATCCAGGAAAAATAGCTGTAAAATCCCGGAAAAATTGGTCGACAATCCTTATACCCAGATCCACTTGCACCTCTTTTTTATGTTTTACTGATTTTGTGATACATCTTCTCTCCTTTCGTGAGCGCTATCAAAATTCAAAAAGCAAGCTAAGGGTGGATACGAGTTTGGTTACTGGAATCTTTGTGTGGAAAATGGAATCTTACGGAAAACGAGGTAAACATATTCAAAGTATGAGGTGATCTCTGCTTTACTGTACGTTTTTACTTTAATCTTTTGAAAAATTTGTGTATCTGCTGCGCCGTCTACTCTTGTCTCCCGAATAGTCGTCCCCCGCTAATTCTTAAGAGAAAAAAATCCATCCCCCGCTCTTATTAAGACCCCCCTCCCGCTAATTAAATTCGAATAATTCAATATTTTATTACTGTGTAGATAGATCTTAAACTTGTTAAAATTTTTTGCTAGTATTGCGGTTCTTATTTTAGGTATTCATTTGCTAAAGTTTCTTTTTTGTTGTTGAAATTGATATCAGTTTAAAAAAATTCTGTCTTCAAATTACTCCCCCTCTTATTCCACCCCCCCCCGCGCTTATTAGAATTTAGAAAATTTTCCTACCCCCCTGTATCGGGAGACAAGCAAGAGTAAAATCGCTAGCGAAAAAGTTTCATGCAAGAATTCCGATTCTAGCATATTATGTATTATTAAGAGGTTGTAGTATACTCTGTGGTCTTAGTATGGTACAGCTACACACGACTGTATTAGTAAGCCTTATCGTAGGTGTGTATTGATGTTTTCATTCGGAACCGACTAGTATATATTACATTTTATCTGTTTATAATGGCTCAACACCTTACTCTAATCCTCTAGAATGAAGGGTGTATTGTGAGTGACTCATACTTTTACGTTAAAGTCCGACCCGACTGGATCAATGAAATAAAAGTTCAGAGTTTTCAAAAGCAAAAGAAGAAGAACGCAAGAACGTCTATCGAGTCTAGTTTGACTGTTTGATTGAAGAAAATAAAGAAAAGGTATTCGAAGGTTGAGGATTGCTGATTGTGATATTATATTCTATTATTCAAGATATTCTTTTTATGATATAGAAGGGAGGAAGACCATGCTTATACCGACAAAAAAACAGACAATTTCACGAAGAGAAGAATGTATCGGTATTGCGTTTTCGAAGAAAAGATCAAAACCAGGGTTTTAATATTTCAATTTGGGTGCTTCTATCGTTCGACAATCGAATTTCAATCGGTCGATTGCGTTCAATTTGGTTCGACTGGTTCGATTGTCAATTCCGTTCGATTGAGATCGTCTGGCTATATGTTGGATTATATAGGCCCGTTTCATGTTAGCCTGGATATCCAAGCTCAAAATTTAAGAAAAAACAAAATTTACCTCAACATACAAAGTTCTTAAATTATAGAGCTTGGTCTCCCTAGAGAATGAAAGTGAAAACCCATGTTTCCTAGCCAACCCAGGGCAGCAAATCAGAAATTAATAAAAAGCAGTCTTACAAGATCTAAAACTATTTAAAACATCCAAAGATTACACCAAAGTCCATAAAAAACTTTGCATGCATTATCATGACCAACCATGTTTTCTTGGAAAATGAACTTGCCTCTGTTTTCTTCTTTTTCATGTTTTCATGTAATCAATCTCTCGCTCGCTGACCATCGAAGAGTACGGACGTGCCTCTAGACGCATGACCTAGGGCAAGAACACACCTACCTATCTTTAGTGAGTCGAACTTTTTCTGAACTTATTCTTCTTCAACCAACAATGGGTCGTAGAGGAAGAAAACCAAATAAGAAAAGCTCAACATCCTCTGAAGAAAATGATTACGATGAAAGTGATTTTTTCGTTGATCGTTCAAAGTTAGCAATCACCCAGGAAATGTTTACTGAAGAGATCGCTAAACTACATGCTTCTCTCTCAGAAGAAATCTCTAATGCTAGTGCAGAAATTATCAAGCAACTAAAAAGTGAGAATGAATTATTAAAAGAGGAATTGAAAGAAACAAAAAATAGACTGACAAAGATTGAAATTGAGAATATAAACCTACAGCAATATGTAAGGCGAAATAACGTAGAAATTCACGGAATCCCAGACGAAGAAGACGAAGATCTGGAATCAAAAATCATATCGATAGCCGACAGCATTGGCATTGTTATCCACAAATCCGACATAGAAGCTTGTCATAGATTGAAAAAAAGTAAAAAAGACAAAAACTCACGAACAATTATTAGATTTGTCAATAGAAAGAAATGTGATATCTTACATCAAAACAAAAAGAATTTTAAGGGAAAAGCTGCGAAAGAGAAACTGGCAAGAATTGGTATTAATAATAACATTTTCATTAACTGTAATCTGGCTCCTTATACAAAATTCCTATGGAGCTCATGTAAAAAACTCTTTGACGAGAAACTAATTGATCGTTTTTGGGTATATAATGGTACTATTTTCATTTCAAGCAAAGAAAACGGGATTGATGTAAAGACAAAAATCGAACATTTGAGTGTGTTAGAAAGTACTTTTCCAGGATACGATTTTAAGACCAAGGTTCCATCATAAATTTCTACATATTTTAGATCTTATTTTGTCAAAATATTTATTTTTTTTTTCTTCTCGGGGATACTCCCCTAATTTCTATATTTCGCGTTGTGCTGTGATTTCTCATTTTAGTTTAAATTACAACCCGTACGCGTGCTTTGTTTTGATTTTGTGTTGCTCTCTCTCGGTCCGCAAAATTCATAATTGCAGACAGAGAACTGCATGCGTACTTTTTTACATTCTTGTTTTAAAGTTTCCTTTCACAGCTCATTCTGGTGTTTCTCCATGGTTTTTCTTTTTTTTGACCTTGTTTTGACTCTATAAAGATTGGTAAGTTTCACTTTATGCCTACACAATATCCTTGCTCAGTATGCTCTAAATCAGTTAATGAAGGCAACTCTATTTTTTGTGATTCCTGTAAACTTTGGACTCATTTTAAATGCTCAGGGTTATCTCTTGCTGAATTCCATTTTTTATCAGACAGTACCAAAGATTGGTACTGTCCTAAATGCCTCCTTGGCTCACTTCCTTTCAAACCTGAAATTCAACCTTCCTCCTCTGGTGCTCTGAACCCTAAAATTCTCGAGATTGCTCGCAATCTTAGTCTTATCTCTGATCATTGCTCAAATAATTGTCTTGACCTTGACAATGTGATGACTGCCGACTGTAAGTATTACCAAAACCTCTGATTTTCAAAAACTTGTTCGTGAAAACGGACCCTTTTCCTTTTCTTCTTTTCACCTGAATATTGCTTCCTTAGCTCTACATTTTGATGACTTAACTACTCTTCTTTCTAAACTTAACTTCAATTTTGACGTAATGGCTATTACCGAGACCCGTCTTTTGAAAGGCAAAAAACCTTCGTTTAACTTCAATCTTGAGAACTTTCATGTACCAATTCATACTCCTACGGAGGCTTCTGTTGGTGGCACTATGTTATACATCTCAAAAAATCTAGACTATGAACCTCGCAAAGATCTTGATTCTATGCTCTATTATCCAACTCTTCTTGAATCCACTTTTGCAGAAATATCTTGTCCGAATTCCACTAACACCATCGTTGGATCAATCTATAAACACCCACTTCTCTCTCTTGATGAATTCAACAAACTCATAGAATCATTTTTAAATAAAATTAACAAAGAAAATAAACAAATTATTCTTCTTGGTGATTTCAACATTAATCTTCTCAATGCTCCTTCCGATTCTAACATATTATCTTACCTGAACAACTTTGGATCACACTTTCTTATACCTAATATTTTCCTTCCTACTCGTATTACTGACCACTCTATGACACTTATTGATAATATCTTTTCCTCAATTTCTGAAAAACACAGTTTTTCAGGTAATCTGCTTTATTCCATCTCTGATCATCTTCCCCAATTTCACCTTATCTGTGGTTCTTCTAACAAACCAAAGCCTGGTAAATCTTCTAGGAAAGATTGGAAAAATTTTGTTTTACCTTTTTTAAAATAATTTTATTCTAGACTTTCTTGGCACTGATTGGGCAAACAAATTATATCACATAACAGATGTTGATCAAGCTTTCAAAACATTCTATGATCTAATTCAAAACCTAATTGATCAACATGTTCCAACTGTAATTGTGACAAAACGCCAACAAAAAACCAGAGCTAAACCATGGATCACCCCTGGGATTATCAAATCAATTTCTCAACGTCAATATTACTCAAGGAAATATATCAAAACCAAAGACCCAATTATGAAAACTTTTTATTATCAACGATACAAAACTTACAAAAACCTCATAGTTACTCTTACACGTAAGAGCAAAAATAATCATTATTCCAGGTTTTTCTCTGTCCATGCTACTAATATTTTGAAAGTCTGGGAAGGTATCAGAGAGATCATTGGCTCAAATTCTAAATCATCTCCCTCGTCTATTCGTGTTAATGGTCATCTTACCTCAGATCCAAAAGTTGTTGCCAATGGCTTCAATGACTTTTTTACATCCATTGCAGAGACTGTTCGCTCCAAAATTGGTCCAACCAACCATCACTTTTCCCATTATCTTAAGAACCGCATCAGAAATTCTATTTTTCTTGACCGTGTCAACCCAGCTGAAGTTTTATTAATTATTAAATCCCTTCCCCTAAATAAATCATCTGGTCCCAATAGCATCCCCCAAAAAATCCTTCGCCTTTTAAAATTTGACCTTTCTGGACCGCTATCTTTTCTTTTTAACCTTTCTTTTGAATGTGGTTCTTTCCCCACAATGCTTAAACTTTGCAAAGTAATTCCTGTTTTCAAAAACAAAGGCTCCCCTCTTGAGATCTCTAATAATTACCGCCCAATTTCTTTACTTTCCAACATCGAAAAAATTCTTGAAAAACTTATGTACTCTCGTATCATTACTTTTCTAGATTCTCATCGCGTATTTTTTGAACGTCAATTTGGTTTTCGTAGATCTCACTCAACAATCCACACTTTGCTTAACATTGTTGAACGTATTCGTAAATCTCTTGATAGTGGTGACTTTGCATGCGGTGTGTTTGTTGATTTGCAAAAGGCTTTTGACACTGTTGATCACTCTATTCTGATTTCAAAATTAAATCATTATGGAATCAGAGGCAAAGCTAATGAATGGTTTAGATCGTATCTATCCTATAGATCTCAGTTTGTTTCCATCTCCTCCACTGAGTCTTCTATTAAAATAATTCCTCATGGAGTTCCACAAGGCTCTGTTCTTGGACCCCTTTTATTTTTAATTTATATAAACGATCTTCACAATGCCATCTTTTCAAGTGAAACTTTTCATTTTGCTGATGATACCCACCTCTTACATTTTAACCCTGATCTGCTTTCATTATGCAACAGAGTCAATCGTGACTTGAGATCCCTCCAAACATGGTTGAAATCGAATAAAATTTCCCTTAATGCAGGGAAAACAGAATTTTTAATCTTTAGACATTGTCGCAAACCTCTTCCTTTCATCCCTTTTCTTAAAATCGGAGGTAAGAAAATCTTTCAAAGCTCCCATATCAAAATATCTTGGTATTTTGATTGATTCGCATCTCAATTGGAAAGCTCACACCACTTTTTTGTCAGCCAAACTTGCTCGAGCAAATGGTATCTTATCTAAGCTCAGGCACTACGTTCCAACAAAAACTCTAGTTAACATCTACTTCGCTCTATTTCACTCTCATCTCCAATATGGTTGTCAGCTCTGGGGCCTCACTGAAAACACCACACATCCAAACCTATATTTATTCTTCAAAAGAAAGCCTTACGTCTCATGACTTTAATTCCTTTCAATGTCCTTCTTCTCCACTCTTTTCTGATCTTAAAATTCTTAAAATCTTTGACCTAGTCAAATCTCTTAATATTTCATTTGTTCACAAATTCTTGAACAATAGATTACCCCAAGATCTTCTTAATTTTTTTTGAATTTGTTCAGCTTGAAGCTGAAGGTGACGATAATCAAGGTACCAGAGGAGCAAGATTGAAGCTCCTTTTTGTTCCTTCCTACAATACCATTACTTTTGGTAACAAATCTTTTTCTAAAATCTGCATAATACAATGGAATAGTATTCAGCGATCTTATCCAAATATTACTCTGAGCTCATCTGATTCTAGCTTTGTCAAATCTCTTGCCTTTACTCACTGTCTTAGGGAATACTGAGCACACTCCCTACCCACAGCTTATCTTTAATCCGTAAATAAATAAAAATTTTCAAATTAATCTACTGAAATAATTTATGTATTTTACAATTGTTACTTGCACTTAGGTGGCCGCATTTTTATGATTAGTCCAGGCTATAAGGCGGTCTCCATCCTTTTTTATTTTGTGGATACCGTCTCATGTATTTTAAGTGTTCAAATGGTAAATAAATAGTTACTTACTTACTTACTTACTGTAACAGAAAGCCCTATCTTCACTAGAAACTGGAGGACTATCCTATTTTTGCTTTAGAATTGCTCCGCGCTGTGTAGATTGGCCCTTACGGCTTTAGCAAAGTGAGCGCAAGCAAGCGGACTGCATTCTCTTAAAGAGAATGCAAATCGCTCTAGGGAGACCAGGCTGTAAATCAGAACATAAAATATCTAAAACTAGACTGTGAAATAATTTACAGCCTGGATATCCAGGCTAGTTTCATGTCATCACATGTTTACATCAGCTCATTACGACCCGCAAAACGGCCCGACTTTCAGAGGCAAAAAAGACAACAACATTAGCTGGACAGTCGGGTGTATAAGATAAAAACTGCAATTATTGCTCTTTTAGGAAATTATTGCAGAAAACGGCAATTTTTTTAACGATGAAATGCTGAATCAGCAAAATGTGTTCTCCTTTTAAGGGCAAAGATTTCAGATGTGTTTGAAAATAGTAAAATTGCATTGAGAAAAAGGTTTTTCGGTTTTTTAAAACTAAGTGATTTTTTCAATTTTTCGTTGCTTAATAACATGAAAAGTTCTAAAATAATAAGTTAAAAGATCCTGCATCAATGCCGAAACACAGCCAGAAAGAGATAACAAAACCCCCGTTGTAAATTTGTTTACATATGACTCGATTTTGCTACCTGCATTTCTAACAAAAAACAGTTGAAAAAAAAAAACTATAACGAGGCACAGTGGGCCTACTTATCGCGAGGGTGTCAAATACCACGTGTTCAATAAAAAAATCAACTTTTATTTGCAACAGCAATAATTGCCGAAAACGGCAATTTTCATTTATTTACTTTTTTATTTTTCTGCTGATTCAGCATTTCATCGTTAAAAAAATTGCCGTTTTCGGCAATAATTTCCGAAAAGAACAATAATTGCAGTATTTATCTTAAACACCCGACTGCTGGAGGCATGCAGTTTCTGTCAATTTTCTCAGGATCTAGAAGGAATTTTGAATAGAAATTTTAGTATGTTATCTAATAACTATATTCTCCATATGAGAATGCAGTCCGCTTGCTTACGCTCACTTCGCTAAAGCCGTAAGGACCAATCTACATGGCGCGGACATAGTATGAATTTTCAAGGATGGCTTTATAGGGGGGATGGGCAATTTTCCAGTTAAAATGGGGGTTTGAGCTTATAGGGGGGATCAAATAAAAATGGGGGGGATAGTAACTTTTTGGTTAAAAAATTTTTTTTTATGTTATATGTTGATTTAAGTCAATAAAATTTAATATCACATAAATTATATGATGGGGGCTCGGACCCCTGTAAATGGTGCGGGATCAAAAAATTTTAAAAATAGGGGAGATACCTTTATAAGGGGGATGAAATATTAATGGGGGGTTCAGACCCCTCTGCACACTATGGCGGAGCAATTCTGAAGCAAAAATAGGATAGTCCTCCACTTGCTAGAGCTTTCTGTTATTACATGAAAACATGAAAAAGAAGAAAACAGAGGCAAGTTCATTTTTCAATGTTCATGGACTCTGGTGTAATCTTTGAATGTTTTAAATGGTTTTAGATCTTGTAAGGCTGCTTTTTATTAATTTTTGTTTTGCTGCCCTGGATTGGCTAGGAAAGTTTTGGAAACATGGGTTTGCACTTTCATTCTCTAGGGATACCAAGCTCTATAATTTTAATACTTTGTATGTTGAGGTAAATTTAGTTTTCTCTAAAATTTTGAGCTTGGATATCTAGGCTAGATTTCAGCCACTTGGCAATTTTGAACTTTCTTTATCGCACCGAGTAGGCTTTTAAATCAAGGGGGGGTTTCAGGGGGTACCCGATTCCGCAATTCCGCCAATTTTTTCTTCAATTTCCGTCAAACCGTCTTAAATTGAACCAAAATTCCGTCACCGAAAATTCCTTTGAAATTCAATATTTTTGTCGCAAATTTTGAATATCTTTTACCAATTCCGAAATTCCGCAAATTTTTTTGCTAAATTCCGCTTTTCCGCACTAAAATTGTCTAATTTTCCGTCTCCGTCAGAGAACCCAATTTCCGTAATTCCGTCTAAATTTTTGCCAAATTCCGCCACTCTGTCCGAAAAAAGGGCCGATTCCGCTCCTCCGCCAACCATGAAACCCCCCCTGATCAAGGTGGGCATTCTCTAATTCTCCAATCGGGGTTCCGGTCATTTTGAATTAAAACAAAAAAGTTAAAAAGGGCGCGCTATCAGTATGAAAGTTATCATGACATGTTATGAGCTATGATCAACTTGGTGGAGTTATCAAAACAAATTTGTTGTCAAAGAGATTTAACAGTAAGTGAAAATACAGGCCAGATATCAACAGTCCCATGTTTCGACCAATCGTCCCAAGTTAGAGCAGTTGACGGTAGTATTGATGTTTTCCTAATTTATGTATTTAAGACTTCCTTGGATTCCTGATTTTTGTAAAAGCTAAAATTTGTCATTTCAGAAATCAATATTAAAAAACCAAGATTACAAGTAATTACAAGTAATCGAGTAGTATTCAATACATAGTCATGGTAAGCTTTTTTTAACTTTTTTATTTTTGATAAGATTGCTGATTACAGATTAGCTGTATACTATAAACAATATTTTATAGTTAAGAAACCATGACTCTATTCTATTTGATTGAGATGCAGGAGGCTCTAAGGTCCATTTTGGCAACTATAGACGCATTCATTATGACCCTTTGTGTCATTTAAAATGACTTTTTGGACCCAGTAATTATGGTGTACTGCTCTTGTTTATGTAAGGTATTTTTTGCAAAAAATTAATTTGTGACTCATCTTAAAATAAAAAGATTAAGGACTTGGTGTTTTTTTTTAGTTTAGGTAACTGTTAGCATTTTCAGGCTAAATAAATAAATGGTAGCTTTTAATTTTGACTGTGATTTGAAATATTTAATCTAACTGTGTTTCTTTCTTTATATATTTTAGATTCAATACATTTTGTTGTTCAGTCGCCAGGGCAAACTTAGACTTCAAAAATGGTATCATGCCATTCCCTTGAAAGACAAGAAGAAGATCACCAGAGATTTGACAACAATGATTCTTTCTAGGAAACCAAAAATGTGCAGTTTTCTTGAATACAAAGATTTAAAAGTTGTTTACAAAAGGTAAGTAAGAGTTTAGCTTTCACTTGTGAAACTTTCTTAAAAAACTTATTGATTAAAATTTACATAATGCACAAGCTAGATACACTGAAAAACCAATGTCCCTACTTCAATGATAGTGTCTATTCAAATTCATTTTCAATACCTTAAGCTTCTAGTTAATTTGAAATAAAACTCTAATGTAGATGTACTTTTAGTATTATATCATGTTGATAATTTAATAGAACTAGTACTAGTACTGAATAAAATGAACAATGTTATAGTTAAATTTGATCAAGACAATTACCTATCCTATTTTTCTGAAAAAAATTCCTCTCTCTCAATTCTGTCAATTTCTTCTACGGCAAGAGCTCTTTTTGTTACCCAATGCATGTTATGTTTCGAAATTTTGTCAGAAGTGGACATTTCTTTTTCTGAATCAACTCGTCTCATATAACACACCAATTTATTGACTGTTTATTTTGTTTTTATTGTTTTTGAATGAGTTGTTACTCTATATTATTGTAAATGATTGAAATTTGATATGAAGTTATTTGGATTAACATTAAATCCTCAAAATATTTGCTTTTTTAAAAATGATTCGAAAAGTTCTTTTCTCCACATATCTCAAACACATCTCGGATGATACAACCCATCATACAGTTTAGTGATCCTGTGCCATTTATGGTGCTCAAAACTTCTTCACAATTATTTTTCAGATATGCTAGTTTGTTTTTCTGTGTTGCTATTGAAAGAGGAGACAACGAACTGTTATCACTAGAAATCATTCATCGATACGTTGAAATCCTAGATAAATATTTTGGAAATGTAAGTAGGTGTTTTTATACCAAAGCAAGCTGTAGTTTAATGTTGTATATATTATGTCGCTTTACTTATCGATTGATTGTAAAAATTAATTGCCTTGCTAATTATTTTTTTTTGATTTTAGTATTGAATTCTTTAAAATTCTTTTAAATTTGAAATTATTATTTTAAAGGTTTTGTTTTTACAAGTGTTCCCGTTTCATATCAGACACATATTTCATATCAGGACAGTGTCTGCCTTTTGTTATATTATGCTGATATAAGCAAAAAATGTTTCTCTTTTCCTCTTTCTGACCAATCTTGCTCCATATCTGTGCCAATTCAATGCGAAAAAGCTCATAGTGTGCAGGGGGGTCAAGGTCCCACCTAAAATTTCAGGTCCCAGCACTTGAGAAACTCCCACCTGATAGTTGACTTTCCAAGTCCCACCTAAAATAGGGATTTTATTTAATAAAATTTTTTTAATTACCAAATTTCGATGTGCTGACCTCCCCTTCAATTCCAATAAAAAGTTAGGGGAATTTTCAATGAAAAACAGATTACAGGATTCAAAGACAAATATGTAAAAATCTAAAATTTAAAATAATTTTTCTTTCAAGATTTCCATAAGAGTCCCACCTAAAGATTTCTAGTCCCACCTCAACCTCAACCTTATACTCCCACCTGGCTGTTTTGGACCCAAAAATCCAAACCCACACTGTGAAGCTTATGAATTAAAATTGATGAGTAAGCAAACGATATCACTCTTATTTAAAAAACAAAACCTTTATATGAAAATCTTATCTTTATTTTTATTACATTTTAGGTCTGTGAGCTGGATATCATTTTCAATTTTGAAAAGGTATTGTTTGAAATTTTACTACGTTAGACCCTCCCTCCCTTATTACAAATAAGTGATATTGTTATGAAATACACTGAAAAGTTCCTTCGATTTTATGTACCTTTGTACTTTGACTTTGAATTCTTGAGTTAGGTCAAGAAATCAACCATCTGCTTTAATTCTCCATGTTGTTTATCTTGAGGCTTTCAAATTGTTTATGAGTAAGTTTGTGTTTGTTTTAGTGACTTTCATCAAAGTTTCTTTTGGGAAGCTGCAGGTTTTTCTTTAAGGTTTTTCAGTTGGGAAAGTTATATCAGGTTGCATCATGCCTTTACTCTGAACCCGGAACCCGGACGTTAAGAAATACAACCATGGGTTTCGCTCCTATTAATTAGATCTTTTGGTATATTATCATCAATTCAAATTCAACACTTCACTACAAACGGTTTTAAACGAGTGAACTAAATCCTTTAATTTTTATCTTTGGTTTTTCCTTACCCAGGCATACTATGTATTAGACGAGTTGATCTTGGGTGGACAAATACAAGAAACGAGTAAGAATGTTGTATTGAAAGCCATCGCACAACAAGATGTTGTCCAAGAGGTAACAGATTTCTTTGATTTCAACCCTTCAAACCCGAGTTACGTGTATATATGTTCAAAATTTACCAATCTACCAGACTTAAGGTTATAACTCCTAACCACTTAATTTAAAAGGGCATATACCTTGTCTATAACCTTTTTTTTAAATTGCGTTTTATTTGTAAGACTTGATCTGCTGGAAAGTTTTCAATTCCAGAACTAAAAAGCCTTAAAAATGGATGTTTTGGGACTTACATCTAGCATTTTCAGCATTTTACTACACAAAATTTAAAAAATTTCAGACTTAAAAAGGCTTTCTAATGGTCCCAATACCATTCTTACTCTCAAAGTTACAAGCTTTTATGCCAGTTTTTGGATTTGTTTTTCAATGAAGACCCTTGATTTTTCAATCATTTCATTTTAGGATGGCGAGGTTCCTTCACTCAAAAACGTTCTAGATGAACTTGGTTTGTCGTAGAATCTCCCCCAACCAAAAAAAAACAAAAAAAAACAGGTTCTGTTGATGTTTTAGTCCTTTAGAGCGAATTGGTCTTAAACCATCGAGTAATGATATTTGATTGGTTTTATCATCTAAACCATCCCGAAGACTAATTTTTCTGGAAAGCTAATTTTCTTATAAATCTCTACTATTTTTCTTCGTAGGATTGATAATTGATTTAGCTTATTTGTCTAGTGTGTGTGTTTTTAAAGTGTTGATTATTATTTTGACTCGTTATTTGTTTTCTTGTAACAATATAGTGTTTTTCTTGCGATTATTTTTATATGGAAGACTATTTTCTAGATTGCACCTTTGCTCAAAACTTTTCTAGGTAAAAATGTTGAATGTGAATGCGAATGTTGTGTTGTACTTTCAAGATACCTAGATTATTTTCAGGATTTGATTCATAGTTAATAATAAGCTTTTAGATTTCCCCTACCTATAGTATCTGTCCATGTAGATTTATTCAGATTTTCAATTACTAGAAAGTTCCGCGTGAAATCTTTTGTCTTAATTTGGCTTAAACGCTGTTGACGTATTTTGAAATTGGAACCATTTTGCACATTTCAGTTAGGTTGTTTGTTATCATACTGATATTTTTGTTTGTGGTCACGAAATCTATTTTTAAAGTTATGTGAATGGACTTGATGAAACCACCGCTATCAGTTTTCAAGGATCTGTTTTCTACATTATCCAGTGATCTCGATAATTTGGTTATTAATTGGCTCCTTAAAACACCAATAAACGTACGATGGTATTTCTTTTTGTGATATTTAAACTTCATTGATCCCAAGAAGCTCCAATATGCTTCTTTCAATTGAGGGTTTAAAAACCAGCATTTTCTGAATCCACTTTTAGCACTTACTTGTCCTTTAGATTTCATTCGAGCCAAACGGTAGACTTGGTTTTCGACTATATATGTTTTTGTTATTTATGTTATATTGACAATTGGTAATTGCAAGGGTTTTAGATATTTTAAGTTTAAAGTTGTTATTATTTTGACATCTGATGTATTTATTTGTCAATTTTTTGGTGTATTATTTTGTGTGCCTCATTGCATTTTTTCTTTTGGTATTTTTTAGTTGTTTTTTGACGATACATTTCAAATTTTGTATTAGAATATATTTATTACTATCTTAACAATACTATGAATCTTAAGGAAAAAGAAAGATAATTGAAATACTTTTGTATTAGAGAAAACGTGTGACATTACTTTATTCGATTGTGTATACACCCCGTGGTTTTTCTCGGTAAATGATATTCAAATCCTCACTTTTCTAAGCATATCTAGGCTCAGATATAGCAAACATTTAAGTATCTCATTCTGCCAAACATTACCTTGAGCCCACGAATGTATTTTTCTGATTTCGACTGGGATTTTACGGGATTTTTGGAATCTTCCTAAAATTTTGTTTTGGAGGATATTATAAGCATTTTTCAGCCTTTTCAAGCCCTCGATCTAAATATTTCCGAGCCTGTTTTCGGATTTTTGCATGCTTATAAAAAACATGTATGGGACAATTTACAAATCAGTTCTTATCAATTTCGAAAATCCTGCACCTCGCCTTATGTACCGTGAGTATCACAGCGCGAATAAATTCTAATATTTTCTCTTTGAAAACTTGACCTCTGATACTCAGGGTACGCCTTATGGCATGTCCAAAAATTTTGCGCCAAAGCTGAGGGCCTTCTTGTACGTTACTAGACTGATATATATAATACACAAGATAATAATACGAAAACTTGGCCTCTGGTACCATAACAAAAGTATTGGTTTCAAAATCCATGGGAACCCGGTGGATGTAGGTAGGAGGGTACATACCACCCTTTTAAGGGTCCGACTCCGGGTCCCTTTTTTTGGAACTTCAAAATTCCCCTAAGGGTTGTAAAAACAGCTCAAGTCAAATTCCATATCGTGACCCTCAAAAGCGCCTAAAAAAGGGTCACGAAATTCGGCTTTTTTCTTCCTTTTTAAAGTCCCTATTACAAGGGTCCATTTTTTGGACCCTGTATGATTTAAAAATAAGTTGCCCGACCGCCAAAAGTCGGGGGCGGGGCGGCACATACCCGTCATCTTGCAAAACTAGTACCCTCCCCCGGGCCAGGGGAACAGGCGTTTATTTAAGGGGGGTGTTTATTTGAAGAATTTCCCTCAAGGGAGCCGTTAAAAGAAGAGGGCGTTTAGGTTATACAAAAAAGAAAGAAAGATATGGGCGGGGCTGGATAAATTTTCACCAGGCTGTCGTGGCGCCGCCTGAATAGGGCGTAAAATGAGACAAAAGAAATAAACAAATTATCCACGCATGCGCAAAAATTCTGAAATCATTGCCAGAAAAATTTCTGAAAGTTGGAAAGTACAAACTGATCGCCAAAGATCAAGGACATTGATCCTGAATTATCGAATGAATCTGAAGAATTTATGAATTTATAAAGACCAAATTATCAATTTCAAGGAGTGTTATCTATAGAAATATATTTAGTTTTGTCACTGATTGAGGAAAAGGACAGCTAGCTGTCAGATAAGTCATCAATTTGACTTTGACTTTACTCTAAAGATGGAGACTGCACAGATGAACCATACTGGAGGAAACTCGTAAGTTTATGTTTGGTATTCATTTTCCTTACTATCTATTTTACATATATACATGATACATAATTGCTCAGAGAGGTCGTGGAGGTCCTTTACAGTAAGAATAATTAGACCTTCAATATCTAATCTAGAAACGGAGAAATCAAGAAATCAGATGCCGAATGGAAATCTAATCTGAAACTGCCTCCTAAAGATGGACGAATCAAAACTGCTGTAAGTTTGAAATTATACACAGTTTTAGTCTCAAGGGAGTGGTCCAATCAGGCTTGTCGTTACAAACAACATCAATTGGATGTTTAGTATTTGGAACGTGTCTGGGTGGGATTAAAGGGGCATCCAAACCCTTTTTGGTTTCCACCACGCCTGTTTGGTTAAGTAAGAAATGCACGACCTTGGACACTGCACAGTAGGACATTGGACAACTTGATGCACAGTAGGGTACGGAGGGGCTAGGATTTCGTGGCCAAATTCAATGTTTCAAAGAAAGTTGTTTTTTTTGGTAAGTCCGACCATAGTTAAATACACCTTTTGAAACTGAAAACTGGGACCACCAAATTTTGTATGATGGTGAAAATAGGCATAGTGCATAGTCCCTTATTGACATCCCTCTAACCTTAAAAAAAAACATCCCTAAAGGATTTTGGACAAAAATAGCTAACAAATATATGTGACATATCTTTAGCAGCCGGAACCACTACATAGAAATGGCAACTATTGCCTTAACGGGAAATATTTCCTGAACGGGAAGGTGAAAAACTTCCTGAAATGGATAGAGTTTACGGATCAGGAAGTTTTAACCAGTTTCCCGATTGGGAATGTGACCTCTGAAATGGTCGTGGAAGGTAAATAGCTGATGCCTATTGTAAATAAGGGTAAATAAATACCTTTCACCGGGTAGTTAAGAAATCCACCGGTTAATTTCCTCTTAATTCTACTTTACCATTCCCAATTCCCATTCCAGTTCGGGAACAATGAAAAGTTCTTAACCAAAACGGGAAACAGAAAAGTGATGAAATTTTCAATCTGGAAATATTTCCCGTTAAGGCAATAGTTGCCATTTCTATGAAGTGGTTCCGACTGTTTAAAGAGAAAGCGAAATAACAAACTTCTTTCTTCTTTTTGACTAAGACTACTCTAAGAGAAAACTTCCTTTCATGAAGACCAAATTTCATAACAGTGCTTGAAAATAATCTACAATATATATGTAAGGGGAGGCTTCCTTGCCCCCCCCCCTTTTTCATGCAAATTTCTGATCCCCCTTCATTTTTCAGAATGTGTCATCTCCCCCTTTAAGAAAGGGGGAGATGACATCACTGCAGATCCAAATAAAAAATAATCCCTGTTTTGTGACATTTTTACTGTCAGCCACTAAATTGACCATAACTTGGGAAAATTATGTGGCTTACACTTAGGATTGCTTTGATGGTTTTAAAAGATGAGGAGATTAGTTATCCAATGAATAAAGGGAGGATTTTTGTGGCTTACTTAAAGGTCAGAAATATACTTTCTTTTCAGCATTGCCAGCAAAGGGCTAAATTTTTTATTAGCTGCACTGATTTGAAGCTTACAGTTTGTTAAGTGGGCAAAAATATGGCTTACACAAGGGAAATATAAGTGAATAGGTGAAATAGGTGAAATTTAATGTCTCACATTTTTTAAGTTTTTTGGCTGTTTAAGTTTTTGGCACTCAATCATTAAAGTATAACACCAGTAGGTGTAAAAAATTACAAAAATTTTGTGGTAAGTACAATTTTGTGGCTTACCAAGTCACATTAAAATTATCGAAACTTAAGCCACGAAAAACTACATTTGACAGCTAGAAAGTATGTACATTTAACTTTTTTTTTTTAATTCAACCTTTCCTCTGTCAAGTTAAGAAAGTCCCATTCTAAGATCTCTTATCTAATTTGTGTGGCTTACATTTCTAAAAAAGATACAAATTTTGAGTCGAAGCTACATTTTTAGCCCAATTAACGAAGAAAAAAAGTCAATGTCTTACTTAGTATTGCCCACAACATTGTAAAATTTCAAAACTTATCGATTAAGACTTCATCAGCTATGACAAAAAGTTGTTTTTGGGCATTTTTCAAAATGTCACACTATTTTTGATTGGGATCTGCACAATGTATTGGTGTTGAGGGTCGTAGAAATGCGAACTACTGATGTCTAAACTTTTCAATACCATGCAAAATACAATAGAAATAAGATGTCTACATGGGGTCATACTAATGGCTACAGGAACTAAGAGCCAATGTTATTGGTTTTCCTGAAGAACAAAAGATATAGGAAGGTTTCAGGATGGCCACTAGTCCTGGAAAGTCCTGGATTTTGTTTTAGTCCTGGAAAAGCGTCCTGGAAATTCAGAAAATTGATTAAAGTCCTGGAAAAGTCCTGGAATATTTTTCCTTGTTAGTCCTGGAATTTAACCTTTCTCTATAAGCGATCAAGCGTGAGGGAATTTGTATTCTGATCAGATAATTATTGCTTTTATTTTCTGTATTCTAATATCTGTGCTTGCAGAAGTCATAAATATTGTCAAAATCGTCAAACATGATGGCATACTCTCGGGTACCAATGGAAGGGGTTTGGAATTAAGCGGTTGCAAAAAATCTCAAAATCTAATCAGGGAGGTTGGAATTAAAATGCCCTGGGTGGAAAACTTTGGAAAAGCAGGCTAATACAGAAGAATTAGGGCAAAAGAGGGAACTATCAAAAACATTTTCCCAAAACTTAATTAGCAGGGGGTGGGGTGGAATAAGAATGTCATGGGTGGAAAATTTTTCAAAAAATTAATTAGCGAGGGGTAGTTTGGCTAAAAGCCAAAAGCATTATCGTCTAAAAACTGGTTCCTATGAGACACTTGTAAAACACCAGCTTTATGAATACACCAATTGAAGTTTTTCAGAATATGACGTCCTATCTTCAAAATTATTATCTTGTTGCGTTTCAAAGAGATAATCCTATGTTTCTGTTTCTAAAAAAGTGATATTTTCCAATTGTTGATGAAAACGATGCTGCACCACTAAAATTGTTTAAATTGGCTTTTTGGGGGAACAAAGGGAAAGGGGCGCCAAAACTTTTTTGTTAAATCTTATTAAAAGTTGGACTTTGTGCGTCTTAAACTGCGCCCTGAAATCAATTTTGGTGAAATAATTTTTCAAATTGTTCATGTTTGCTTTGCTCGCAATAAGATTTTGGTAATTTTTTTGAAATCTAGTTTTGCAATTTTTTTTGACAATCTAGCAGTTTCGAATGGTAATCTAACTGTGCGCCTCATGACCAATTAGCTGAATGCAATTTAAAACATATAACCCAATTTTTTTCGCTCGAAAAGTAATTCAAAATCCGTTACTTTCAGTTTTGTTGGTTACTTTAAAAACAAAAATACAAGAGTAATGTACGGTTAACTCTCACTTTACAAAATCTTTGTCGCCTAAAAATATCCTCAACAAGTAAGACAATTTGTAAGATTCTTTTTAAAGCTATGTGATTGTCTATGCAAATCTTCTTTATTGGCCCAGCTAGCTTTAGCGTAGTGGGCCTTTCATTAGCATTCTGCCCGGTGTCAGTGTATAACAATTTACTAGGCGATACGCGTTTTATTTCAAGCACAGGCTAGTACATATTGTGAAGAATTTGATTGGCTCTTTTAGAACATGATTGGCAGAATAAAAACAATTACAATCGTCTTTATTGGTTTTAGGTTCAAATCCTCTCTGTTACTTAAGTCTTGTTCAGTTCATATTTTTATTCGCTGGGCCTTCGTGCCCTCTGGGCTTCTTGTCTTCTTGGTTAAAATCAAATTGGCCCATTCTCTATTTCGTTGCTTTGGAGCAAGTTAGAAAAAGCTTTGCACCTCATTTTTACGTTAATATTTTTCACATACATAGCTCAGTTCCGAGAGAAAATGCTTTTCTTTTAGGATAAAAAGTCCTGGAAAAGTTTAAAAACATCCTGGAAAAGTCCTTGAAAAGTCCTTGAATTTGACTTGTTTTTTTGAGTGGCCACCCTGGGTTTACTAAAGGCAGCTTTAGGCTGGGACTATTTATTTAAAAGATATGGACGAAAAAGGCACTTTTTTGGGTGATATTTAAGAATTTACTTAGAAACTTTAATTCTGTTCTTTTTTACTTTTGTTCTGTTCTGGGACCCCAGACCCCCATATTAGTCAGGTAGAATTAGGTCATAAACCGCCAAAACCAGAACAAAAATGGTGTAGAGATGAAATTTTGCACAGAGGTCCAGGAACATGTCAAGAATCACCAAAAATAGAGCCCCATCCCCAGGAAGATAAGAACACCATCAAATCCATAATGGTGGACATGGTACTTTTTTCTACAATTAATCAAGGAGGGACCCTTGATAACTGAATTTTAATGGTTTTCAAATTTCAAAAATAACTGGACAGCGACATTTCTCTCGATGAGTAAATAAAGAAAATGGGAAATTTGGACCACATGGTCCCGAGCTATGACCTCCATGGTTTCTGCCTACTTTTAGTCCCCTCTTAAAATGCAATTTTGCCCTTTAAGAAAACTCCCCCCTTAAATCGAACAAAAATTACCAGGACCCTTTGTTAGAATGTCCCCCCTTAAAATAAAAGAAGGAGTCCCCCCTCAGATTTTTCTCTTTAGAGTTTGACAATAGCGAAGTACAACAATTGGTTTGATATCAATGCCATCAACATTATACCTAATGATATCCAACTAAATAAAACTCAATAAATGAAAGGAAATCATAAATTAGAAATAAGCTGGATCCTATAATCAAATGATACATTGGGTATTGGGTCCCGTCCAGTCCCGACAAATACTTACTCTCGGGTACCTAATAGCCGGGGGGCGCCCGCTAATTAATTTTTCGAAAATTTTCCACCCAGGACATTCTTATTCCAACCCCCCGCTTATTGATTTTCGGGAAATTTTTTCTGAAAGTTCCCTCTTTTGCCCTAATTCTGCTGTATTAGCCTCTTTTTCGAAAATTTTCCACCCAGGACATTTTTATTCCAACCCCCCCCCGCTTATTAATTTTCGAGATTTTTTCCAACCCCCCTGCTTATTCCAAACCCCCGGCTATTAGGTACCCGAGAGTAAAAGCCTTATAATTAGTGCGTATTAATTATAATTAGCCCTGTTCTTCCCTGTTTTCAAAGTTCAAGCCGCCAATCCTTCTTTTAAAGGGACTAAACTAACAAAAGGAAAATTATTATTCAATTACTATATATTGCAGTTCAGTCCCGTGTATTCCAGTCCCGATAATTTAATGGCGGGACTGAATTTCAGTCCCGACAAATACTTAAAAGCCTTATAATTAGTGCGTATTATTTATAATTAGCCCCGTTCTTCCCTGTTTTCAAAGTTCAAGCCGCCAATCCTTCTTTTAAAGGGACTAAACTAATAAAAGGAAAATTATTATTCAACATAATTGCACTTGAGTCCCTCGGGGGAACTGATTTTTTCAGATCTAAATTGATGATCTTATTTGTGAAAAAATTGGAAAGAAATAAAATGAAAACTCACTTATTTGATGGCTACTATTACTCTTGATAACCTTCACTGGGCACTATAAAGCTAATCTAAACATCAAATTAACGGGACCGGTTCATTTTTGATTTGCCTAGCTCCTGATCAATTGAGGATGACAGTAAATCAGCACTTTCAATAATTGGGTATGGACTATCAGATATAATAGTGTATCTTTCGTTCTTTAGAATAACCCCTTTCTATAATGCTTTTAAAGAACGGGAAATAATTGGGTATGGACTATAAATTATAATAGTGTATCTTCCGTTCTTTAGAATAACCCCTTTCTATAATGCTTTTAAAGAACGGGAAATAATTGGGTATGGACTATAAATTATAATAGTGTATCTTCGTTCTTTAGAATAACTACTTTCTATAATGCTTTTAAAGAACGGGCAATAAATGGGTATGGACTATAACTTATAATAGTGTATCTTCCGTTCTATAGAATAACCCCTTTCTATAATGCTTTTAAAGAACGGGCAATAATTGGGTATGGACTATAAGATATAATAGTGTATCTTCCGTTCTTTAGAATAACCCCTTTGTATAATGCTTTTAAAGAACAGGCAAAAATTGGGTATGGACTATCAGATATAATAGTGTATCTTCTGTTCTTTAGAATAACTCCTTTGTATAATGCTTTTAAAGAACGGGAAAAATTGGGAATGGACTTTAAATTACGACAGTGTATCTTCCGTTCTTTAGAATTACCCCTTTGTATAATCCTTTTAAAGAACGGGAAATAATTGCGTCCCGCCAAAACTATATATACTTGCAGTTCAGTCCCGCCAATTACTATATATATACTCGCAGTTGGCGGGACTGTATTTCAGTCCCAATAATTTAATGGCGGGACTGAATTTCAGTCCCGACAAATACTTAAAAGCCTTATAATTAGTGCGTATTATTTATAATTAGCCCCGTTCTTCACTGTTTTCAAAGTTTAAGCCGCCAATCCTTCTTTTAAAGGGACTAAACTAATAAGGAAAATTATTATTCGACATAATTGCACTTGAGTCCCTCGGGGGGACTGATTTTTTCAGATCTAAATTGTTGATCTTATTTGTGAAAAAATTGGAAATAAATAAAATGAAAACTCACTTATTTGATGGCTACTATTACTCTTGATAACCTTCACTGGGCACTATAAAGCTAAACTTTTTATAAATAAAACCAATCAAAAGATGCAGTATCTGGTATGACAGTTGTGTTTTTCTAATATCTTAGGCCTTGCAAATTATCTTTATTACTTGATTTGAATTGGGAATGTCTTGTTATTGTAGTCCTAGTGTAAGTTAGGTCAAGTAAAACACAAGTAAGATTTCATCCTTATGAAATTGATTTTGGATGTGACAGAACTTGTAAAAATAAGTCTCTGCTGCAAATGTCAAAGATCATTGATATCGACCAACTATTTAAAGTAAATCTTTGTACCCTTCAGCAAACATTTTTTACAATAGATAACTAGAGAGGGAAGAGAGGGTGCAGATTCGTGTGCCCCTATGAGCCATTTTGAGTTGAGATTTTGGAAAAAATGTTGCTCACCATGGTTGGGTGACAAAGAAAATTTTTTACTTTTTACACCCTCAAAATACCTTAAAACGTTATCTAATTAGGGAGAATAATAGTTTTTAAGGTTTTATTTGGGCTGTTAAAAGTTGTTCTAATGTACATAAGTTTCAATATAGCATGGTCTGCAAAAAAGTGGACATGAAATTGTGAGCACAAAAACGGGAAAGAATATATTAATATATTATTAATATTAGATAAAGAAAATTATTATCAATAAAACTAAAGACATAACGTCTGAAATTCAATCAACGATTTTCAAATTTTATTCCCCCCTTTTTTCTTGTTTTAATAGATTCTTGCAGCCCTTGATAAAGAATTCCCCCTTATTTTAAAAAAATTACAAAAATTCTGCCTTTTTTAAAAGGCAATTTTTTTGAGGGGAGCCTCTTATTTTAAGGGGGGCAGAAACCATGGCCTCTTAAAGTCGAAAAAATTACGATTTTGATGACGTCAGCATTTTTACTGAGATGGATAAATTGGAACGTTGATGATTTAATCATGTAGCCCTGATCATGGGCTTTAAGAAAAATATAAAGTGATCCAGAAAAACATAAAGTGATCCCATTTTCTTTATCGAGAGGAATCTCCCTGTCTAGTTACTTTTGACATTTGAAAACCATTAAAATCAGTTATCAAGGGTCACTCCTTGATTGATTGTAGAAAAAAATACCATGTTCGTCATTATGGATTTGAGGATGTTCCCATCTTCTTGGGGGTGGGTTTTTTTGGTGATTCCTGACATGTTCCTGGAACCTCTGTGCAAAATTTCATCTCTAAACCATTTTTGTCTGGGTAGTTATGCAATTCTATCTGCTATATCTTTTTTTAATACAATCAAAAAATAAATGGTTAAGTCACAATTTTTTATTTGCAGCACTGTATGTACCCCCATAACATTGCTATGGCAATAAAACTTATTTCAAGATATTCAACCCTTTCCTCAGCTATCTCTACTCTTGATCAATCAAGCTTGTTGAAACAATTCTAAACCGAGCTAAATGAACTTCATCAAAAGTTTAAAACTGGCCCATACATGTTTGAGGCATGCTTGAGGGAGGGTTTTGAAGGTGGCAGGGGGGGGTCATGCAGTTAGACATCATGACGATTAGTACCGTGGTTGATTTTTGGAATTTGCAGTTAGTTCCTTGTGGGTACTAACTGCTGTAAAGGGTGGTAAGTACAGGGGAACAGAATTCAAAGATTCAAAATGGCAACTGAGCTCATGCTGGCTTTTGTATTCGAAAGAATATTTTGTAAGCAAAGTAACAGTTGTATTTGCTTGAAGATTCCAAATACTTGTTTTTGATCTGCCAAATCCTAAATGTTGCATTGTTATTTTGCAGAATTTTTGAATTTTTGCTTCGTACATTTTCAAATTAACATCGCGATTGGCAAAATGTGATACGTTAATTTGATCCCTCAAATGGTTGTTACATTTCAAAATGAAGCATTTTCAAACCAACCTGAAGACTTTTTTCCATTTAAAAATCACCCTGCAGGGTTAAAGGGAACGACGCATGGTATATTTATGAAATGCTGATCTAGCATTGGCACAAACACCCATACGGAGGAGTATTTAGGAGTGCTGGATCATAACAAAAACCAAAAGTGACTTTATTCCAAAAAATATATTCAAAAAAGTGAATATAATTTACTATAATGTTCAACAACAACACAAAAAGACTTACATAAAACTGAAAGAAAAAAGAATGTCTTTTTCTTTTGAATGAAATCGAGTGTTTCTATTTTTAAATGAAGACATTCCATTGTGAATTTATTCTTAAACGTCTTTGCAATCTTTTTGTTTACATTTTGTCTTCATTCACTTTCGTTTACTGTTGAAAACATAACAAAGTTTTAGCTATACTCTCAAACCACGTATAACTGTCGGTTAAGCCAATCAGCTTTCGGGCTGACATCAGCATGTATTTCAGAGTATACCATGGAAGTACCAGCAACTCCGACCCCTACTATAAGTATAGCGCTATTCCCTTTAATGGCAAGGTGTTCCGATTTCAAACTTTCGATTACAATTCTTGAATGGGCTCTGATTACACTACCAAATGATTTCCATTTCAAACCAACCAAATTGATCAGTAATAGGAAAATGAAATTACTATCACGTGTCTAATAAATGGGGTGGTCAGAATACGTTTTACTTTATTGATGTTTTTTTAGATTTTTTTCTAAATCTGACACAGAGCTTAACCTATAGAAGAATTCTTTTGGGCAAAAAATTGTCTAAAAATAGTTATTGGATTGCAACGGATGCATTATGGCAATAATCCTAAGAATAAAAAATACCACTTTTTAACTTTTTTTTAACATGAAAAATAATGCATCATTGTTATCCTTGTATTTTAGGATGTTACAGACACGAAAGGAAATGAATTTGAAGATTATTGTTTGAAAAGAGAACTTCTGATGGGAATATTTGAAAAAGGTTATGAAAGGCCATCACCCATTCAAGAACAAAGCATACCAATTGCCTTAGCAGGCAGGGATATCATGGCAAGAGCTAAAAATGGAACTGGAAAGACTGCTGCATATCTCATCCCCCTACTAGAAAGAGTTAATATTGATAATACAAAAATTCAAGGTATAGATGCTCTCAATGATTATTTCTTTACTTCTCCAGTAATTTTGCCTTATTGTTAAAGACATTACATTTCCCATATTCATTTCCTTGTCCTTTGTCTTTCCAGCACTTGTACTGGTACCTACCAGAGAATTGGCTCTACAGACTTCACAGATATGCAAAGACTTGAGCAATCATCTTGGAACAAAAGTTATGGTCACTCTAGGAGGAACAAGTTTAAAAGATGACATTATGAGGCTATATCAAACAGGTAATTTTATCTGCTTTCAAATGTTACTCTACAGCATATAAATTTTCCATGATCATAGAAAAGGAACAACAAGTATATAAAAAGGTGCTTAAATTTCAAGTGTTTCTTTTTGACAGTTCACGTTGTTGTTGCCACTCCTGGAAGAATATTAGATTTGATGAAAAAAGGTGTTGCTGACATGTCAGGTTGTCAAATGCTGGTGATGGACGAGGTAATATTTCTCAAAACTCAACGATCTATCTCAGCAAGGTTTGAAGGTCTTCTAACTCTGTTTTTTAGCAACACCACAGTCTGTACCATTCAAGAGTCTGTAGCTTTTCTCCCTAGTCAGATGGAATGATGGTTTAATGTAACAAATTTTTTCTTCTTAGGCTGATAAATTGCTTTCAATGGATTTCAAGAGACTCCTGGATATCCTTATTTCAATGCTACCTTCAAACAGACAAATTCTGCTGTACTCAGCAACCTTCCCTCTTTCAGTAAAAGAGTTCAAAGTAAGTACTAGTTGTTTATTCTGGTTGGCAAATCCTCAAGTTAAGAAATTGAAATTGTTATATTAAGAAATCTTCTGAGTGATTATGATGATAAAAACCATGCTCATTCTGAGCAAATGAAGATGTCTTTTAATAATCTGAATCACCTGGATCACCTATATATCCCTTACATGGTTACAGTATTTTAACCCTATGCATTTAGGGGCTGTTCAAAACTAGGGTGGGGGCTGCTCCTGTACCACCCCTTAATTTTTGATGTAGTGGGTCTCTTTCGATGTAATTTGGCACAAAAAATCCTTGTCATATAAGGTAACTTTTCACCTAAAAAAATTTAATGACATCACTCATCATGCCCAAAATGAGCAAACACCAAATGTTCTTTGTTCTTGCATTCTATAAAAAGCTTTAGAAAAAAGTTCCTTAAATATTTATGCTTATTTTACCCTAAATATTCAATAAATTACAGTTTAAAACGATATATTTAACATAAAAATAAATTTGTATTGGAAAAAATGTGTAAACTTTTCTGACACCTTACTGTCAGAAATGTCATCATGCTCAAGGTGTGAAAATTTTTAGATGTCAAATTTTTTTTTGTTTTAAAACTAAATAAAAGGAATTAAACAGAAAATTTCATGCCAACCGTCTTATTTCAGGAGCTATTAATATTAGTTTCATCCCCCAAACAGAAACAGCCCCCTAGTATGAAAAGGGCTAAGATATTTATAAGCGAGGTTTAAAAAGCTACCAAAGAAATGCTTAGCTTACAAAAACATTTTAGTCATAAAAATTAATAATCCAGACCCCATTACTCAAACAGTTCAAAAATCTCACTCATTCAAGTAAAGTTCAAATTTTATGAGAGAATGTCATGGTTGTACTAGAATGGACAGATTTTCAACCTTCAAACTTATTCCACTTATTGCTGTTCTCAACTTTTAGTTGTGAAACTAACTTTAAACCGTGCAATTAGTACTCCTAAGACATTTTAGGCGTGTGGAGACGTAGACAGGAGAACCGTCATGTATTTTATAATCTGATGTATACAGGACGGGTATGACCTGTGAGGCACAAATCTGCCTCAAAAAATTTACAGTGGGAAATTCGAATTTAGCGCTGTCCTCACAAAAACCAAATTTCAGAAGTTGCCCTTTCTCTAAGAAAGTGTGACCAGTAAAAAATAACAAAATTTGATTGGCTATGTTTTCAACCGTTATTAGGATCTGGGAAATTCAAACTCTCCGCTCATACCATGCTATATATTTCGCCATCAGTATATAGAATAAGAAATCGTAGCATGGATGTCCAGGCTAGTGTAGATGCAGCCCGCATATGGATTAGAAATTCATTTTTTTCTTTCAGGATAAACATCTTAACAAGCCATATGAAATTAACTTGATGGATGAATTGACTCTGAAAGGCATCACACAAGTAAGTTGCGCTATTTTAAAAGAGATTGTTCGAAGAAAAAATAAAAGGTGAAGCTTAATAAATAACATCAATACAATTGTGCACCAATATACAAATTATAAAGACATTTATTTGATAACTTACATTTCACTTTCTTTTAAGTATTATGCATTCGTCGAAGAAAAACAGAAAGTGCACTGCCTAAACACACTTTTTTCGAAGCTGCAAGTCAACCAAAGTATCATCTTCTGCAATTCAGTACAACGTGTTGAGCTTTTAGCTCGCAAAATAACACAACTTGGATATTCTTGCTACTACATACATTCACGCATGCAACAATCACACAGGAACCGTGTTTTCCATGACTTCAGATCTGGGCAATGCAGAAATTTGGTCTGTTCTGGTAAGTTATCTGTTTAGAAAAAAAGATGTCCTTAAGTGAGATTGGCAAGGCTCAAAATAACAATATTAAATGGGTCAGGCATAATGTCCAATCAGCAGGGTTGCTTGTATTAGCTCGAAAAATATGATTTCTGGGTTGGGCAAAAAGCTATTTGCGTTGAAAGTGTTCGTTGTCTGACCGCTATTTTAAGCCCAGTATTGGTCCTACACTACTGTAAATTTTCTATACACCTTTTCGACTGTAGCTGCCAATTGCCGTGCGGGCACTTTTGTCCGTTTTACCACCCCAAAACCATCTCAATCTTTTTTCGCACTTATAGACAAAAGAAAAAGGTGTAAAAAAGGATTGGATCGATTTTAGGGGATAATCAAATATGAAAGTGGCACGCGTCTGACTACGTTCGAAAAGGTGTATTAAAGTTCTTTTTCTCAACTTTTGTTTTCAGATTTGTTCACTCGAGGTATTGACATTCAAGCTGTAAATGTTGTTATTAACTTTGATTTTCCAAAAAATTCGGAAACATACCTCCATCGAATTGGAAGATCTGGAAGATTTGGCCATCTTGGTAAGTCATCCATTGTCTTGTATTTTATTTGCTGGATTGAAGCTTCTTTAGATGGCCAAACGCAGGGCACGAAAAAAAACTGAATGCAGTGTGCACAGAGTTTTTGAAAGTGCCAGGACTTTAATTAGACCTACATTAATAAGTTTTGAATTTTCTTTAGTGCTTGTGATGATAACAACCATGCTCATTCTGAATTAATTGGTTGATCGTTTTTATTCTGAAGCACCTAATTTACGAGTTTTCAAAATTATTGATTATCTTACAGTATATAGACTCTGGCCCAAGCTGGTCTGAGACATCGCATGAGCCCAATTAAAAGAATTTACCTAATTCCGAAATTCCTGTATTTTAAATTGTTGTAATGCTTGTGATGATAACAACCATGCTCATTCTGAACAAATTTGGTTGATCATTTTTATTCTGAAGCACAAATCTTCCCACACTGAATTGGGCCTTCAGAAAACAATTGAATATGTGGGGGGGGTGGAGGATATAACATTTTTTGGGAATTTACTCCTGGACATTGCGACTTTTGAACCCCCCCCCCCCAGAACACCAGGTCTAACCCCTGGGCATTCAAAATCACCCTCAAACAGCAAGTTAACACCCCAGACAAGGCAAATTTCGTAGGTTTTCGCTACCCCCGGACAATATATCTTTCACCCTCCATATACAAACATTTTCTGGAAGAGCCCATTTAAACTTTACAGATGGTTTATACTATTGTGTATCACAGAGTTTCAAATTATGAACGAAGGGAAACAAGAATAATTTTCTAACTACTTAATTGTACTTTTCTATTTTAAATTATGTTATTCTGCTTATTAAAAACATGTCATATTTGTATTGCTTGTGATGATAACAACCATGCTCATTCTGAACATTTGGGTTGAATAAATTCAGTCTGAAGCATTTACATCAATCAGACAATCAAACGGTTGAGTTTTTTTACTTTCACTGCTAAACTATCAGGTAAGTGAAACTCTCAATATAATAAAATTCATTTTCTTCAGGTATTGCAATCAATCTAATCACTTACGATGATCGATTCAATCTTTATCAAATTGAACAAGAGTTGGGCACTGAAATTAAACCCATTCCACCATCCATTGACAAAAGTTTATACGTTGCAGAATTTCAACAAGCAGCTACAACTGCTGAGGAGGATGAGGATAAAAGTTGAATTAATACCCTTCTAAATGTACAAAAAGACTAATGAAAGTTCTTGATTGATGTGAACCACCATACCAATTTGGAGACAATCTTCTTTATTTTGTGTTAACTTCGAGTATCCTTCTCTATGAAAAGGATCCGTTCCACCTAAACATTTTTGCCACTTTTTTGGCACTCGGTTTGCTAGAGAAATAGGGTATTAAGTGTCTTATAGAGCTCTTGTACCCAGGTGTTTGTAGACTGCTGTCTCAAGCATTTTCGTATACTCTTAATTCAATATCTTGTCATGAAAACCTACTCTTGCATTTTTGTTGGTTTATATGATAAATTGAATGTGTCGTGCAGCTAATTCAGGTTTTCGTGGCGAGATATTGTTTAGGGTATACATAATTCTTATCCAACGGATTTCACGATGCTGTAACATTCGTGTTCAGAATTCGCGAGGTTCCTTTGGATGAGGATTGTGTCGTCATGTTCTGCTGTGACGACAACCCTCAACATTGTAAATAGTATATAGTAATCCATTGGAGTTCATTTTTCCAGTGAATAAAATAGATTTTTTTTGAAAACGACAAGAGTAGAGCAAGGTTTTAGTCTTAGGCAGAATCTCCAATAGAATTTCCATTAAATCACTTCTTACATATCTACCATCGAAATTTCTTGAGTAAAACCTTGCTCTTCTCAGTAAAGAATTCACTAAGGTGATTTAGGATTTAGGATTGATCCTTGTGGTAGAGTGAAAGGTGAAAGTCAGGGAGTATACTTGCGAAAGTGTGCGTCTGGCTTCACCGGTTAACTTTCATCTTCAACAAAGATCTAAATTCTCTAATCCCGTCTTCAGCTAAGTGATTTTTTTTTCTTCACGGAAGAATTTTCTTCTTTTTTCATCGTTATTCAGAATTTAGATTTTTATGTATTAAAAATTCATCGTTAATTAAAAACCCGTGAGAGATAGAACTTAAAAATCGATAGCTGTTAAGCGTATATGGATTTTTCAACACGGTGTTTGAAACTGATATTGTTGATTATGAAAAGACTAACATACTTGCAACGGCTCATCGATTGCTTATCGTTGTGTTATTAAACCCGTTACGGGTCCCGAATCGAAGACGGACTAATGGAAAACGTTGACTGGAATTTACAAACGTAATTAAAACCATCAAAATGTCTTTTCGAGAGACATCGTAAACAGGCTTTCGCACCAAGCCTAGAACAGGAAAAATGAAAATTGTTTGCTACCAATTCGGAGGATTGTAGGTGCCGTCGAATGTTCACCATCGAGAGAACTGCTATTGGTAGCGTTATCGTTTCTGGCTCAATCATTACTTTGGTTGGGCTTTGGAACTTGTATTTGTCGCCATGCATAAATACATGGGTAATCTTTTAAGGTCGCATGACCTTTAATTAGAAGATATAAATATACTGGATATGTCGTTTAAAAATGAGAACAATCGATTAGATTATTTCACATTTTAGTGTATTGACTGTTATATTGTGTACAGTTTTATGACTATCGATTGTAAAATCTGTTTACTATAGATTTCTTACTGGCCAGTTCACTAAGGCTGAAAAAGTTGAAGATTCATTCTTGGTTTTCATGTCCGAACAGGTCCGAAAGAACTTGAAAGATTTTTTCTAAAGGTCTTCGTTGAAGCCTCGTGAACTGTCGGTTAGAAAAGAATAGTACCATATGTCTTTGAAATATTGAAGAACATACAGGTTAATATTTTTGTGTTCTGTTCATACATATTCCACAAAACCAAGCTGTTTCTCGAAAGGAAGAAAGCGATGCTTACTTTACGACGAACTTAAAGTCTATTTCAAATTAGCTGGCAGTCTTTTTTTAAACCTTAATAACTTTCGATAGAATTTGAATTATTTACAGGTTTTGTGCTCGTTAAAAAGATAATCCGGAGTGGAATATTATCAAAAAATGGAAAACGAAGATGCAAAATGAAGAAGAAGAAAACAACTTCTTGTACAATAATACTATGATCTTCATTTTTGTATCCGAAACTCTTCAATCTTAGAACGTCATAAATGCGAAAAAAGATTCAAAAGATATTCATTCAATCAAAAGATACAGCTTAAAACTTTGCCCTGGTTGACTTAAAAAAGGGCTCTTTTTTGTTGACTTTTGATGATTTTTGAAGTCAACCATTGATAAACTTTGGACACTATATCTTTCGATGGAATAAATTTTTTGAAAGATTTTTTCAAATTAATGATGTTCTGTTCTAAGATCAAAGAATCACTTGTGAAAATGATAATTATAGCACGATTATTGATGTTATTGATTTTGTTCCTCATTTTCCGATCTTTTTTGAGTTTTTTTTATGACAATATTCCACTCCTATTTGTCTTTTCAACGAGCACAAAATCGCTACTTCAAATTCTATCAAAAATTATTGAGGTTTGAAAAAAGACTGCCAGCTAATTTGAAATAGTAGCTAGTCCACATAGTACGTACGCTTTTAATCACTCTGTGCACACGAAGGATGTTTTCAGTGGCTCTCACTATGTAGTATATACACCCATGAAGGTAATAAAAATATAGATGGAAGGAAAACGTTTCGGTAAGCAATGCCCTAAATGGTCGTTGAAATCTTTTATAAATCTATTCAAAGCGGCTTTTCTTTGATGTACCATCATTGGAAGCAAAAATATCCGAAATGTAAATTTATAAGTACAGAAGTGAGAATGTTATCCTGATTGAAATAAACATATTATGCAAAAAGTTCTTGTTCAAACGCGATTCAAAATTTTTTGTCTCAAAGTAAGGTTACAATAGTTTTGTTATTTCATATCGATGTATTTTTGGGCGAACACTTTTAATTTTGAGAGTTTCAGCAAATTTTCCTCGAAAATTTCTTCATTATAAATCTTTACGGCTTTCAAATTCTGATGGATGATAATTAAAAGGTTACATAATCGTAATATAGAATTCTTTTTGAAATTTATCGATGATTTTATGAGAGGGGATCCTTAGAAATATAGGATTTTGTGCTTTTACGGCAAGCTTTTTCTTATTTTGATCAACAAAGCTATTATCTCACAATAGAGTTGTTAAAAATCCAACATATTTTTATTTAGATTTTTATGAATTTAGATATTCCCATAAGTGCACACAAAATTTATCACTTTTTCCCATTGCAACCAAGGAGCCGTTTGCTCCCGATTATTAGGTACAATGAAACAAAAGAGTTAATTCTCCATCTATTTCTTATTACCTCCATGATACACCATTTTTCGATGACGAATTGGATTTGGCGATTTTTTCGTTTTCGAGTGGTATATTCTTAAAATCTAGTCGAAAATTTTAACTTTCAGTCCGGAATTTGTATAAAAATCACACGGGCCGCCCAACTTAGGTAGAATTCAGCGGCTTCAAATCCTACCTAGAAGATTCGCATTAAGCCCTGGCTACTCAGAGGAATGTAAAGAGATGGAAAAACAGCTTCTTGAAAACAATGGAAAAACGGCTCGTCATATACCAGGTCTCTTGCCCTTAAGGGAGTTTATATCGAGTAAATAGGTTTCGTTTGTTGTCGCTATAAAAAATCTGCATAATTACACGTATTTTTGTTATAAGGAACCTTAACTTTGCTCTGACTCTGAGCCTAGAGTTCCTTATTTTTACAGAGAATTTCAGCCTCAAAGTTCCTTATCGAGTTCCTTATTTACATAGCAATAAACAAATACATAAACAAATTTTCATTTTTATTGTCAAATCATGAAGAAACCGTCCGCGATTTGTATGGCGAGCCGTTTTTCTGGACTTTCATTTAATGACCTAATCAACGTTTTTACAATAGAATTTTCAATATAAGTGATCGTTGAACTTTGAGTAATCAGAAAAGCTGTTTTTCCATCTCTTTACATTCCTCTGGTGGCCCATTTTGTACTTCTTTTTTCTAAAAACTTTTTTCGAAATCTTTTTCTCAAATTGATTTCTGAATTTTTTTTTTCCGATTTTTTGAATTTTTTTGAAATTTTCCTTCCAATTTTTTTTGAAAATTTGGGGGATAAATGCACATAGCGGTGCAGATTTCATTTTGAGAAAAACGTCGAAGAATTTGTTTTTCAATTTATATGGGAATTCAAAAACTTATTTCTATTGCTGTGTTCAGACCAATCTCGCACTTGTTTCTACCATATGTGTAGCCCGGGGTCCACACTTAAAGCTCTTTTATAGACTGGATGGCGCGATTAAGTTCACTTCACTGGACTCAGCGTCATAAAAAATTATCAAAAAGCAAAGTTTAGCCAAAAGTAGACTCTAGTCTACCATATGTGTAGATATGTAAACATCATTTAAAGTCTATTCACGATAAGTGTGCACTCTTTTTTCTTTTATCTATAACTTTTGAAGGTGCTATAACTTTCATTTTCACTGAAGTAAATTCTGTATCATCGAACGTCATCACTGTGAAAAAGATCCTCAAAAATAATCATTCAGTCAAAAGATATCGAAAAAAAGTTATAAGCTGATTGAGGTCTAAAAATGCTGTTTTCTGCTGTTTTTTGGGGTCAATCACTTATTAACTTTGTGTCATAACTTTATATTGAATGAATATTTTAGTGAAATTTTTTCACAGTGATGACCTCCTAAGATCAAAGAATTTCTCCAGTGAAAATGAAAGTTATAGCACTTTTCTACAAGATCTTCAGTTTTTTTTCTTTATTTTCATCTTCGTTTTTAGAATTTTTTTAAAGACTTTTTTATTTCAAATTGTTCCACTCACAAATATCTTTCCAACGATACCAAATTTAAAAGGTTGAAGGACTCCATCAAAAGTTATAGGTAAAAGAAAAAAGAGTGCACACTTATCGTGAACAGACCTTAGTTTCAAGCCCGAAGGGCTAGAGGCGAGACTCCTGCATGGGAAATGAAACCAGAACACCCACGCGTAGTTTTTACACAAACGTCGGATTGAAACTAAAATCTATCGCTAGATTTCAAAAAACCCAAGGTGCTCTTCAAAAGGTCAAAATATTACTATTTAATGGCTTCCCCTACCTAAAACTTTCCTACTGCACTGCATACATTTGAAAATAACTAACGACTCAATTTATAAAAGCAACAGTGAATACTCAATGGATTTAATCACCTCGATAATGGTTTCAAAACGAGGCAGTCATTGCACTCTAAATAATTTATGAAAAGAAGGCCTACTCCTATTCTCTGAAAAAATAACATGGGTATGTCTCTATAGCTTTCATAACAAGTTCCTGGATAAGCATGGTTTGAGAATAATTGATTGGACGTAGGTTTCGCGATGAAGAAATAAGAAATTTACCGCATTTTCTCCTGTAAAAACTCAGAAAAATCATTTATTTTATCAAAAAAAATCTTACTGTAAAAATATGGATACTGACGAAAACAGTTTGAATTTACAAAATATAAACTTGACATGCATTTTGAAAAAAGTAAACCTCTTGCATTCCTAACCTGATAACAGATTGCAATAATTTTCTTACGCGCACCGTAAACCTCTGAAGGTGCAGAAAACAATGACGATCTGATCTCAGGTTACAAATCCCAAAATGTTGTTTATTTCAGAGGATGAAAATACATCCCTGTTTCTGTGGGCCCGTCAAATCAACCCCTAAAGAAAACTCCCCGTTGGAGCAATATGTTGCCCGAACAAGACAAAAAACAAAATAAATTCACGCTGTAACTAAATACACTCAAAACTAGATCTCGGAAAAAATTCCAGCCTCAAAACTCATTGTTGCGTGAAAAATAATCAAAATGAATAGTTTTTAAAACTAAACTTGAAAACCTATGTACAAAGAATCTTTTTTAATATAAAAATTTTAACGAGCTAAGAATTACAAGAATACAAAAATTGTCGTATAAGTAAGAAAGCGCCAAGCGCTGAATTATGTACAAAAACATGCTTCTTTATAAGAATAGCTGCTAAATTTTCCGTTTTTTAGTATTGCTGCAAAATTGATACCGGGAAATGCGTATTAATGCGTATACTAGCCTTTAAAATTGGTGCATCAGACTGGAGTAAAACCTCTAGATATTTTTCAGAAATTGATCTTCCCAAAAAATTATAATTATAACATCTTTCCACACAAGAAAAGATTTTCCTCACAGGAAAGTATAAAATTTTGTTTTGGCAATTCGCAGAGAAAAGATGCAATCTATTGAACAATTGCAATCGTGGAATCACCCAAAAATGATGGTAATTTTTATTTCGAATTTTTCATGTGATTTTTGTGGGGCTGGCGAAAAATCTGATTTTTTTCTAACACAGACACCCGGAAAAATAAAATTGCACTCATTGTCTGAGTTTTTGGAATTATCGACAAATCTCTGGTATATCAAGTAATGGCTAAGTAAAGTATCATGTACATTTATAAACGGCTTTGTTTCTAGAACGGATTTCCGTTCATGTTTCAGTCTAGAAGCTTTTTGAGTGGAGAATGTCTGCTTCTTGATTAGCCTGTAGGTGACGTGGCATTAGATTGGGTCGCAAAACATCCGCCCAGTGTCGTGAGCTATCTAGCGCTAGCGATACTTAGACTCACTAATATTTCACTTCAAAATTAGCAAAAATCAGAATAACGAAACACATTTAATACGAAACAAAATATAATCCAAAATAGGTAAAAATCTTTTTGGAGAAGCAGATAAAAGGTCTGTTGCTTAGACCCATCTCAACATACACTTCCTCATCCTTGTTCAGCTTGACCAGAGCAGCAACACGCTGTGAATGGATTGTATCGTTCAGCGTGGCTGATACAATATCTTTTACAATATCTTTCCCTGCAACCATGATTGTAAATGTTGCGTAAGTCGGTAATTTACGGACTTGACCAAGACGTAACTAAAATAGTGTATTAAATATATTAAAGGAGGAGCATATTTGAAAACTTTACTTTCGCTCACTTTTTTCTATGTAGACTCAAATCTTGGGATTGAAGTGTAGGGAAAAATGGGAAGGAGTAAAGTTTCAAAGGAATTTTTGTGCTTAACTTCAGTCTCTTTTACAAAACTCTCACGTCCAATTGCAAAATATGCAAGGTTAGATTTTAGCCTTTATTCTTTTTGGCGCCAAAACTCGTAGCCAAGCCCTTAAAAAAATATGTTAATAGTCTGGACATCCAATCAAAAAAAAGAATATTACCTGTGCATAGACATAATAGTATCCAGTTTGCGGGACTTTAACTTTTCCAGAATTGGAGTCGTATGTCACGCCGCCAGAACGTGTTTCTTCTTTCCATAACTTCATCACTCCTAAATAGAACAATGTAAAAAAGGTTACAGCAAAGTTTCTCAAATCTGAATCTCCCTGTATCTCGAACTCAAACTTTGTTCTATTGGAAAAAAAGCTTTCATCGACTTAGGGAGAGTCTACTGTAATTATGTTGACAGTGAATTAAACAACTCATTGAGAAACTTTAGAGCATGTTAAAAGAAGCCCTAATTTATAGAATTGTCCTTATTACTACATCCCTTCCACGCGACAGACCCTTCCTTTATAGGGCAAAGACTATTTTAAAACAATATAAAACTTACTATTTGCTTTCCCATCAAGTGAGCAATTTGGGAAATTTGGACGATAGGGAGCTCCATCATCTGCCCCCAAATGAATAAGAGGAGACTTTGTCGTCTGAAACAAAACGTCAGCAGCGTTACAAGGAAAGATCTCTCAAGTAGATTCAGGGGTCTTATTATACCCATGGCATTTTACCGGCAAAAGGAAAAAAAAGTTTGAAGACAAGATAGAAATTAGTCGGGGAATGATAACTTTTTTAAAGCAAAACACGAAGTTTTCTCCAACGAAAAAAATTTTTGGTCAACTTCAAGGGAGTTGTGGCAAAGATTCTCACAAAAGTGACGAATTTTTCCCGACTTTAATCTAACCCGAAAAGAGAAAAAGTTTTCTAAAGATAGCTGAACTTTACAAATAGAAAAACGATTCTGTGGTTCACGAAATCTCATTTCCCGTAAAACGAATCCTACCTGTCCAGACGTGCGTGGAACTCTTGATTGTTTCAAAAAGGCTGAAATGAAGAAAAAATAATAATACTTACAGTTGAGTCTCTTTAACTCGAATCTCTATAATTTGAATGTCTCCTTGACTCGAACAAGTTTGCAGGTCCCCTTCAGTTAACAATGCCTTATAAAACCTTACTCTGTATCTCAAAATTTCCTTAACTCAAACAAATTTGTGTTCCCCGTGTAATTTCGAGTTATGGAGACCCCACTGTACTTTCATAAGCATAACACTTATAAGCACACCTAAGTTTCTTTAAAAATTCATGCTAGGCCCAATCAAGAAGCAGATATTTGCGGACAGGATATTAGGATATTAAAATATTTATACTTTTACGCTAAGGATAAACGAATACACCTTTTCGACCGTAGCCGCCAATTGCTGCGCGGGCATTTTTTTGTCTGCTTTATCCCACTAAAACCGTCCCAGTCCTTTTTTTGCACCTATAGACAATAGAAAAATGTGTCAAAAAGGATTGGATCGAGTTTAGTTGAATAAAAGTGCATGCGTCTGACCGCGTGACAACGGTCGAAAAGATGTATTCAACGATAAGAATGTTTGGGAAAACGAGACGAACGTGGTATATCCCTTGCACGAGTCATTGTCACTCAATTTTTCCCAATTCTCAGAATGTTAACAACTTTTGTCTCACTGATTAGATAATCATTACCTGTGTTTGGTTGCTTGCCTGCAGAGTTTCGAGTTTGGGTAATCGAGACCTAAGACAGATAAAAAATGATCGGAATTTGAAAGGAAGGGAAATCCCTTATTTATATGATGTTACGAAAGCTTAAAGCGGGGGAAGTACGAGAGGGAATTTTCAAACGAAGCTCAAAATTTCGGGTATATATAGAGGTGTTCAAGGAGATGTAATTTTTGTACATTAGACTATCATCATGTTATTTTGCTTCGTTTGTTCGAATAAGTTGGTGGGACGATTACTCTTTTCTCTGAGTCAGACTGTTGTTCATCAAGAAAGTGAGAGGGGAGAAATCATTTTTTTAGAGAAATCTTTAAGAGACAGAGTTAGTTGAGTTACATTTATTGATGGTGGTAGCTCTCATGAAGAAAGTTTATCAAACCATTATATGTGCGTTAAACAGATTCATTGAAATACATAATTTGTTCAAAGTTTTCTATGAAAGGGCGAAATGAGTGGTGTTGGTGGGAGTTAGGACGTTCTCATAAAGTGAGCTTAAAGAGTTATTATACAGAGCTAAACTAATTCATCCGTGGATTTAAGAAGCAATACAGAGCAGTTAATATGTTTTGTTTTAAAGATTGAGACCAATTACGGTGATGATTTTGAGATTATGATCTTGTGTTTACGTTTTAATGAAAATATTAGATTCATTGCGATTCTAGTGGAAAATGGATGAAGTTAACACTTCTTGAAGATAGCTTCTCTCGGAAATCATATCGGGTAGGGTGTGTTCACATTTGGCTCAGAATAAGACGAAACGCGACGCATCTCTTGGGATACCATCGTTATAGTACTGAGATGACGTCGACTTTGTTATTTTAATTGGACACACTCATTCGAGTTAAGAAATGTTCTAATAATTTAAGATTAGTATTTGTTGTAATATTTGTTGTAAGGTCCAAGAAAACGTATGTTTTAATTGAAATGGGATTGTAAGGTTGTAAAGGTGCAATCTTATTCACAATGAAATTCATTGTACGTTATTGATTATCAATATAAGAATGCAGCATGGTTATTTTGAACTTTGCAAGGGAAATTAGAAGTCTTTTGTCCGGTGTTGTATGGATAAGTCTTTGTCGATAAAAAAACCATCAAAAAACTTTAATTATCGATAAAGCAGTTGAAAAGAAACTCTTTTCACTTTAAAAATTTGTACTAGAAGTCCATTTCTGCTTTCGTTTAGTCATTCAACAAAATAAGCGAGACAACCCATTGTGACACGACAATAACTTACTTACTCAGTCAAATTTATTAGAGCTTTGTGCAAAACTTTTTAATTGATTTTTTTGACAACAAACATTTATTTTGGGATGATTAAATGTCATCTGTCATATGATAAGATTGTACTTTATAACAAAGAGTCATTCCATAAGTCAAAAAGGCTTTACTTTCGGGTACCTAATAACCGGGGGAGGGAGGCTTGAAATAAGCGGTGAGGGGGATTGGAATAAAAATGTCTAATACAGCAGATTAAGGGCAAAATAGGGAACTTTCAAAAATATTTTCCCAAAAATTAATTAGTGTGGGGGGGGACGCTTATAAGGTACCCGAGAGTATTTATTAAGAAGCAAAAAGGAGCACCCCAAACATAGTTCATTTGCAACTACAAGGGTTTAGGGATAAATGACATGGTACCGTTTTCAAACAGGTAGTTCTGGATGCAATATAATCATTTTTTGCTAATTAAACAAATTAGTTTTAGCTGATATTATAATGTAAGTCGTTCTGTATTGGGTCTCAGATGTTCTTAGCATGTTCTTATTTTGACCATTTTGGGGATATTTTTGTCCATTTTCCAAAGAAAGCGGGTGGAGTCCGCAAAGCCTTAAAACGTTCTTGGTCATCGAAGCAATGTTCTTAAAATTTTGGTCATCGAAGCCTTATTTTCTTATAAAAAAACGTGTGGTTGATTTGATGACCTTTACCATTTCAACATGGTGACGGAGAGTCTATCTTCTATATTAGGGTAAGCAGAAAAATACGTATTACAAGGACACCCTCCTCCTTACTTCTGGTATTTACCACTATAAGATGGTGCAATCAATATTTAAGTCTTTTATATGGCCTTTCTTATATTTCAAAGTGCATTATTTTGTTGTTGTCTTTAAGAAGTAAACGATCCCTCCTACAGGTCTATTGCTGAAAGGTTTTATGATCTGCATAAAATAAAACAGATTAACGGACTGTCACGAGATCTACATCAATAAACTATTAAAAGCTGAATACCATTTTTGTAAAAAATAAGTACAATTTTTTGTAATAAAAACATCCGACATTTTTGAGGCTTTCGGATGTTCTTAACTTTTTCAGATTTAAGCCTAAAAATGTTCTTAACTTGTTCTTATTTTCACCATTTTGTGGGTATTTTTGTGCGTTTTTCTAAGAAATCGGGTGTTTTAGAGTCTCCAAAGCCTTAAAATGTTCTTAACTTATTCTTAACATTTTGGCCATCGAAGCCTTATGTTTTTATATAGTTTGTTCTTATAAAAAACGTGCAGGGGCCTACAAAAACTGGGAAAATAGTATAAATAACTTTTTTTAAGGGTTTTGTACTTAAACAACGCTTAAAACTTCTCGCCTGAGCAGTTTTGTTGATTTAGACAGCCACATAGCTAGTCTATGCGATGGAACCAGCTTTGACCACAGATTTGGTTAAAATATTTTTCAATTTGAACTCTCAGAACATTATTCTTTCTTTAAAATCTTAGCTTGCGTACAAAGCCTATTTTTTTGGCTCCAAATAAGGCCTTTAAAATGGTCTCTAAAGAGGTCTCGAAATTTTCTCAAGTGATAAAACGTAAGAACAAGGTCTTCTTTGTTTTGGCTTTTGGCACTCGCAACGTACTGTACTTCAAGTTACAACTTGTTGCTACAACTTATTCATTATAAGTGTGCATAGTGTTTTTATTTTGTTTGTCATCCTAAATAAAGTGCTTCAAAACAATTTTTATTAATTATAGATAGCGTTGACAAGGTGATTCAGAGTGACTAAACATTTTTTAGAAAACAAAATATTTCAAAGACTTTTGAAAATGAAGATGGGCATTTACTTTAGATTTTGGTCCTTAGAACTGTATTTTTAGTGAATAGGTTTTTTGAACTCTCTTGATTCAAATACTCGTTTCGCATAATTTTTGCTCTGGTGCCTTTTATTTTGAACTAAGCAAAACAGATTTTCTTAAACGAATCCACATTGAGTCATTGAGGTCAAAGAATTTGTGGTCATATGATTTTATTGTACTTTTTGGAATTACAATTAAGGGCAAATTAAAAGAATTTAATGATGAATGTGGTTCTTAGAGCCACAATAAGTTATTAATAAAGAAAATCATTAAATAAATTGGCATCATCACAATTGAAAAAAAAAGATTTCATAGAAGCCTGTTACCAACAGCTTCACAAACATCTCTTTAAAGGTTTTCCAAGAAAATCTACCAAAATTAAACTAAAGAAAGGCGTTTAATGATATCTTTTAGGGCTTTCTTTTCCTAAAACACCACACGTCGATATAAACAATATAACGTTGAATGAACGTTGAAAAAATGTTATGTGTCGAATCTAACAGTTTAAAACTATGTTTTAAAATGTGTTATTTTAGATACTGTTCATGGTAAATTTGTAACATCAAAATTACAAAACTCCCTACTACACACTACACTATACTTTCTACACTCTAAATTATATGAATGAATATGCTGAAAAACTGTTAACTGTTTTGCAGAAATCATAATTCTATGATAAATCATAAAAGATTGAAAAACAGATTAGAAATTAAAAGAGAGAAACGACATGCAGAGAAACAAATGATAAGCTACTAGTACATCAGGTCAAAGTCTAAAGTTACATTATGACTAAAAGTACATTATGAAAAAGAAAAGGAAACTAAAAAAAAGAAGATTCAAACTAAAGTCAATCAAACAATCAATCAATAATCAATAAAATATCAATAATCAATGACAGTCAGTCAGTCAGTCAGTCAGTCAGTCAGTCAGTCAGTCAGTCAGTCAGTCAGTCAGTCAGTCAGTCAGTCAGTCAGTCAGTCAGTCAGTCAGTCAGTCAGTCAGTCAGTCAGTCAGTCAGTCAGTCAGTCAGTCAGTCCAGTCAGTCAGTCAGTCAGTCAGTCAGTCAGTCAGTCAGTCAGTCAGTCAGTCAGTCAGTCAGTCAGTCAGTCAGTCAGTCAGTCAGTCAGTCAGTCAGTCAGTCAGTCAGTCAGTCAGTCAGTCAGTCAGTCCAATAATTGCAAAACATAATATTCCTACCTGTTTTATTTGATGAACGTCAATTAGTATATCTCGAACTTGCATCTGCAATTTATAATTCCATGCAGCAATAGCAACCAATACAAAACCAACTAACAATATACAAACAGCTTTCAAACAACAACGTCTTGGTGATCTGTGATGGTGTCTTTCTATATTCGTCAATGGATGCTTTAAATGATCATCTATGTTGATTGCACAGACCTTATTATTATCCGCCATTTTGAATTTGATATTTTCTGTTATGTTTTGTCAAGTTGCGTTGTTGAGTATGACAGGTATACTATAGTTGTTTAAAACTGGAGTTTTGCTTATATGTTTATCGTGTTCCAAATAATTTGCAGAAAAAAAGCCTGGATTTAAACCTTTTTTTCCAAGTAGATGCGAAAGCAAGCACAAACATTTATCAATTAAAACATGAGAAGATGTTATCTTAGCTATTAAGCAACTCTCTTTTTTTATTTCTCTTTACAATTCGTTGAAAGTTAGTTCCGAGAAAATTCATGCGAGCAAAGAATTGATTGGTTCAAAGGCTAACGGCGCGAAAAATTATAGTTCTTTTGGCGCTTCGTTAAAAAATCACATGGATTGATCGAGAGAAGGAATAAAATTCATTGATGTGTGTTTTATGTTTCTTATGAGGTTTTTAGTGCAGTTTTGAACGTATAAATATAATAGAAAAAAGATTGGGTTTTATCTTTCATAGATTAATGGAATGCCATGAGTAGTGATACCTAAAATAGAAAAGAAAATAATAGAATAACATTAAGACAAGGCAACTAAAAGTCATCACTCCAAACTACCTTATTATCGCATTAGGTCTGCAAAACAGGAAAATTAAATGTACAACATGAAAGTGCGTGTAAAACATGAAACACGTGTGCAAGACCTCCAAAGAACTACCTTTCTACCGGAGACAGTTTAGGTTGTTCCAGAAATTTACCCCCATGTCGAGTACGTCATTTTTGAACTCACAACTTAGATGAACGTTAAAGCAAAGTTGTGTGCCAGCTATTTTTTGCAAATTATCAGACTTATAGAGAGTCAGTTAACCCATAGTCCGTATAAAAAACTCTGGTCTGGAAGCTTATTGTTTTAACTTTTTGCTAGCTTTTTCCTTTGTCAAGATAAAAATCGACTTGCTCAGTTTTTGATCATGTTACCAAGTATTCCTCTTGGGATTGGTTTAAGATTTAATCACATGATCAAAAAACTAACTAATTTCTCAACGCAAGTTCAAGTAAGAAACAATGGAAAGAAACAAAAGGCCTTCAGACCGGAGTTTTTTATACGGACTATGGTTAACCCGAAACAGGATCCCCAAAGTGCATTGTAAAGTTCAAGATAAAAGAAAGTCCGCTGTAAAGGTGTAGAAAGTGCCAGTAATGAAGTTTTTTCTGAAATTTTACCATTTTTTGCCTTAAAAGGGATTAAAATAACTTTCTTATGATTTTTAGAGGAGTGACTTGTTAAAACTTTTAACCATCATCTACAGACGTTTTGGAAGGTGTTAGAAGCTCATAGCTCATTGGATACTTTAGAGTCTCCTCTCTCTCAAGGTTTAAAGGAGGGCGTCATCCTACTACCCAATAGCGGTACGGAAAGGCCTACTTCATGGTAGGCATAGGATACAAACGGTTGCCAACAGGGAGTTTTTAAAAAGCATTTAGGGAACTTGTTTGGTTTTCAATTAGTAAAAAAAGTCAATTCGTTCCTGCAAAGGTAAATCAGTGTCACAGCTTCATACAATAAGGTTTCAGAGAATTTTCCAATGGGGATAACATTTCAGTTTTTATTTTTTTCCAGAAATGACTTTTGGGATCATTTTTCTTATTGGGTAAGATTCACGGTGGGACTGTGGTGTGGCTGCTTTGACACCCCTGTCTCAGTGACCCGGATCTACCTAAGTGTGAAAAATTGGAAATATATTTCAATGAATCTCCCTAATAGTTTCACTTTGCAGACTAAAATATACATCTATGAAAGCTAACAGCGACTACTCGCTACGTATAAGCCAAAGTAACCAAAGAATATATTAATAGGCAAAATCTTATAACGGCAGTTATAATCGACTTTTGACCAAACTTAATACAGGTCTTTGATACACAGGGAGGCTCCAAGTATCAAAATTATATCCGATCAAGGTTTAAAGTCGGTCTAAACTTTTGAATATTTTTCTATGGGATCAAAGATTTCCAAAACTCTAATTCCATTTATTTGCTCATTAAACTGGCAGTGACATCATCGCCAAAAATGACGTCCGAAACAATCTCCCATTTGGACTTTAAGGGTTTATCAAAACAGAAACGGCTAAGGATAAAACATCTTCGACATTCCTTAAAACATGCAATGACGTCATAAGCACGCTTGGTTTCAGAATAAACTGATAAAACTGATGAGTAAAAAATCGTTTCTGGAAACAATATTGAATGTAAAAAATAGAAACCTCTAGAGTCAATGACTGAGCCTTATATAATCCTTGGAAGGCAGTTACTCAATCCCAACCAACCCAGTCCAAACTAAACGACTAATTCAGACATAGTAGAAATAAAGCAAAAGTTAATGGAGAGAACAAATCCCGTAACAATAATCGTATTATCATATAACGCCTATACTACTGTATTACACGCATTATAAACGACTCCAGTCTACGGCCAACCAAAATCTTTGATCAGAGACTTTTGAAAGTGGTATCTTACATGAGCATCACTACTCATGTAACGGTGTTTATGCATCGAGGGTGCTAGATCTAATTTTGATTGAACACTTGTGATGTAGCGGCGATGGACATTAGGTTAAGTTTTAATAAAAGTTTTAACATTGCAATGACGTCTTTGCGGGTACTACGTTTTTGAAAAAACTCCGATCAAATATGGCAGGCTTAGCTTAGTCCACGTTATATAAAGGTCAGTGGAGGCAACTCATCAAAGAAGGCCGTTGAAAATAGGGTATTACTTTTTCAAATATAGAACCTCCACTAGTTCTAGGTCCTTTTGAATCTAATCACAAATTGAATACCGCATCGAGGCGAGTTATAAGCTTCAATAACTGTTTACTATGTCTAATATTGATGAAATTAGTAACCATGTTGAGAGTTGCATTCAATATTTTCTTTCAGTTCGCAACAGGAGACAATATCGTGGACCATAACATGGACCACCTCAAAAAATGGCGGCAAAAGTATTTTGACTTTTTGGTTACCAGTAAAATCGATTACACTTATAATATTTTGCCATTTCGATTTCATCAGGTCCATATTGGGGTCCAACGTTAGTCATCTCCCGTTCGCGGCATTAAAGGTAAAAGTTATTACCGTTACTTTTAATAGTCAACAGCTAATTCAATGGGAAGCTTCTAGCTTTTAAGCCTTGTCATTCTGCCAGACTATTTTGCTAATAATCTCTCAAAGATCTCCAAAGTAAATTGACGTCAGATCCTTTTTGAGTTATAACATGTCCCGTGATTGTCACCGGAAGCCTGGTTTAACCACGCCAATTTTGTCGGCCGCTTCTTGAATTCTTTCGATGAAATCTTGTTACAATGCGCAACTTCTTAGTTTGCAATAGATCTGTAAATCTGCAACAAATTTGTGCCCAATTTTTTTCTTTGATTTTGTGTCGAGTTGACAAAATTGGTGTATGATTTTCTTTTGCACAGTTACATAGCACCTATCGAGGTTTAGGCCTCCCTAAGAATTTAGGTCCCCACTGATATCTAAGTATCCCCTACAAATCCGAGATTGGTAGGTACCCCTAGATTTGCTAGATACAACCACATTTCCGTTTATTGTATTAATTTTTGTTTTTAAATAAATGATTACATAGTTTTCGGAGGGGTATATCTTCCCCTATATACCCAGCCCCCCCTTCTGTAATGAAATTTCTATTCACCTTTTTTTTCAGATAATCTGTTTCGAAGGAAAATCTCTCTATAAAACACCAAAATTATCAAAGAGTACAAAGTATAAGCAGTCACGAGTCAACGATTTCAAAATATAAGCTCTGTGCTGAGCTTCTTCCTTCCACTGCATATCCTACCCCCTTTTTATTTGACCCCTAAATTCCCAGGGGGGGACCTAGTTTTTCTGGCAAATCTTGGTACCCCCCTCCAAACGCCCCATAAAAAGTTGGAACCCCTCTTGTGCAAACTATGGATTGTTCCCAGATTAGAAGAATATATTTTGTTCATTCGTCGCTTCTTAGTCATGTGATACAAAGTATAAGGGCGTTAGCATACTGAGATTACTCAAACGTTGATAGATTAACCTAGACTGTTAGACTGTTTTGGATAGAAAGTCATTTTTAAATGACGCCGCATGCGACAATTTTTAGATTTTTTCTGTAATATAATTACGATTTCCTCAGCCTCCGGGTTCCATTTAGGGGCATTTTAATACCCCCGAAGTGGAAGGTACCCCCTTAAATTTGAGAAAATTTTAGCCCACGGCTATTTTTGAGGAAAAAATTAAGTGTAGTCCCCCCCCTACCTGCTGAAAAGGGAAGGGGCAGGAGCTACGAGTTGTATTATTTTTGACTTGAGCCTCATCTATTGAGCTAAAAAGGAACTGCAAGAATGCCACCAAAGAACATGTTTGCCGTGCTCAAGTTTAAATGACATTACGTTGGCAGATCTGTAACAGCCCATATCTGATATTCCGATGGTGGACTGGCGACCGCCCATGCTAAAGCTCTAAAGGAGCCGACCAATTTCCCATCCGAGAGAAATGAAAATCAGCCTTTAATGGTGTCCCGCATCCCTTGTTGGGTTTAACTGTCCTTAGCCACAAGCCTTGAAATATTTCGGTTAGACCCATCAATCCACGAAAACGAGCATCAGGGTCCAGGCCTCCCGCTACAAAATTTGTGACGTGGTCTGGCGGAAATCCAAATTTTCTTAACTTTTTCAGTTTTAAGCCTTAAAATGTTCTTAACATGTTCTTATTTTTGCCATTTTTGAGTATTCTTGCCCATTTTCCTATGAAATTCAGCGTTCTAGAGTCAACAAAGCCATAAAATGTTCTTAGCTTGTTCTTAACATTTTGGCCTTAGAAGCCTTATGTTCTTATATAGTTTGTTCTTAAAAACAAAGTTTAATGCTCGAGTTATCCTTTAGAAGCGGAAACCGCCATTAATTAAAAACCCAATTTTAATAAATCATTAATCCTAGAGATAACATCTAAACAAATCAAATTCCACTCGCAAACCAATTTAAAAGAGCCAGTGTTTTTCTTATGATTCTGATATAAAACATTTTACTTTACTTCACACTTCGACTTATAACAATTTGCAACAATTTACCAAAACACCTCAAACACATCTTACATCGAAAGTGCAGGGAGAAAAAGCTCATGAGAACTTTTTGTAAAATAACCAAATCAACCACTGGATTATGATGCTTTTAATTTGTTGTAATGACTTCCGGAAATAATCAAATTAGATTATACTGGTAGCACAGTCCGACTATTTATAAGAATAACCACGCACCAACTCGGTTAATTGAAAAAAAACCTACACATTCACTGATTTGGATAACGACCCATTTACAAATAACAAGTCAGCCTTCTTATCTTGTCCGGTGGTAATGTCTTTTATGCAAAGCATGGTCTTTTTCAAAGTTTGAAATTCGTCAAAAAAAAAACAAAAAAACCGTGAGAACATAGACATGGACCAGTTTAACGACCTGGACCAGAGATCGAAAGAATCTAAATAACTTCTCTAGAATGGAGCACCAAAACAAAAATTTCGATGTTCACTCTAGTTACTATAACTACACAACGAATATATTCCAAGTACATTCCTTCAGAAAAAATACTCAATCTTCCCCAAGCATGAAATTTTCTAGCAACCCTGTATAAGTGACCAGAGAACAGAGCTACCGGCCTCTTTTGGGATAGAAAAAATTGGCAACAGATTTCAAGAATTTCACTTAGACCCCTAAACACCAAAAGAATTCCCCATAGTTTACAAACAACAAATTCTAGAAGAATTTTCTATTTTTCAAAGCTTAAATAGCAAAACCACGAAAAATGTTGCTTGGCCTTGATGTTCTTATAAAAAAACTTTTTATTTTTGTTGTACTATACCAATTACTGATAATCGATCAAAGACTTCCAAGAATGTAATAGGGAGGGGCTACCGCATTCTCAGAAATCAAACCCGGTAGAACTCATCTAGGGGGTAACACTAACTGTAGTCGAATGAGTAAGGTAGTGAAAGTCAATATGTTGTTTCATCATCATAATCGGTTGACTAATAATGGTCCTCCTTGTTTTTTTTATACATAGAAATAATAATCTTAGCTGTTCGAGTATTTTCCTATCTTTTATACACGGAGCATCTTAAGAGACTTTAACCCCTCTCTCATATCTCAATATTGGTATTTAAAGCTGAAATTGTGACCAGAGATGGATATTGACAAATGAAGAAATGAAGATTCTTTGCGAAATTCTAAGACAGCTAGCTGTCTAGTTGGTATTTTACAGACCAGAATGTCAAAATGGCTCAAATAATGAATATGCTGGTCCGAATTTCGAACCAATTGCATTTTCAATCTTGAGAATTTAAACCTAAATTAGACCAAAAAGTCGGTTTGCAAAAAACACGTATTAGGCAGGTGGCAAAAATTGACCCTGCACCCATTTTTTTATGCGTAAAGTAAACCACATAAAATTTGAGGGAAAAATTTACAAGTTAAAAAAGTTAGAGAGGGGTGCTATTTATTATCAGTTGGTGATTCATAATCTAGTCCTAGTCATAGCCATACTGTCCAAATTTTATCAAAAACAAGTGATACTTTTATGGACCTACCTGGTTATGCATTTAACACGTATAATTGATATCTACGTGAGCATGACCGTTAAACAATCATTCAGAACACAAATAGCGACGATCTATTAAAATTAGTTGTTTGTTTCTTATAAAAAAACGTTTAGAAACCAAAATTTCATACTCTTGAAATATTCTTTCATATTCAAGACTTCGTGAGCAAAAAAAACATCTATCTCATCAAAAAATTTAGAAATTTGGCTAAGAACATTGATGTATGCTTATTAATAGTGATTCTTATAGATAAAGATGCGTTTTTTGAGCTGAAAAATTCTTTTTTTACGAAAATCTGCTTGAGCCATCTTTTACCTACTTTCATGCAAAAAAATCGGAAAAAAATAATGATCCAATATTTCGTCCAAAAAACCCGTTTTTTAGCCGTTTTTTGGCCCAAATTTGCCCAAAAACATTTTTTTTCGAAAATCGGGCTCCGTTACATTCCAGGGTTTATAGTTATGCATCTTTGTGCAAAAAATCATAAAGAATGAAAGAGCCAATCTTGAGAAAAGCTAATACCTAAGCAATTGATAATGTGCTTATAAAAAAATACCGAATTTGGCCAGTTTCTCTATAAAAACACGCCAAGCAACCAAAATTTCATGTCTAAACACACATATTCTTTAAAAGTAAGCCCTCATGAGCAAAAAAAAAACATCTATCTCATTAAAAAATTGAGTAATTTGACAAAGAATATTGATATATGCTTATTAATAGCGATTCTTATAGATAAACATACGTTTTTTGAGCCAACAAATTCAATTCAAAATCTGCTTGAGCCATCTTTTACCTATGATGGTACCCTACTTTCATGCAAAAAATCAGAAAAAATTAATGATCCAATTTTTCACAAAGTCCAACGAACCCGTTTTTTAGCCGTTTTTTGGCCCAAATTTGCCCAATTTTTTTTTCGAAAATCGGGCTCCGTCACATTTTGGCCACCACCATTTTTCACCTTTGTACCAAAAATCAAAAGATTCCTATGATTCAATCCTAAGAAAAGTTGGTAACAGACGAACGAACGGACGGACGGACGGACGGACGGACGAACGAACGAACGAACGAACGAACGAACGAACGAACGAACGAACGAACGAACGAACGAACGAACGAACGAACGAACGAACGAACGAAACGAACGAACGAACGAACGAACGAACGAACGAACGAACGAACGAACGAACGAACGAACGAACGAACGAACGAACGAACGAACGAACGAACGACGAACGAACGAACGAACGAACGAACGAACGAACGAACGAACGAACGAACGAACGAACGAACGAACGAACGAACGAACGAACGAACGAACGAACGAACGAACGAACGAACGAACGAACACAGGTTAATTTATAGGACCTCCACCCCACCGGAGTAGTTCCAAAAAGTCTATCAAAACTTTTGGTCCCCAAGATACATGAAAGATTAAACATCAGTAGGTAATTAAATTATTTGTCAACTTTCCACTATATATGGTAAACTTTCTCATCTTCACTGCATTACCGACATCTGTATCAACTAGATGTAAATGATAACTCGTTTAAAAAGGCCAGAACGGAATCGTTTCCATACCCGATAGATTCAACAAAAAAGCGACGATAATGGAATTACCCCTATACCTCTCTGAGTAGAATCTCCGGAATTTCCCCTGAACTCAAATTTTCTTTAAGTAGGGGGCCAAGCACTGACCTTTATATACCCTGGACAAAGCTTCTCAATCCGAGCCAAGCAAAATCTTTGATCGGAGTTTTTTGAAAATTGGTACCCTAATGTCGGCACTACTCGATAGCGGTGTAAATGCATCGAGAGCGCTAGGTCTACTTTTCCTCAAATTCTTTTGATGATGTAGCGGCGTTAGACGTTAATTTTTAGCTTTGCAATGGCTTCTCCTTGGGTACCAATTCTAAAAAAACTCCAATCAAAGATGGCGGATATTGCTTGGCCCAGGGTTATATAAAGGTCAGTGGGGCCAAGTCTCAGGTCCTGTGGCTACTTTTATAGGACTAAACGAAACCTGTTCCATTTCAAAGTTTAGTATATAATTAGAATTTTTTGAGAAGAGTCAAATTTTTAAGGCCTGGGAAAACTTTTTGCGTCCAAAATAGTGACGCCAAAGGCAAAACTGCAAGGGAAAATAAGGGGTAGAGAAATAGCTTATTTTCAAAAGTCAAAATAAACGAAAATGATTGGTACCATCTAATAGAGAATTAAATTCTGAGCAAAAAATTGTATTACAACTCTCTGACTAAAACACACAAAGAAATGGCAACTTTTATAGGACAAGTAGCCACGGGACCTGAGACTTGGCCCCCTACTATTTACCCAGCGAGTGATAAATATCACGTATATTCTTGCTCGTCCATGTGTTTTGAATTCATTTTAATCTCATACAATGGGCACTCTCTATTTCGACCAACCTTAATCTCGAATACTTCTGTAATTCGAAAACAATGTTAGTAACATTAGTGTACGATGTTGAGTAGATTGTAGGTTGTCCCCCATTCTCCCTTCGAGACTTGATTTTCTAACCCTTCTCTTAAAATTTCTCCGCGATTGCAAGCAACCTTGGATTCAGAAATGGCAGGTTTCAAAGTTTGGAAATACTTATACCGTGTAAATTGCTACCCGGGATAGGTTCCAACCCTAACAGTGCATCTACAAGGATAACCGCGTTTTTTCTACGCTGCAATTAACGTCTATTCCACTTTGCGACTTTCTCGAGTGTTTGGAGCCCAGGTTTTCGGGCTCTAAACATTCGAATTTTTGACTTCACTTTGAACTTTCTCAAGTTCTTGCAGTACCCAAAAAAATCGAATCTTTGTCAAAAGCACTTAAAAGGTTTCTTTTTTCAGAAAATCATCAAAGTGGAACTCGCCAAGAAAGCACCCCTGTCTCACAGCCCCGGTGGAACTTTTTCCTCAGTGGGGATAAAAATTCCTATCGACATTCAAATGGGGATAGAAATTCAATTGTTTCAAGGTTAAAAAAATCTTGTGGGGATGGTTTTGGAGTGCAATTTTTATACATTGGATTTCCAATGGAGGCATCCTATCCCAATCAAAGTCAATTTTCCAGTGAAACTGGGGTCCCAGAGGGTCTGTGACACAGGGGTGTTAGAAACGGAATGAAAAATCCTAGTTTTGGCGAGGTAATCGCTACTACGAGGATATCTTCGGGATCCTAAACTAAGTCAAAGAGTACAAATTCCCCTAAACACCCCTGTGTCACAGTCCCGGTGGCCCCACTAGAATATTTGGCAAAAATTTCGTCCCCGGTTGGAAAAATACCCTAGAATTTCAGCCCCACTGAGAAATTGAATTTGATTTTATTCCCATTCGAAATTCATTGTTTAGAAATTACAACTGGATTTTTTAACCTTAGAAACAATAGAATTTTTATCTCCATTGAGATTTCAATCGAAATTTTTATCCCCGCTGTAGGAAAAAGTTTCGCCGGCGCTGTGAGACAGGGGTGTCCCTATAAAGATCTTTAGTCCATTTTTGTTACTATTGAGCTCCAACCCTGACTGATAATAACAAAACCACAGACAGCATTGCCTAGCCTTCACCCCTGGTTACACCGAACACCTAGCTGGCGCACATCGTTGCTACAGCGTTCTTCAAACGTTGTATGCACGAATGTTTAACAACTTTGGCTACGCTTCATTTGAGTACTTAAATGTTAAAAAAGCTAACGTCCAGAAAATTTTTATCCATAAAACGTTTATCGAGTTTTTTTGCGTGTCAGCAGACAAAAAGAATGAGCTGAGGGAGCGTTGACAAAAAAGAAAGTCGAGTTGGAACAGACTTGTTCTTGTCACAACAAGCAGGAGGAGCGTTATCAGAAGAAATGAAAATAATAAAGTATGGAACTGACTTGTTCTTGTGAAGGACATCCGATAATTTGTTGATCTTCGTGATCATAGTGTTTCACAACCACCGTGTTCAATTGTTTATACGTTTTCAGTACTTTTGCCTGGTGGTGGTAGACAAAGAAAAGGTTGAAAATGTATCAGTGAGGCCATCCAAAAATGAGGTGTACGGAAAGCAAAGAAATACAGAAAGTGTGTAGACAAAGAGTTTGGCGTAGGCTTAGGCTTTGAAATCTCGGGTTACCCTAGCACTAACATTGTAACCCTCTATAGCAACGCTTATAGAAATGATAAATCTCCCCTAAAAGTCTCAAAATCGGAAAAGATTTTATCTTTATAAAGGATGACTGTTTTTATTTTTTGTGGTCTATTTGGAGCTCTTCGAGAAACCTGGATATACGCCATTGAAATCCGCTAATAAACGAACAGTGCTTTCTATTGCCAAAGCCACCAACCAGATTATGAATATGAACAGGGACCTGGCTGAAATAAAAACTTAAAAAATGAAAATAAAAATCTCACCGTGACTGGTTTAAACAGAATATATTCAGTATCCTTGTTCGCCAAATAAAGAGCCAAACTTTGTAGCGTAGACGGTAGTTTAGATTTCAGCAACATATATGTCTCACTCACTATCTTTCGGACAGCATCTAAAGTGGACAAAAACTCATCATTACGATTGATGATTTTACAAAATGAATGTAAAGGCTATGCTGGATATAGCCTTAAATATCATTTGACTAGACTTCCTAGATTCGATGATGTTAGATTTTCGATAATGGACGATATCGGCTTTCCGAATTCTCCCCGAATGATTACCCATGATGCATTGGTATCGTCATCAATATCGTCCGTGAATTTTTTTGCACAATGCATCATGGGTAATCATTCGGGGAGAATTCGGTAAAGCCGATATCGTCTATTCGAACTTCTATGATTCGAATCTCTCTGTAAATGGAAATGGAAAGAAGTCAAGTTCGAATCGGTAAGAAGGGTGTAGAAAGAAAACACAAAAAACTATTGAGCATTATTATAAGAATTCACTTATTAAAAGGCCCGATTGGTATAAAAATTGTGTAAATTTGGAACGAAACCTCGAATTTAGACAAAACATGTCTGATACTCTATGGATTGATATCAGAAGGGCTGCCAAGAATTTTAAGAGAATCCCTTATTTCTGGGCCCATTATTGAAAACCTATGCTAAATACCAAGGGCCAATTCTTTATGGAAATTTGAAACTCATTTTAGGCCAAAACTAATTTGAAAGCTCTCGAAAAACTACACAAAAAAAAACTTTTAGGAGAGTATGGTTGATTTCTACATATACTGAACGAGAGCTGTCTTAGGTTTAAGCTCTTTCCATCGATTAAGCTTTAGACAGTGACTTTTTTTAAACCTTGATGTTCAGATATTATTCAAATGTGTTTGAGCGGAACCAAAAGAAAGTCGATCAATATACCTGCTTTAGCGAAAGGCTGCTGTTTCAAAAGTTGTTGGCCATTTTTCCCTTCTTGTTCCGCCATTTTTAAAATGGTGTCAATCTTATCGAGCAATGCATTTAAAGGTGCAATGAAAGAATCAGTCGTTTCGCTGATGAACCGTTCGCAAACTGTCTTCAATTCTGCATCTACTTCCTATGGGTGGAAAGATAAAGAAGAATGAATAGGCCACCGCACTTCGATAACGACTTTCAGTTGGTCTAAATATTTGGATGTTTTGCGTCTAGCAAACGGGAAGCCGTTATTGAGGCACAATCAGTCCTGATTACCCATGATTCATTTAGAATGTGAAATGGCCTATAGCTTTTCTGTACCCGATTGCCCTCACATGGTATGGGTTAACCCAGCTCAAGGTGCATTCATTCACCAAAGTTAATCGCTGTGACGCGATGACTATTTTTTCTTATCAATCAAAATTTTCATCTTTAGATTTTTCATTTTTTTTGAAATGACTAATATGAAACAAATTCTATGGTTTAAATCGTTTTTAATAATCTACAAGCCGAGGTTGGTTTACTCCCAAAACGCTTTAATATCATGGAAAGGAGAGTCTTTTGAATATGTTGATGATCTATTAAATTCTAAAAGCATAATCAAATTAAGCTTTGAAACAAATATAGCAGAATTTACAAAGTGGAGTAATTTTCAGTCCCCATCAACAATTTACTTTCGTAAAATGTTTTCGAATCTTTCCGTAATTCGAACTAATGAGAAATAATTGAGTTCAAATTGTACAATCATTATATTACCTGCTTAGAGTCGATGTAATATTCTGTCATCTGTGGTACACCCTACCGAAGTAAAAAAAATATATATAAAAATCAAGATAATTTGCTTCAATCATACAAGAACAGCATTTATAATGGTCTTCTTTGGAAATAAAACCTATTCTTCGTGTAATTTTTGGTTACATTCATTAGCGAGGGTGTAACTTTCATCACCTCCAAACTATAAACTACTCTGATCTGTAAAGTGTAAACGTCACAACTGCATTAAAAAAGTTACCTTCCAACTTTACCTAAAAAATTCATACATAGCAGAAATGTCTGCCGTTTAGTGGGAATTGAATCTAACCATGGCTTATGAAAATAACCAAACCAAAAGCTAAATATATCCAACTCAATTTCTTCAGTAATAAATAATTGAAGATCCCAACAAAAATAACCCTGAGCATACAGTCATATAACATTTTGGCTTACCTCTAGAAGGAATTCGAGTAGTGCATTGTTGGAATTTAAACTAAGTATTTGTGATCCTTTGGCGAACAGTCCGTACGCTGCTGAACGCAACTTGGTGAAATCCAAGGAGACTTCTTTGATAGCAAAATCGACATCGAAAGGTGAGATTTGTTCACGTAAGATCAACAAATGTTTGATCAGGAATAGATGACCGTTGATTGCACCCTGGAAATGAAAATGAGAGTTTTTCTTGTTGAATACACCCCTTCTCACAGAACCGGTAGGATTTTTTTAGCCAGTGGGGGTAAAGATATCGGACTGAAACTCAATGGCGATTTATAATTTACCCATTTCTTATTTGACCGTGGATTTAAATTGCATTGTTTTCAAGTCAGAAAATTCAGTGGGGATGGGAAAAATGGCATAATATTTTGCAGTGAGGATTGGTTTATTTGACTTTTTTCAGCGGGGACAAAAATGGGAAGAAAAATTTTCCACTGGGGACGACATGTTGGCCATTTTTTCCAGTTGGAAGGGGTCCCAGTGGGTTTGTGAGAAAGGGTTGTGTTGATGGTTTTGAAATTAAAGTACAGTTAAAAGAAAAGTTTGTAAACACAATCGGAGGCAAGCCGACGGCTCTTTCACTAACACTCAACTGAAAAGTAGGAGAAGGCACCACTAACCGATTGCTTAATATAAAGAAGCGTATCATCAAGTAAATTTTTTTCAAGACATTAATGAGACATGGTAAGGGATAAAAGCCATAAAGAGCCGTGGCCGCAAAGATGTACAGTATTGTAGTCTCGTCAAGTGAACAATAATGTAAAATATCATTATAGCCTAAGTCCCGTGAATAATTAGAACCTTAAGTTGCCAAAACTCTTGAACCCCTCGTGGAATCTAACCTTTTTCTTGGTGATTTCATTACTGGCGTATTTCAAGGTGACAATACAACATGATAAAGCTTCTTGCGCAATACCTTCAAATGTTGGTTTCTATGACAACAGAAAAATATAATTTAGAAAGCTGTGATCGAGAAAAGAACGGCGCAAGAACATTTTCTCAACGCCAAAGCGTTCGAAATTGATAGTCTGTATTATTTAATTTTTGAAAGAATATGCTCAATGGTCAGGTAAAACAAAGAACTAACATAGCGCGCTCTTTTGTCTTGATGATTCGTTTTAACAACTGGGCCCGGTTGTTCAAAATTCGATTAGATTAAATCCCGATTACCGATAATCACGATTAGATTTCGATTAGTTAATCCCGGCAATTAACTTCCGTTGTTCGAACGTCAGATTAACTAAGCGTGGACATTTTGTAATGTTTCGGCAAGTTCAGCATTTTTTTCGTAGGGATTCAGACCTCAATTTAAATATCGGTATTATTGCTTTAAGGTTTGTTTACTGGCACTGCACAGTGTAGAAAGTATCACCCATTGAGAAATCCGTTTCTAGAATAAGAGCAAACTAAAAAAAATCTCGAGAAAGACTTACAATACAAAATTCGAAATCGCCTGAAGAAACTTACACCTATACTGTTGTACAACTTTGACAAACACACCAGAGTTCTTCGAACTGTTGGATACCACATAGCTTGTAAATCAACTACCGCTGTTGCTCCTAGATAAGAAGAAAAGCTCTCTAAAAAGGAACAACTCCGCCAATAGTTCGTTCTTTGGACAAAAGTTTAGTAACTGACATACTAAACAAATAAATATGTAGATTTCGAAAGTTTAAAATCAAGATTGGTCTTAACTCCAATTCAATAAGATTTATTATTATAAAATCTACTTTTATTTAAGTTCTTCGTTTATGATATCGAAAAAATGTTGAGAGACGTAGACCAATTATTTTTTGTTTCGAATTTGGGTAAGATTCATTGAATATGTCAAGATTAGTTTTGCTATTATAGCTAATCATACCTTTTCTTGAAATGGCCGACTTATCATCACTGTCAATGCTGACGTCGTTTGTACCAAGCTGAAAGTCAAGATATTATTTGTCAAAAATTTTATATACCTTAAAGGGGGAAAGTTGATCGGGGGGAAAGTGACGAGATTTTTAGGCAGTTGATGATGTTTTCTCTGGCGTACCCTACTTAAAGGGAGTTGTGACAAAGATTTGAAAAAAAGTGTCGAAGATTTTTCCAACTTAAAATTTACCCGAGGAAACGTTTCACCCGACTCAGTTTCCCCTTAAAGTTAAGCAAAAAAGGATGTAGACGACTTAAAGCAAATGGAATTTAATAGTCCTATAATATCCTTCCTTTAACTTTCCTATAAAAATGATCAAGCAGTATGCGAGAAGGCGAAGATATTGAAATGCATCATTTTAATCCTCAAGATTGTTAGCGAAATTGTAATTTCTTTTATTAGTAAAAAGTTATTGTTTACTATGCTATAGTTACCTCCATCATCAGTTTGTCAGGGTAAGCGAGATCACCGGGCGCAGGCGAGTAACCAGCAATGTCTTTACTAATGTACGTCTAAAGAAATCAAGAGAAATCAAAAGGAAGGCTTCAATTACATTTTTTTAGACAATAAAACTTTGAAATGAGCAAACATAATACATAGCGTGAATACTAAAAAATCAAAAGACAACCATGACATTAAGATACCTCTCCACTACCTAATAATGAATGACTAATAGTTATAACTTTAAAGTGCCTCGACTTACTTCTGGAATAACAACAACATTAATCTCAACATTAGACTTAAGACTTTAGGACCGAAATATCCAAATAAGAAATAAAATGCTAAAATCGTCAATCTCGCCCGAACTTTAAAATTCCGAAAAACGTTAAAATTCTCAAAATCTTAACTTTTTGACCATGAGTAGGAAAAGGCTGATAAGGTGATCGGCATCCCCTTTTATCAGTCATTACACGTCTGAAATATCACTTCAAAGCAAAGTGAAGGTGATTCGGAATATGTTTTATTGTTTTGATTGTTTTGATGCATTACCTGTGTCCGATAAACAAGCCGCTCTTGGACATCTTCCAACATTTCGGACACGATCACTTGGAATGAGGATAATTGTTCAGCTGAAAAAAAAGAGACATCAACGAAGATATAATATAAACGACTTGATTAGTATTATTAAATTGTCTACAGAAAAAAAGCAACCCTAATACTGAAAAACACTTTCAGACCTATTTTCATTTAAAGCCATGGCAAACCAGTCCAATATTTCCAATGTTGGACCAAATGTTTGATGGCGAAAAAACTTCATCCAACACGTTTTTTTTCTTCTTTATCCCCGTTTTTCGCATTGTTGGATGAAATGTTTGACCGGTTTGCCTTGCCTTTAGAAAAATTGAGACAGAGGTGAGGCAATTATAAACCAACCTCTCTTTTGGATATGGTCTTCTAGCATTTCGACTTTCAAGATATTGCACAGTTCAGCCAGTGTCTCCATATGGGTCATTTGAATGATCAAAGGTCGAAAGGTATCATACAATATTCCACATACGTTTTCCATCAGTGTACTACGGTAAGAAAAATACTTGTTCATGAAATATACCAATGTAATAATCATCTAATGTTACGTCATAGACCCAAACAGTTGACTGATTGTAAGTGATGTAAAATCACGTCACTTGCAACCAATCATCTGTTCTGTGACTAGCCCGGGGTCCACTTAAAGCTATCTTTATAGACTTGATGGGGCGATTAAGTGGCCCGGTAGTGTATGGTAATATGCATTTGTTCAGGTGGTCTGTAAAACAGTCTGCCAGATTTTAGTTGTTTTTGAAGGGTAAAAATAGGACGAAGCAATGTTTTTCTTTGAAAAATAAGGGATTGCAAATTGGTTAATTATGTTCGTTTCCCATTCTTAATCATATTTTCCAACTCCAAGTAGTTTTTGTTGTTTAAATTTTTAGTGCTTTTCCTTCAAAATGGCGTCCTTGTCAAATGCTCCTAGTCTACTTTACTAGACGTCATCAAAAATTATCAAAAAGCAGAGTTCAGTCAGAAGTAGACTCTAGTCTATTGTGCCGTAATCTCTGAAGACGTTGAAGTAATACATTAATTGAAGAGATATTAATGCAAAAGTATTTAAAAATATCCTTATAATCGATTTCTGCAAGCGTTATTAAAATCAGAAATAAAGTAATATTAAAGTCCATTCTTCATTCAGTCTTAAGTGTGCAATAATTCTTGTATTGCTTCAATTTTAACATAAAATGACAAGCAAATCAAGAATCAGTGTACGCTCAGCGACCGTAGTGCAGTGGTAGAGCATCCAGCTACGGTTCGCATGGTTGTGGATTCAACTAGGTTCAACCAAGCTGGTTCATACCAAAGATTCCCAAAATGGTACTTGATGCCTCTCTGCTTAATGCTCAGCAATTAGGAGAAGGATCAAGGGCAAGTGGAGTAATCCAGGGAGAAAGAGTGGCACCCTCCCCTACCTTCGGGTAGATAACTATCGGAAGAGGAGCCTTCGGATCGCCTCCGACTGCGGTCGCAAACTTACTTAGTACACGCTTAAATCGAATGGACTTCTAGTTATCTATGGCCTTATGCGTTATTCTGTGAATATATTCAGTCACAATATCAAAAACACTTTCTCTAAATTTGCACACAAAATAAATGGAATATGTCTGCTATTTAACCATTCGAGTATCTTGGGGTGTAAGGAGGGTCCTTTCTACAAACTGACTTTCTATAAGTCAGAGATTACTGGTATATCAACGTAAAATATCTACCCAACTCTATATCAATTCGAACAGTCCAGGTTTAGTTGAAATCATCAAGGGGCCACTTATGGAAGGGTAAAAATGGAGGGTACGAATATTTGCCATCCCTTGAGCTAGTCTTTCGGGTTTTATAAATCTGTGATTAAGACTTGATTTTTATTCAATCTAAAGCAAAGGATTAAGGCTTGATTTTTCTTCCAGTCAAAAGCAAAACATTAAAGCTTGATTTTTATTCAGTCTAAAAAGCAAAGGATTAAGGCTGGATTTTATTCAGTCTAAAGCAAAGGATTAAGGCTTGATTTTTCTTCCAGTCTAAAAAGCAAAGGATTAAGGCTTGATTTTTCTTCCAGTCCAAAGCAAAGGATTAAGGCTTGATTTTATTCAGTCCAAAGCAAAGGATTAAGGCTTGATTTTTTCTTTCAGTCTAAAGCAAAGGATCAAGGCTCGATTTTATTTACCACAATAAGTACAGCATTTATGCTAGGGATTAATATGCAAATTCAGGCCTCATGCAGTCACATGCTAGCAAATAAATTGCATTCAAATCAATCTGTCAGTCATTTACACGAAGAAATTCAAAAGATAAATCTTAGGGCGCGTTTACACTGGAAGGTTTCCTTAATTAAATCCATCAAAGTCAAACAAAGAGATTTATAATGGATGAATACACTGGTTTATTGGTGATTGAATGATATTGATATCCATACATCACTCGAAATCCGTAAACATATTTACAGTAAATCCAAAACATCGATCAAATTTGAAATTTCTCTCAAATCTAGAAGAAAAGAGGTTTTACAATTTTTTTTGCTGTATGAAAAACTTTAACATCTCTACTTTATTTCCCAGAACTTCTTTTACAAAATGATCAATTTCAACAATATTTTTCAATCGCTTAAAGATAGGTAGCTTTTTTCTAATGGCCCCAAAACGGAGGTTTGCAGTTTTAGCGATTTCTCGAGATACCTTTAAGATATGAATACAAAATTTAGACCATAGTTTGGAAATGTGATCTAAGGCTTTTGGGCATAAATTTGTTTGATAGAATTTTTACAGTATACCCTGGTTGTCAAAACGCAGGTTTGGGGCCCCCAAAACGTAGGTGTAGTTAAAATCAAATTATTAAGCCCAGTCGTAATAGGGGAAGAAACTATGAACATATTTGTGTTTTCCCTTAAATTTACGACCCGGTGGATGTAGAATTTATGATTTTTATAAAATATTTCAAGATTTTCGATATTTCAAAGTCCAAACTGAAAATTTAGAAATTTTCAAAATGACAATCTTAATCAAGTTTCTGAAAACCAATCTCTTTGAAAATAGTTCCATTCATGTATGGAATATGCTGTGAAAATTTTAGAAAAACAGCTTAACTGAAACTGAAAATATTTAGCTAAGGTATATTTAGCTTTAAAAGTATTTTTTCTCCTATATTTTGCAAAAAAATAACAGAATTTGCCGTTTTTTTTTGCTGATTCAGCGAAAATTTTTATATATAATGTTAATTTTTTGTTATAAACTATTAACTCAAGCTGATAGGAATGGAATTCCAAGATTTTTTTTGATGTTTCTTATATTTCGAATTTTCGGTTTTATCAATGCTGATTCTAGGGCCCCAAAATACTGGTTGACCTTATGCTATATCTTTTACCCATCCTCTAAAGTCACAGATGTATCTGCATTTTCTGAACAGTATTAGGTGTAGAAAGTTTCCTATACCCCATTTTCATGACTTATTTTCAATAGCCAAGAAGCTAGAGTGAGTTATATACAATTTTTATCTAATTTTGGTGTTGAAATATTTCCTTCAGACGCAAATATGTTATTTTGAATCTGTCTCAAACCATCAAAAACATGCTCAATTTTTAAACATGACCATCATCCCTTAAAATAAACAAAAATCGTCTAATTCTGATAAATCTGCAGGTCAGAAACTTCATTTTAATGACGACCTACGGTTTTGGGGGCCGTCTCCGTTTTGGGCCATATACCTTATCTTGGAAAAATATGTCGGGTGAAAGTGACGAAAATTTTAAGGGGGTGACGAAATTTTGCCCCGCCGAATTTTTTCCCCGATATTTTATCACCCGACCAAAACTTTTACCCGATTTTTTCATCCCCGACCGAAACTTTTACCCGATTTTTTCATCCCCGACCAAAACTTTGACCCAATTTCTTAAACCCCAACCGAAATGAAAATCTAAATTTTTTACACCTTTATTAACCGAAAAAAAAAGTTCGCTTTAAACGCCGAATCACAAGATCTTTTTTCAAGCTAGTGAAGGAAACCATTTCATTTGGACAATTTAGTTGGGTGAAAATGACTAAATTGTAAATTTCGTTGGGGAAAAGTGACGAATTTGAAATTTTGATCGGGGGAAAGTGACGAAAACGCCTATAGGTGACGAAAAAAACCCCGACTAAATTAAACTCCGACATTTTTTTCTCCGATAAGGTACTGTATGGTAATGGTTTTACTCGATAACTGCATTCGTCTTATACATCAACAACACTATTTGTACTGTTTCGATATTCTTTCTCCAAGTCATCCGGTTTTGAAATCGCAAAACCTTTTGTTAATTGCACGCATCTTTTGTTTATCCTTCTTTAATAAAATATTTTGTTTTAAAGGGTGCTCCTACTCTACCTTTAAGACAATAGAGCTTACGACTCTTAATTAAGGAAGATCGATTAAAAGTGACAATGCATTGTGTTTGACTCTTTGTTAAGTATTGTATTGTATTGCGGTGCCGTAGCAACTGGGAGGGGGGGCTTTCCCCCAAATAACTATTTCAAAATTGGTTATTTTGCAAAATGCAAAGTTTTTCTTGTTTTTTCTTCAAAGCATTTTGTTTTGAGTGCGTTTTCAAGCAATCTATTATTATTATACAGAATACGGTTTCAGGTCCTCTCTAAACCGATCTTGTTTTACAAAATATCTTTTTTAAATATAGTCCTCGTTGAGGACTTCCTCGCACTCTCCATTTGTAATCGCTCTGCGGCATTGCTCGATTTCTCTCGTTTGCTTTACTTCTCCATTCTTTTACTTGGTCTCTTTCCATTATTGTTAAATCGTCTGTGATGCTCATACTGGCGTACTTATCGTACTGCTTCAATTCTCTTAAGTTTCTCATAAATTTGTATTTTACATGCCCGTCATTAAATACCACTTTGATTGGTCGTGTACGATTTGATTCTTCACCAATACGGGAGATGTAAGTTGGCTCTGTGTTTATTTTAACGTCGTTTAGGAGTTCGTTTACGAAATCATTGTCATCTCTATTGCCATTCTCTTCCACTCCATGGATGATGATGTTAGCTTCCCTTGATTTCTTTCTCTGTTCTTCCATTTGTTCTTCGACTTTTTCGCTGCGAAGTATTTGTTTCATGCTGGATATATTTAACTCGTCACCGGTTTTCGTGATTTCAGCAAAATTTTTCTTTGAATGTGTTTTCGTTTTGTTATCTATAGGTTTCGCATTCATTGCCTCTTCGATTTTAGTTGTCAGTTTAGTTTCCAGCGCTCTAATCTAAAGCTTAAATTTTCAAAATTCCCCCCCTCGGGCCAAACCATGGTTGGCCCTCGCGGTGTCACTAAACTTCAGCCCCCCCCCTCAATAAGAAAATGCTTCCTACGGCACTGAAAGGTATTATATATGAATCTTTAATGAACAATATTGCATAAGTACGGCAATTTTTTTAGGCTTCCTAAATTCCAACTTCAGCATGGAGTCTTTTAGAGTAATCCTCTTAAAAAATAAAAGCTGATCGATGCTCTATGCCAAGTTCAACCTTAACTGTCAACATTTAAATTGGGTTCAGTTTAGGACGGCAGTTATTTGTTCTCATTAAAAAACAATATTGCATAAGTACGGTCATTCTTTTCACTTCCTAAATTCCGACTTCAGCATGGAGTCTTTAAGAGTAATCCTCTTAAAAATAATAAAACCTGATCGACGCTCTATGCTAAGTTCAACCTTAAATCGTCAACATTCAAATTAGGTTCAGTTTAGAACGAAATTAAGACTAATCTAAATACATAGGCAAGACATTTCATTCTGTGAAGGTATTTAATGTAACTGCACACAAAAGGCATGGTTTGCCCTCGCGGTGTCACTAAACTTCAGCCCCCCAATAAGAAAATGCTTCCCACGGCACTGATTGTAAAACATGAAAGATTCTATAATAACAATTTAACTAAGGAAACCTTCCAGTGTAAACGTACCCTTAATGATAATATGGTTGTATTAAGGTAGTGTTTAGGGTTATGGAAAAAATCCAATCGTTTTAAACTTGTTTATTTCTAATTATAATTATCAGACTATATAAAAGTTCTGAATACGATTTGAAAGTATAAAGATCGTTATTCAGTTAGTCATTTTCATTTAAGGAGTTGAACGAGGAGTGCCTCTGATCTTAACTTAAACGAATCGTATTTTTTTTTCGTAGTTGGTGGCTTTCGGTGACTGTAAATCCAGGGGAAATAAAATGGAAAAAAGTAAGTTTTTATAATTGTGTTCAAAGACTTAATTACTTAACGTATCTTCTACCATTTACTGGCGGAAATAATCTAGTCATACACGATTTTTTTATTAGAACCCAGTTTATAAGAAAATTGAGGCTGAAATCCGTCGAAAAATTAAGAACATCGTATGAACATGCCCAGCCTCAGTTAAAAAAATGACAAGAATCTACAATGTTTTTCTCTTTTCAAGCAGTTTTAACCGAACTTGGGATGGATTTTCTGAAACCGAGAGTCAAATATTGTCCAAATTTTACCAATTTTAAGTGCTCGTTATTTTGGATGATATTGTCGATTTAGAGTAGTCTGAACAATTAAGCCAAATTTTAGGTGTTCTAATAAAAAAACGTGTATGCGAGTCTAGTCAAATGAAAGTGTAGTTCAACCAATTTCTTCATTTTTCTAGTGAAATCCCACCGGGGATGCAAAAAGTGTTGTGTAAAACAATTAAATTAAATTTGTTTATATAACATTCAAGCCAAACAAAAATCAAAATCTTATTAATATTGAGAATTTATCACAATTGGGATAGAAATTTTATTCTTTCAAGCTAAAAAATTTCCTGGTTCCACCAGGGGATTACAAAACGTTCATAACTACTTACTTTCAGAGAGGCTTTACCCACATAAATCGTCTTAAACATCTTACAGGAAAAAAATAATGATCCAGTTTTCAACAAAGTCTAAAAATCCCTTTTTTTAGTCGTTTTTTGGCTGAAATTTGCCCCTCCCCCCAAATTTTTTCCCCAAAATTGGGCTCCGTCACATTCGAGGGTTTATAGTCATGCACCTTTGTGCAAAAAATCATAAAGAATGAATGAGCCAATCTCGAGAAAAGGTAATAACTAAGTAATGTTCTTATAAAAATATATCGAATTTGGCCAATTTTTCTATAAAAACACGTCTAGCAGTCAAAATTTCATGTCTAAACACAATAATCTTCAAAATCAAGCCTACATAAGCAAAAATCTATCCATGTTCATAAAAAAAATTGAGTAATTTGGCTAAAAACATCGATGCATGCTTATAAATAGTGATTCTTATAGATAAAGATGCGTTTTTTTGAGCCAAAAAAATTGTTTTGCGAAAATCAGCTTGAGCCATCTTTTACCTATGATGGTACCCTACTCTAATGCAAAAAAATAATCAGGAAAAAAATACCCTTTTTTAAGCCGTTTTTTGGCTGGAATTTGCCCCCAAAGTTTTTATTCCATTTTGATCAAATCCACCAAATTTTTCTTTCCGCCGAAATTTCTTCCCTTAAGGTAGGTTACACGGTACACTAACGAACAAATAAGACGAAACACTACTGACCAAAAATAATAGCCTTTACCCTCCACTAGACACCAAGTGATACCGCCAGAGCAGGCCCGGCGGAAAAACCGTTAAAGTGGTGAAGTCTCAAAATGAGATAATTCGCTATGAATTTGAGAAAAAAATCTCATTTGCTCAAAAGTGGGGAGGCTGAAGTCTCCCCAGTTTTCCCGCTTCCACCAGGTCTGAAAACTACTGTTCCCAGCCGGTTCTAACCCCTCTAAATCGCTTCAGCACCATGGAAAAATGCTAATTTAAATCAAGCTTATTGAGCGTTTTAAGCTTTTAGTGAAAATTCATCGGTTCTTCCCCCTTCGCTGGGCTTTAATGGGTCTAATCCATTGCAAGGGAGTGTCCCACGAGGTTTAGGACCATTGGGAACCAGTTCAGCCCCGTGTGGAGCTCAGAATAAGCTTAACTAGGACTTCAGTACAGCGTTGTAAGCTTACAGCGTAAGCCCAGGCGACTCCGGAGGCCTAAAACCGGCTGTCTGGCAAAACCAGGCCCAGTGGAACAACGGTTAAAGTGGGGAGGCTGAAGTCTCAAGATGAGATCATTCGCTATGAATTTGAGAAAAAATATCACTTGCTTAAAAGTGAAGAGGCTGAAGTCTCCCCAGTCTCCCCTAGGCTATACGAAAGAAAAAAACAAGTTTTTACAAATAAAATTAATAAAAAAACATTAATTAAAATAGTGCCCCACTGGACCTACCGGTTGCATGCGTAAAAACAACCAAAGAACAAAGAATTGCTTGGTTCAGAAGTGAATTTAGGCTTTTATCACCATATAATAAAAGCCGACAAAATTTAGCGGGATCAAGCGGGAAAAAAATTTATGCCTAAAGTATGAAGGGTATTGAGCAGTGATTGTCTTTCATGGGAATATATAGAATGGATTCGTTCATAATGCGTGAAATACAATAGTATAGGCGTTCATGATAATACGATTATTGTTACGGGATTTAGATTGTATAAAATTGTTCCCTTACTTTTTGCTTTATTCCTACAATGTCTGAATTAGTCGTATACGTTGCTAGACTAGGGAATATATAGAGCAATGCAAAGTAAAGTGTTGTGTGTATTTTCAACAGAGTTGGTCCGACAACCATAAAAGGGATCTAAAATATTGCGAAAATCATGCCTAAACTTGTGCTCATTGAGATGACTGAATCCAACATGAAGCCTATTGAGGGGGACAACACCTTGATTATCAGGGATATCAAAAACATGACACTGGTTGGGTCTCAAAGGTTTTTAAATAGCTTTCTTTAAAAGGTTTTAATAGAAGGTAGATTTTTTATAATATCATCGTCCAAGATATTCCACTGAGATATGCAGTAGGGAAAGAAAGTGTTTCGGAAGCGCTCAGTTCGTTTATTAAGAGTATAAATAGGATTTCTTGTTCTTAGACCTATGGGTGCTGTAAGCCTTACTGGCAGTTAATTACTTAAATAAAATGGAGTTAAGTTGTTTATAGTTTTATAGAAGAAAACCATTCTTTTTGCAAAACGCCTGTCAGCAAGCCTCTTAAATCCCAGTTCAGAGAATATTTTATCCTGAGACGTTTCCCAAAAACAGCGTGTTGGAAATATTTTATCCCCAAAATTACTTGTATAGGAGTGGTTAGCCAATAAACAAATGCCAAAACTTAATACACTGGTTTCCCTTATCGTTCACCCACTTCTGGCCCATCCGTTCTGCCCGCAGCGTTCCAGGAGTAAAAAAATAGAAAGTTAAATGGTAATTTAAGAGATTAAGTTTTAGTTTAACTTTTATTTTGTTATGACGACACGCCCTTTAGCGTATCTAGCTAGAGTGGTTTTGGTGGGCCGTCCGCCCATAGTACGCCACCGTCGCATTTGCTCCTTTCGGTAGAATCTATAGGTGGTTTAGAGCTATGACTTCGAGCAATGATCTTCCATTCGCAAAGAAGCTCATCTTACAGTGAAGACAGAGAAAATTATTTTTTTTACCTCCCTCCCTCCCTTCAAGGCTTGCGAGCGTGGTTGCAGGCGGCCATCTTATACATTATAATTATTGTCAAATATGGGAAATATTTTATCCCCAAAATTACTTGTATAGGAGTGGTTAGCCAATAAACAAATGCCAAAACTTAATACACTGGTTTCCCTTATCGTTCACCCACTTCTGCCCCATCCGTTCTGCCCGCAGCGTTCCAGGAGTAAAAAATAGAAAGTTAAACAGGTTTGGTATTGAATAGTTTCGAGCTTCTGCACAAAAGAGGCATTACCTGGACGGTCATTATATGATATCACCGTAGTCAAGATGAGGTCTAATGAAAGATTTATAAATAGTTGGAAGAGATTTCCGTTGCGAAGTCTGTTAATTGTGAACTCGGGTGAAACAAGGCATGTCCCAAATATATTTTGCGTGACGCACACCGCTTCCCATTATACATTAACTTTAATATATAAGTCAAAAGAATCGTATCAACGAGAGGATTTCGAAAAGTGCTGGGCCAAAAATTTACATCAAGCCAATCTCAAGATATCGGCCAAAAACTGATTTTGACGTTATAAAATACATCGAAAAAACACGTCAAAAAGACAATTTTAATGACGTCTTTATTGAAAAAAGGCGATAATTCCGATTAACTTACTACAATCAAAGCAAAATTTTGACTGGAGATGTAAATTAACGATTCTAAAATATTTCATGAAAAAAAAATTGAAAATTAATGATGACGTCAGTATTTTTTGACGTATTTTAATTTTTTCCGAAAACAAATGACGTCATTCAAATTTTCTGAAAATTTATGAACAAATATTTCAGAATCATTAATTTACAACTCCAGTCAAAATTTGGTGTTGATTGCATTAATCAAATTGAAGTTATCGCTGTTTTTCAATAATGACGTCATTTGAATCTTACTTATGACGTGTTTTTTCGATGTATTTTATAACGTCAAAATCAATTTTTGACCGATATCTTGAGATTGGTTCAATGCGAATTTTTGACCCAGCACTTTTCGAAATCCGCTCGTTGATATGATTCTTTTGAGCTGTATATGAACGTTAAAGAATAATTGGAAGCGGTGTGCGTCACACAAAATATATTTAGGACATGCCTTGTTTCACCCGAGAAGTCTGTTAATTATGTTAATCTACTTGGCAATGTATAGGAATGTACTCGAAATTATCACTTTAGTGTAATTTATCACATTACCACAGGGGCTTTATCTCATATCAAAGCTTTTTCAGCCTAGTGAAAATCGATCGAATCGAACACATTTTTGTCACTCAGCTCAATGTTTCTACAATAGTGAGCGGTGTCTAGAATGCCACTAACTTTAACTGATTTCTCTATTTTTGTTTATCATATAGGTCATGGGTGACAATAATACAGAATTTCAATGCCATTTCAATTGGGATTTCATAAAGCTTGAAAAAAGAACTGAGTTATACATACGAGACCGCATCAACACAATCGATAAAGAACTATCGTCTCAAAATGGTTTGCCACAGAAGAAGAAACGTAATCTCCCTCAATTGCACTCACTTCGAGGCTTCCTCTATTTTCAACTTTTTCTGAAGACTGATCGTGATGGGAAAAAAAAATTTAGACGAAGCTGAAAAATCTTTGGAGGACGCTCTTAAAGAATGCTCAAATAACAACGTTGGTTACAAGGCTGTTATCTATGCTGACTTGATTCATCTCAAAAATAAAAGGAAAGAGAACTCTGATGATTTGATCAAACAATACAAGGATTTACTTAAGAATTTTATACCTAAAGAACCTGAAGAGTTAGCTATGAAAGGTTACGCTGCTACTTTATTTCATTGTTATGAGGATGCAATAAAATTTTACAAAAAGTTATTATCAATGGTTGATAATCCGGAATGCGAATGGGTCTTTGGTTTGGCATTAGCAATGCAGCACCGCCAAGTAAGGCGCAAAATTACCGAACGGAATGAAGATATTGAAAAAAATTTGCGCAAAGCAATCGAACTAGATCCGTCATACGATATGGCGAGGATCAAATTAGCTAAAGAACTGTGGACCTATGATGAAGAAACTAAAGCAAAAAAGAGATCCGAAATCGAAAATCTAATCGACGAAGTCCTTAAAAAAACTGATAATCCACTGACAATTCGTATAGCAGCAGTGACTCTACTAAACCAAATTGATAACAGCAAAGGTGAAAAAGCTTTGAAAAAGCTACCAGAATCACGAGAAGTTTTAAGGGCATTGGGTTCGCTATACTTCAAGCGATTTAAAAAGAACACACTGGAATTTAATTTGAATGAGGCAATTAAGTGCTTTGACAAAATACAAAGGGATGCAATGCCCTTCGATTTGACAAAGCTCGGATATTTTCATCTCGAAGCATCTTGGTACTATGACAGGGAATATGATAAAGCCGAACAAAGCAAAAAACACAAACAAAGCAAACAAAGCAAAAAACACAAACAAAGCAAACAAAGCAAAAAACACAAACAAAGCAAACAAAGCAAAAAACACAACCAAAATTGTAAAACAATAATGGAGAAAGCAGAAAACCGGTTGATAAAAGATGAGTATGACTTAAGAAATAATATCGAAACTTGTTATCGACTCTCACAATTTTACAGGCACCACCAATCTAACTCGGAAAAGGAATTTAGATATTTAGAAGACACTTTACAAAAAGCGAATGAAGGAAGTAACGAAGAGAACCTTTTTGAATTAGAAGTAGTCATAGAAGCAAAAGAACGTTTATTGGAAATAGCAAATGGTTATGAAAACCACGTTGAAAAATTTAAACTGACGTCTTATGTTTATGAGCAGTCGGGCGAGTATGATATCGCACTAAACCGTTGGCGCGAGGCAATGTCGACAGTATCAACTGGGGGAAATGAAACTCCTAAAGATATGTTAGAAAAAGAAGCCATTCTTCTTTTCAAAGTGGTAGATAAAGAAATGAAGAGTAACATTGATTGCCCAACTTTGAAAGAATTTGATGAAAAGGTCAGTCAAATAATATACGGTAGTTAAATTATAATTCAATCGGATTTTTCATGAAAAATTGCGCACTAAGACTGTTGAAGGGTTCACTATCATTATCTTAACTTTGAAAGGTGGTATATACACGTATACGAAATTAGATGAAGATTTAGCTGAAACTTTATGAGGGGCATGGAAAACTGTAACAGATCTAATTTCAGTTAGGTTTCATCTTAAAATCTCAAGGATTGTTAAGTCAAAAGGAACCTGTATATGTTCCTCCTGAACAGGAGACTTATCTCTGAAAAAAGGAATAAAGGTCTCATTCTAACTAAAAAAATTCTTATCAACATACCATTTGTATCGACTGGTTCAGTATAACATTTTAACATAAACTATTATTCTTATATTTCCTTTAGGTCAAAGCACTGAATGACTGCAAGACCAAAGACAACTTGCAGCACGAAGTACGGTTGATAAAGATTGAAAAACTAATGACGAACGATAAAAACCTTGAAGAATTGAAGGAAAAGTTACTCCAGCTAGAAGGAATTTCGTTCAAAAAGGAAAGGGTGGAAGGTGAGCTGAATGAAAGAGTATGCGAAGTTATAATTTGGTTATGCACTGTTCTAGATCGTTCTGTAATGCTTATCGAGAATACATTATACCAAGGCAAAGGAAAGGCAAGTTATAACTTACAATTTCCAAGACCTAACTCGAAAGATTATAAGTATGAGAATGGTTGTGATGAAGAAAAGTTAAAAAAGTTTTTCGAGAAAAAGTGTGAATGGGACAAATTTAGTAATAACTATAAAGAACTTTTCGAATTCTTTTTCGAAAGATTAAATATCACACAATACGCTTTTTTGACGGACATTTTTAATATTCGAAAGAAAACTGTACATCATGTACACACAGACATGATTACTGCTTTAAATGACGCGCGCTCCACAGAAAAGGATAAAATTCAACTTGCAAGAGATGCCTCAAAATATGCAGCGGAAAATTGGAATTTTATTCTTCAAAGAACAGTTGATGTTGATAAAAAATTACCCCAAACACCTGAAATTAACGTTGGGTTTATCAATGAAATATTGTTAGTAAAATAATTATTTTATCTTTGGTAATAATTAATTAAAGATTTTCAATTGTTAAATGAAATCCATTTTCAAGAAATCAAACGAATTTTTGGCCTTTAACAAACGCTGTCTGATTTTACTAGAGACGAGTTGATAAAAGTTCCTTTCTTATAAGAACCATTAATTTTTTGTTGAAGCTTTGATGTTCTTATTTTATGACAGTTTTAGCCTCAAAATTAATTACTATTTTTTTCACTTTGTACCCTATTTTTACTACTGACCGTCAACTTGCTTGCTTGCTCTTTTTTCTCATAAAGTTCTTCTTATAAAATAATTGTACTGTAATCAGCAATACTAAAATTCTTGGGAATCTTAGGATTCCTACTAAAGTTGTCTCGAAAGAAAAAGTTATATTTTTTCTTATTCATATGCAAATTGTAATATATGTGGAAGAGTGTTTTGTTGATATATTGATGATATTCCGTAAATTTTTACGTTTATTAAAACCGTTAAATTGTATTTTAACTGTAACTTAGCTATTAACCAACTCAGCGCAAAAGGTCTGACGAATAACCCCTCCTTTTTGTCTAAATGTCATTACCTCGGGTCTATATCGCATCCATAACGGCAGAAGTGAACCGAAAGATGGGCTCCTTCGATGCGTCGGTAAAGGAATTGAAGCTGGATAAAAATCTTTGTTACCATCCTTCCGCCCTACAATTATAGTTGATGGCAGCCCTTATAAATAGAAAAATATGATTGTATAGGTGGGGACCATTTTACCCCAAAGGTTATACTTACAAGAGGCGAGGCAAACATTTTAGGTCAAAACTTACACAATAACAAGCTACATGCTGAATGGACCTATAATGATTAACATCAGATGAAAATAAGAAAAAAGTGACAATAATTGTACAAAAATTCAGAATGGAAAAATAAAGCTTGTGTGTTGAATAATGTAAAATGGTAAAAAGGAATTTCCCCAAATACGAAAATCACTTAAACCATTCAGGCCCAAAAAACCTTTTAAGCTGTTTTTGGCCAAAATTTGCCAAAAAAATTTTCCTTAAAAATCTGGCTCCGTCACATTTTGGGCATTGCCATTTTGCATCATTGTGCAAAAAATCAGAAAAAAATTATGAGTCAACATTGAGAAAAGCTATATTTTCTTATTTGGTTAAAAGGAATTTCCCAAAAATACGAAAATCCGTTTTTTAAGACGAATAAGAATTTTCCGGGAAAAACCACTTCAGCCATTCTTTAGAGAATCTTGCCCTCCATCTTTGTACAAAAAATCAGAAAAAAGTAATGACAGGATTTTGCACAAAGTCCAAAAAACCCTATTTTTAGGCAGTTTTTGGCCCAAATTTGCCCAAATATATTTTTTTTCGAAAATCGGGATCCGACACGTTCTGGGCATTGCCATTTTGCATCATTGTGCAAAAAATCTGATGACAGACGGACGGACGGACGAACGGACATGGGTTAATTTATAGAACCTCCACCTGGGTACCAGGAGGTAGGTCCAAAAAGTAATAAAACAACAGTAATAAGTAGGTGATAAGTACACCCCTGCCTCTGTGACCCGTGGGATCCACCCCACTGGCCACCCCAGTGAAATCTTTTTCCAAAAATGGCTCATTTTTCAGCCCCACTGGACAAATCACTCACCCCACAGGAATGTTGTAGTAAAAAAAACACCCCATTGAAAATGTTAAAAAGTTTACATATAACCCACTCGAAATAACGTACCCCAGTAGAACTTTTCTTTCAAAAAATCATCCCACTAGAATTTTCTCCTTCCCCTTCTTTAAAGGCGGAATATCCGAAAAAGCCAAAAAAATCTGCTCGCTTCGCTCGCTAGCTATCAAATGCTCCACTTCAACATATTTAACCCGACTTCTATGGTCATTGTCATGGTCATTTTAAAACGGAGAGAATGCCAAACGAGAGGGGTTGAAAATCAAACATTTCTCTGTCAGCGCAAACCACAGTTGTACTTGTACCGTTCTTTCTTTAATGCTAGGTTATAGCCTGAAAGATTTTCGAGAGGCTTTCTGCTTCCGTAGATACTGAAAGAAAGACCTCTACTTAAATCATGTTGACTAAACATTACTAGGTTCCTGAGTTCATAAAATTTGATATAACGTACTGCTCCTCTATAGCCCCCTTCCCCCAGACCTAATTACATTTCCTGTTACAGTGTGTAAGAGTAGATCCACCTGATCAAGATGATTATTTCTAGTGATATTTAGTAGCAGGTAAGAAGCAGATTTTTACTAGCACTAAACCAAAAGTTAGCCAGCACCTTCTATCGTTAAAATACGATAAAATTAAGCGGTCTACAGTCTAACACACAGGTTAACCAAAATTTAGCTCATGCAAAAAATTCTTTCTCACCCCAGTGAATGTCAAGGAAATTTTCGCCACCCCGCTCAATATTTGAAAGAATATTTTTCACCCCATTGAATTTCAGGTTTTTAGATTCTCACCCCACTGGGTAATCAACACCCACTGGGGCACAGAGACTGGGGTGTATAAGTCTCTAATCCCTCTTTGTCTAAACCCTTCTCCATAAACTTTCTTCAGTCTAGGAATACTGGTATCAGGGCTTACTGGAATATAAGCAAATCATTGATTACAAGCCAAAAACAGTAAAAAACTCGATTTTTAGACTCAAACGAGCTACCTTCTGGAGGCTATAACTTTCGATGATATCAAAAATATAGCTGAAACCAGTAAACAATACTTATATTGTTAAAATTGAGAAATTGTTGTAGTACACACTCAAAGCAAAATGAGAGTCAGACAATCAAAACACCCCTGGGTCAGTGGCCTGGTCAGATCAGCCCCAGTGAGTAGCCCGGTGAAAAAAATACCTAAGAATAGAAAAGTGGGGAAAAGTGGTTGTTCTAAGGTATTTATTTTGTATAAGGTTGAAAAGTCAAGCCTTTTAGCAGCCTTGTGTTTCATTTCTTTCCATAAAAGGTAACAAGAAACCTCATAAATCTCACTACACACAAAATTACTCTTGTGTTGAGAAAAACGGGTCATTTTATTAAGTATTAATACCCCAATTAGGGTATTTGTTGGGTGAACCTATTTGCCCTAAGTTTTACAAATTGATTCTTGAGTTCGTACTCTTAATAAGATTTTGTTAAAAGTCAGAAAGTTTCGAGTCGTTGTTTAAAAATCTTTTCTTCGAGATATACACAAAAGGACTCCTGCGTGGTAGACCCCACCCCCTGGGGCTAATAGTTGAAACGACGACTGGTTCGCTTAGGATTAGAATTAGGATTATCGCTCGCATAATACGACCAAGCGACGTTCAAGAAACAAAACAAAGGACATTTTGGCTAAAACAAATAGTTAACAAGATAGATAAGATAAGATAAATTGTTTTGCTCGCCAGGTTCTATAAATGAAATACAAAGAAAAATACCGTAGAAAATTATCAAAAAACTAAATAATCAAGAAAACGTTCAAAATTTCCGAAAAAAGAGAGACACAACGTAAACCAAAATTTTCAAACGTAAAAGCTGCATTTTCATTCTTGAATCTTGGTCATACTGATTCCTTTTCGTTTTTCTCTGCTGCTTTGTCAACTTCCCCTGTAAAGATTTCGAAAAAATCTTTTGCATAATCGGTAGAACGTCTCGCAAAAGCGATCTGATCCGATATATTTGCAATACGTTTATCCAATTTCTCAATTTGCCTTGATGTAGTTCCGTGGGAGGCTATATTACGTACCTCACGGAGGTGCAATAAAAATGAGTACTTTTTCATGTCCAATCTCTCTAGGAAGTTTTCATGAATTTCAGGATATTTACTAGCAAAATCACACTGTTCATTGTTCCATCCATTACTCTTATAGTAACCTTTCTTGAGCAGCTCTTCTCTTTTAGCGCGGTCCTTGTCTACATAGTCTAACACGTTTGGAAAAGAGAACTCAGTTCTAGGTGGTTGCGATTGTTTGGTCTGTTGCGGCTGGTCCGAACCATTCTGTTTATTTTTGGACTTCGCTTTAGTTTTGGGTTGTTTTACTTTAAGCTGTTCCGCTTTGGGTTTTTCCGCTTTTGGCTTTTCCGCTTTTGACTGTTCCGCTTTGGGCTGTTCTGCTTTGGGCTGTTCTGTTTTTGGCTGTTCCGCTTTGGGCTGTTCCGTTTTTGGCGGTTCCGCTTTGGGTTGTTCTGCTTTGGGCTGTTCTGCTTTGGACTGTTCTGCTTTGGGCTGTTCTGCTTTGGGCTTTTCTGCTTTGGACTGTTCCGCTTTGGGATGTTCTGCTTTGGGCAGTTCTGCTTTGGGCTGTTCTGCTTTGGGCTGTTCTGCTTTGGGCTGTTCTGCTTTGGGCCGTTCTGCTTTGGGCTGTTCTGCTTTGGGCTGTTCTGCTTTGGGCTGTTCTGCTTTGGACTGTTCCGCTTTGGGATGTTCTGCTTTGGGCTGTTCTGCTCCGGGCAGTTCTGCTTTGGGCTGTTCTGCTCCGGGCTGTTCTGCTTTGGGCTGTTCTGCTTTGGGCTGTTCTGCTTTGGGCTGTTCTGCTTTGGGCTGTTCTGCTTTGGGCTGTTCTCTTTGGCTTTGTTTCTGCTTTGGGCTGTTCTGCTTTGGGCTGTTCTGCTTTGGGCTGTTCTGCTTTGGGCTTTCTGCTTTTCTGCTTTGGCTGTTCTGTTGGGCTTCTGCTTTGGACTGTTCCGCTTTGGGATGTTCTGCTTTGGGCTGTTGTGCTTTGGGCTGTTCTGCTCCGGGCCGTTCTGCTTAGGGCTGTTCTGCTTTGGGCTGTTCTGCTTTGGGCTGTTCTGCTTTGGCTTTGCTTTGGGCTTTCTGCTTGGGCTGTTTGCTTTGGGCTTTTCTGCTTTGGATGTTCGCTTTGGGCTGTTCTGCTCCGGGCTGTTCTGCTTTGGGCTGTTCCGCTTTGGGTTGTACTGCTTTGGGCTGTTCTGCTTTGGGCAGTTCTGCTTTGGGCTTTTCTGCTTTGGGCCTTTCTGCTTTGGGGCTGTTTGCTTTGGGCTGTTCTGCTTTGGGCTGTTGTTTTCTGCTTGGGCTGTTCTGCTTTGGGCTGTTCTGCTTTGGGCTTTCTGCTTTGGGCTTTCCGCTTTGGGCTGTTTCTGCTTTGGGCTTTCTGGTTGGGGGCTGTTCTGCTTTTGGCTTTGGGCTGTTCTGCTTTGGGCTGTTCTGCTTTGGGCTGTTCTGCTTTGGACTGTTCCGCTTTGGGCTGTTCTGCTTTGGGCTGTTCTGCTTTGGGCTGTTCTGCTTTGGACTGTTCTGCTTTGGGCTGTTCTGCTTTGGGCTGTTCTGCTTTGGACTGTTCCGCTTTGGGATGTACTTCCTTCGATTCTAGAACAGGGTACAATTTTATCTGAATGTATTTGACTGAGTCCTCGAGAACATTTCTACTGTGACGTGCAACGTCCAGAACTTTTTCTTTTACTTTAATTTCGTATTTACGTAAATTCAGCAAACAATCTTCAAGTTCAGATACATTTTGTCGTAAATCTTTCAGGGCTCCATTAGATGACATCATTGCTTCCCATTTGAGCTTTTGACTCATGTTTATCAACATAGATTTCATCAATCTGTCATTAAGCGCATCAATTTTCTCATTAAGTTTGGCTAGTGATGGTCTAATATCCAGATCAGTTTTATCATTAATGTTTTTAACTTTCTTGAAATAAATTTCAGCTTCTCTTTCTAGAAGCAGTTGTTCCTGGTCGCTTTTTGACTCATTTAGGTCTTCGCCTTCGCTAGCTTGCTTATTAGTTTCCGACTTTGGTTCTTCACCTTTTATCTCTTGTTCCTTGGCAAAAGCATCAATAGCTTTTTTTATATAGTAAAGAGCACTATCAAAATTCTCATTTTGTTCCTCAATGTCTGCCTTTGTTTTATATTCTTCAATTTTATCTTCATATTCATACTTCAATAGACGTTTCTCAGCTTTTTTAACGTCGATCAAATTAACATTGTCCTTCATTTCTTTTCCTAGCTGAAGCACCTTCTTTAAATAAACTCTTTCTTCATTTCGGAGAGATGGTAAGTTGTTTGGATTTTAGATTTTGGATTTTCATCAAGGTTAGATTGTTTCAACACTTTTTCCAGCATTTCCTTACATATTTCATCTTCGTGTTCTTTCATCTTGTCCTCGTCATTTGAAGATTTAAAGAACTTGTAAGCTTGAAGATGAACATCTGAGATGTTTATTAGATCAAATGGCATAGCGCCTTTCTGGTCCGATTGTTCGCTGAAAAATTTAATCGCAGATGTTAAATTCTCATTCAATTTGTCCTTCTGCCATTTTGTAAAATATATCCATCCAAGCCCCCTCAACGTCTTAGCCCTTTTTAGATCCGGTTTATAACATTTTTCAAACAATTTCAACCCCTTATTATCGTCATCTGGTCTTGTTTTACGCCATAAATCAGCTATTATTTCCATGAAGAGAATGTTTCCCGGTATATTATCCGGAATTTCCGGTACACCGTCTTTAACTCCCGGTATACTATCTTGAACTTCTTCTATAATATCTTCAATTTCCTCCTTTTTTTCATCTCCTCTCATAGACCACAATGCATCAGCTAGTTTCAGTTTGGCAAAAATGTACGTTGGATCTAGTTCAATCGCGTGCCTCCATATAATTTCGATTTCCTTCCTTACGGGCTCAAGTCTTCTGGAATTATGACGCGTTTTAGCAAGAGCCAATCCAACCAGCCATTCTGCACTCTCCTCCTGTTTCAATGCTTCATGATAGAAATTGATTGAACGCTCGGCTGCATTGAAAAAACTAGCAGTAAATCCCTTCATAGCTAATACTTCAGGATGTTTCTCGATTTCGATTCCTTTGCAAAACTCCTTGTATTTGCTGTGATGCTCAGCTATCTTGGGCTCATCATTCGACTTTACGATTTGATTGTAGTGGATGAAGTTGGCATGTGCAACAGCTGAATAGCCTGGATGACCACCTGATTCCGCGAGGGCTTTATCGAGATTAAAAAACGCGTTTTTTTTGTCCTCTTCATTACGGCCATCTTCAAAAAGTTTCAAATACAGAAAACCGAGAATCGAACAATTCTGGGGTAGGTTTCGATCTTGGAACTCTATATCAAACTTGATGGTTTCGATACGCTCATATTGATGTAATCTAGTGATTTCAAATTGATAAAGTCCCATGTGAAATGACATTCAAGCAACGATGGGACGATGCTCTGAGCCATTATCTCTAAAAATATTAAAATTATGTTTTTGTATGAAGAGTTTGGAGATGTATGATTTATTTCTATAGGGATGATTAAAATTTAAAAAAAGGTACTGAAATAAGGGCCCTTCATTTTAACCAAAGGTTACCAAAGGCCTGGTTCAATTAGCCTCTGAATATCATAGCTTCAGCCAGGTTTCTAGCTCCCCCCAACAAAGTAAGGTCCCCCCAACAATTTAGCTCCCCCAAAAAAATTGCCTTGTGCTAGGTCCCCTAACACTTCAGGTCCCAAGATAAACTAAAACAAAACATTTTTTCTCCCGCCCCCGCAGAGAGAAGTCAATAAAAATATATGAGAGTACAGTACTGATAAATGAAAACTAAATTTTACTTGTATCTGCTTGTATTAATATTTATGTTTACAAATCTTTTTGCTTTTTATATTTGATTTAATAGTAAGATAAGAGATCTTTTGAAATAAGCTGAACAGCTCCCAGAGTCTCAGTCAAATCATCGCCCCCCCCAACAATCCAGGTCCCCCCAAATATTTTGGTAATTTTAGCCCCCAGGCTCTTTAAAGACCAAAATATTTCTTAGCCCCCCCCCCCAAAAAAAAATAAGGGGGGGGGTGAAGCTATGAATATGAATATCCGAACTTCTCAATAAAATAGAAAATAGCAGGCCTGGGGTGGGTTGACTCGCTATAGAAAGATATTCAATGAGGGCAAAGGAATAATTTCCGATGAGAAACTGAACAGTGAGACAAATCAGTTTTAGCGTATAGGAGGGATTTGCAATAATTACAACATAACAAAACACGAAAGCAGCCGGCGAGGCGACCTTTTTTTCCGATGTGTTCTGATAGCATATTTCGGCTAGAAATTTTGATCTGTTCTGATCAGAATTTCGAGAATTAATATCAGCTAGAAATAATGATGTTCTGATGAGACAGGGGTATAATCAAATTTATCTAACGTGTCTTTGTTGTCTAGGTAACCCTAGAAAGCTTCAGAACACAGCTTTTAAGGAGACAGGGGTGTATAATCAAGGTTGTCTAACATGTTCTTGTTGCCTAGCAACCCTAGAAATTTTCAGAACGTCTTCCGTGGAGAAAAACAAATATCTTTCCAGTTTATCTTGGCAAACTGTTTTTCCTAGATTTTAGAATACATTAAACCATAAAGTAGTGGTAAGTTTAGTGAGACAAATAGTATGATCAGAACACATCATTTGTATAACAAATTGAAAGGTCATAACATTTGGTCTCCCAGAAGATAAGAACACATGTTTCTAAAAAATCTCTCCGCCGGCTGCTTCTGAAAACAGAAAATATTCATAAATAAAAAAAACAATAACACTTACTTTAGCTACATATAAATCACCATATTGAAATTCTTCAACGGCATGTATGCATTAAACTCTTCATACAGTAAAGCTTACTTCCATAAGACATGATTTTATTAATCGTAAAGATGGGAAGCTTCTTTTTTATATTTATAAATTATATGATTATGTCACTAAAATGAGTCATTAAAAGACAAATCTTTTTAATATGTATTATCTATCTTTTGCAAGAAGCAGCAGTAGAGCAATTTAAGTTTAAGAAGGATGTATTGAAATCCTTCTTATACAAAATCTCAACAAAAAAAATAATACCAATTACGCAGAGTCAAAGGACAGTTTATTTTATCTGAAATCCAATATAGAAATTTCCTTTCAGCACGATAAAGCTCTGATTTTGAAGGTTGGGAAAATGTTTAACATTCGGAAAGGTTTCAATTACGGAATTTCACAAGACCGCGTCATGGACTTTGCATCGGGAGGCCTGGAACCTAGCGCTCATTTCGGGGATTGGCGAATCCAACCGAAATATTACTTGCGAGTGCAGTTTAACCCGACTTGAGACTTGTAGACTATCAATCCTCCCCAGTGGGAAATTAGCCCATTCCTTGAGAACTTTTGCGTGGGCGGCCGCCAGTCCATTATCGAAAGAATGCATCAGAAAAAGGGCAATGTGATATTAATAAACAATCAGAGACAAAAAAAGTGATATAAATTTTCAAACAGAAACCTCTGTACCAAAATGGAGTTGTTAGCACTAATAGATAAAAAATTCATATTTTTCTTATTCATTTTTCATCTTCATTTTCGAAATAGAATAATGCTTCTAAAGATATATAATGCTCTGAAATGATCTTTTTAACGGTACATAATTTGTTAAAATTTGAGGCATAGGTGGGAAAATTACAGTCTCTTTTGTATTTCTCTGTTTAAAATTATTCCACTTTTGATTATCTTTTTAAGACACAAAAAACGCTATATAAATCAAACTTCATCAAAGTTCCATAAATAAAAGCTATAACTTACTCGAAATTTAGTTTTCCATGCGTGAAGAACTCGTGATAGAGTTGATATTCGTCACGACAAATATGTAACATGAACGAACATCCTGAACGAAACTGAATATAAGAAAGGTTATTAAAATTTAAGGAGATTGAGGTCAGACTAAATCTAAAATTATAAATATGGAAAAGGCTTTCAAAAAATATTTTAACTTTTCAAGAAGGGGAAATCGTTTCGAGAACCAAAATGTTGGAAAGATTGATTAAGTATCAAGAAGAGTATATAAAATAACGTTGAATCAGCTTTGACGATATCAAAGTCAAGATGGTATTTATTGTCATCTTAACATATTTAAAAAATCATAGTTATCATAATCGCTGCATTTGACGTGTATAAGACGTGTCTTACCAGCGTGCAAGGGTTTCTCGTGTGTTGTTTGGACATTTTGTCAATAGTTTCATGAATGAATGGAGACATAATTTGCCAGCGATATTCCAAATAACATTGTTGGCAATCTGAAATCAATTGCTCGTATCTGAAAGTAGGTGCGAAAGAAGAGTTTTTAAATAGAACTGGAAAAATCACTTTTTGATTAATTACAATATCTGCAAGTAATAGACGTTGTGAAAAAGAAAAATTTTGCTGGGATTTCAGGTTAGAAAAACTCGAGTATACTCCAATGAGATGTAGCTGAACACTGGAAAAGAACCTTCAAATTTCCCCAAGGCAAGAGAATGTGACCTAAATATTCGCACAGCATTTCGGATGATGGAATCTAGAGCTTTCTGTCCTTTTGCGTCATCCATTTGCCCTGGTAACTTTCAATATGGTGTTCGTATGAAAACCACATAGGCCGCTAAACTTTTGCAGGGAAAAAGAAGCTTTAAATCATGCAAAAGAGATTCTCTTCGAGCTTTCAATCACATCCTGTTGGTATACCTCCCACCGAGTACAAATTAATGAGTAATGTATCTGTCAATCTATTTTGCCAAATGGGTTCTGTTCATAAGTTTTCGTTTATACTCACTCTTTGCTGTTTTTCTCTCGCTCTTCAAGTTTCTCCATGATACTCTAAAAGAATACAAAAACTGTATTTGAAGTCATTCCAAAGTCCTCTTTTTGTTAGACTTAATTTGTGGAAAGACAAGCTTGAGCAATTCAGAAATTTTGACTGAGCGATCCCCTTAAAAAATGGCATATGAGCTGCCCTATTTGAAAGGTCACATTGAAAAATACAAAGAAAAAATGTTTTGTACCTTGATTCGAATGGCTTGCGTTTTGAATTTACCATACAAAGCTGTATAATTACTGTCGTTGACATTCAAACTTGGTTGGTTGGCCTAAAAGCGGAAAAAAGAAAAGGCTTGAAAGTAGAAATTGTGTAATTTGAGTATCCCGGAGTACTCAAATTTTTTAAATTTACAATTTGCATATACATCATTACAGATTTTTTCCAAAAGTAACAAAATACTTTCGTTGGAAAGATAAATTCGCATGTTCAAAAATTTTGATACTTTGGGCGTGCAAACTCGCACAAGCAGAAACTTTCTAGACGGGGAAAAATCGCAAGATTTACAACACAAACTCCCGCGAATCAGCTTTCAATATTACTGAAATTATAATACTCATCACGATTCCGAAGTAAATTTCCAGCTTTTAAAAATATTTTTCACGAGCATAAATTCTAAAGACATTTACTTCTGTGGAGATGGCGGAAAATCAAGAAAGTTTTTGTTCATATGAAAAAAGTGTTGTGTACGCCTAGAGTAATCAAAAGAAAAAAGAAAAAAGAAAAAATTGAATCAGTGCAGTAAGTTTACAAACCCTGATTAAGATGGGTGCAATATATTCCTTATGTGGGCCAAGTAAACGAGCATCGCTACTGTCCCTGGCCGTTACTTACAATTTTCATGGCTTCCACCGATTGTGATGCAGTATTTCTCATAACGTTGACCACGTACTGTTTGACCAATTGTAATGCTTGATTCAAACATGCTTTGAACCTTGCCAAGTAGACTGCTGACTCCTTGTAATCAGGCTATTAACAGTAAATAGGTTAATATAGTAAATATTGAAATATTCTCCAAGTTGGACAATCAGTACAAAAAATCTAAAAGAATAGCACCCTAATTTCTACTGAAAAGACTTTAATCAGAAAAATCTTTTTCGAATTTAAGTTCATACTCACATGCGCTTCAATATAGAGAATTGAATCGTCAATCTTCTTCAATAGAGGGATAAACGATTCTCCTGTCACTGTTAAAGTCGATGTCGTCAATTTCTAGAAAATAAGAATGAGACAGCAAGTCAAGTTAAGGAAATTTAGAGAGCTCCCATAAAAGAACTAAAATCAGAAAGCAAAAAACTCGACGTTTAATCGAACGGACAATTACTTATTCCTCTTAACTCTTGTCAATCCTTGCGATATGAGACTTTCTTTTCGGTGAATGGGTCCAATTTCTAACGAAGTAGGAATTCCTCCTTCTTCAAGTTTGAACAACGGTAAGCGCTGCCAAGAAGATATTATATTACTGGTTCTGTGCACGTGGCACACAGATACCTTGATGCATTGTAATGACACTACGATATGCAGGGGAGCATAGTGCTGTGTCACCATACACAAAAGCAATTGGGCTTACATGTTTGATAGATTCGTATGCTTTGAAGTATGACAAACTATTTGCGATGCTTTCTGCTTGTTCCATCAGGTTTGCCTATGGGATAATAAAGTAGATAACATTTGAAAAACCTTCCAGTTACTTTTCATCATTGTGTCTTTAAAAGTATAAGGAAATAAATGATCCAAGGCCAGGTTTTCATCCGAGGGTGCAATTTTGATCAAGGCAGAATAATTCGGCAATTATCAAGAATCATGTATTTGATGCAGAACGGTTAAGTATAACGTTAAACTAAGCTGGTACTTATGGCTAAAACAAATTTAAACTAATTCGAAATAGCCATCAATCAAAACCGATCGTTGTCCATACCTGATCATGAAGCGACTGTTCACATGCATCGTGAAGCGCTCTCGTTTGTGTTGATACGAAAACATGTTGTTTTTCTAGGTTAGTAAGATTATCGAGCACTTTTTGAACCTCACTCAAAATAGTGTGACACCTGTCAACATAATCCTGCAAATCATCTCGGTACTCCCTGTAAAGAATGAATACATAAGAACAAACTTTATAAGAACATAAGGCTTCGATGGACAAAATATCAAGAACAACTTAAAAACATGTTCCGGCTTTATGGACTCTAAAATACCCAAAAATACCTAAATTTGCACAAAAATATTCAAAGAATGGTAAAGCTAGGAAAATTTTAAGGCATTTTAGACTTAAACTCAAAAAATCCGAAGGCTTCAAAATTTTTAAATGTTCTTATAAAAAGATGTGTACCTATTTAAAAAATTGCTGATTGAATGTCAAAACAGTAGCGAAGTACCGAAAAATATTTCGCGACGACAAACGGGTTTCATACAGCCTTCACCAAGCTACGACTTATTTCTATAAAAGTTATAAGCAGGAAGCAGGACAAATCCCGCGAAAGATATCAGCTTCTGGGATTTCATTTTAGAAGCAAAAAAAGCTGACATTTTCAGCGGGAAAATATCTACATACCACAAAGAGACTCTTCAAGACTTAGCTTGTTTAAAATAAGATGCCCAGCACCGAGAAAATTCTATCAACATACCTGTAATTCCGTTCTTGTTCTTCACCCATTTGCACTTGTACTTGTGAAAACCATGAGAAAAACTGAAAACAAGAAGAAATAAAATAATGAGTAAATGGAAAGTGATGATGATGACTCTCCCGTTCAACGTATGGCTATTCGTACGCTACGATGCCAGGTATTGGACAACCGACACTGCCTTTTGTTTAAACTGTTGTCAGCTTATGTTTTGAACTGACCACAGTTTATTGGATCGAGTACATTGTACCAAATGGAAAGTAACGTATTTTTCTACCAATAATTAGTAAGTGTTTATCAAAATTACTTTTCAAGGGTTTTATGATAGATAAAAATACTACTTAAAAGTTCCAAATAAGACTTCTTAAATAAACAAGAACAAACCTGTTGAGCATTCTCAATTTTTCTTGTTCCAAGATCCAGACTAGCGATGTGTTTTGAAATCTCATCATCTTCAGGTAAGGAAGAAACGCTGTCGCTCGTTCGCTTGCGATGTCGAAACTATAAAGAAAAAAAGAGACAGGTTAGTAAGGAAATGACTTTCGTTTAGTCGTTTTAAAGGCATTAATTGGGTAACTTGATTATAAGTTTGGAAGCGATATTACTAGGTATCTAAACGCTACATCCAGGTGGGTGTACTTGGGCAAAATGAGTGCCAGGTATGTGCGAGCCATAAGGGTCCCCTTTTCAAACTCTCGAAAGTCCCTCAAAGGGGTACAAAACCATTTAAAAAGCAATCATTTCTCTCTAAGGGTTCCAAAATTACAAAACTCAAAAATCAACTCCGTGAAAGGGTCATAAACTTTTGAAATTAGGACTAAAGTTTGACAGTTTTGTCTGCAATTTTAGGGAAATAAGCCTATCTAAGGGTGGCAAAAATGTTAAAAATGGACAAAATTTTCGAAATTCAGTCTCTCTCACACCCATAAGATTGACGTTGCTTTGATTTTATGTATTTTTATACGGAAGCAAATAGCCCAGGCGTTTGCTACTATTTTAAATTCAAAATTAGTGACTTAACCCGGGCTATTTGGGTACTTCCGTATAAAACATTACGTCATGAATAACACAAATATCATTAAGTTTGACGTTCTAAATCTAGATTTACTTATTTAGATAGTAATTATTTAGTTTTAGTTATTTAGATAGTGCTGGCTGGCTAAATCTAGATTTACAACGCTATGCATTAAGTCAATCTATAAGTATTATGTTACGTCATTAAATTTAAAATTGACTGATATTTGATTATCAAGATGATGAGGTTAGATTACGGTAAACGAGCTACGTTAAAAATAGATTCAAATAGATAATGGATATTTTTTTAGAAAAAGAAACGCTAACTAGATATTTGGATTAATGCATTTTGGCATCAAAATGAGACTTCAAATCGGATCAATTTAATAGTCAACCCATTGAGTACCGCTAAGAAATCATCATGCGTGCAATTGACTGACCATCTTCTTTCATTACAGGACTAAGGTCAAGATCATTGAGTTTCCAGCCCGAAGGGCTAGAGGCGAGACTCCTGGATGGGAATTGAAAACGGCGCGTTCTATGCGCGTTTTGGATGGGAAATAAGTAGCTTCAATTTCGCTTTTTATGAGAATGGAGTTTATCCATTTCATCATGAATATACAACTTTTTGGTGAAAATCACCCTAAAATATTCTAATAGTATTCTTAGGATAGGATCCAAACTTAACCTAAATTTAACGTGTCTTACATACCTGGAGAGTGAAATTGAATTTTCGTGAGAGTTTTAAGCTTTTACTTGGGAATAATTGCCAAATTACAGTGGAAATGCTCTTAAAATGGCATTCTTAGACCACGTTCACACGCTACGGTTCCGTTTCGCTCCGAAGCGAAATGAAGCCATTCTATTGATATTGGTTAAATTCAAGTTTTACGTCACTCCTAACCAATAGAATGGCTTCATTTCGCTTCAGAGCGAGACGGAACGGTTACGTGCGAACATGGTCTTAGGATCCGTTGCCAAATTCCATGAAAGTAATTTTTCTTAGCATATTCTTAATTGTCTGACCAATTTTATCACGAGTATTCGTATAAAAAGGCGTGTTACACGACCAACACCACTTTCTTCTTAAATCCACCTGAAAAGTCGGGAAATTCAACTTCTCAATATAGTGATAAGTGCATTTTATAATAATTCGTAATCAAAATTATTGAAGCTTAAAGTTGCAAAATAACGGCATCTTATGGGTTAATTACCCAATCAAATAAATGATTTATATCATTCCATTAAACAACAAACAGCTTTGTTTAGAATTTAGCTGTAAGTTATGCTGTTTGACGAGACTGTGCTTCTATGCCAATATGAAGATTTCAATTGATTTATTATTTGGTTTTTGTAGAGTGAATAGATGCGTCGGAGAAGTTTTGAATTAAATTTCGATTTTTTTTCATACAGTTTATTACGCATATGAAACTTTTACTCAGGGGTATCCAACAATAATATATCAGGGGTATCTAACAATAACTTTTACACTGAGAAAGGGTTAGCTTTTATGATCTTATTTTTAAAAATGTAAAAAACTAACACTACTGCTAATGGGCTACAAAAAGTCTCTCTATATTGTCACTTCTTATTGAATGCTCACATTTATTAGCCCTTTAGATTCCAAACCTTGAACTATTATCTAGGTCCCCGTCCATTTTTAATAGTTTCATAGTTTCCAAACTCTTTTTCATTAAATGTTCTTAATTTTTCATCTCCGTTGACAGTTTTCATATAAATGTTAGGGCAAAAACATATCACCTTACATAGCAAGGTTCAGACTTATCAAATAAAGTTAAGGCGGGTTGTTGATAAAATCTTTCCCTATTATAAAGGGTTATTATAGCGCAATATTGAAAACAAAAATGATTGTTATGTAAGTATTGATTCATAAAACTTTGCTAGAATATTCTTTAACGGGACACACTAAATAAGCAGAGTTCAGAGAAGGCAAAACAAGAAATTTGCAACTGGATCATCTATAAAACAACTTTAAATTTCGAATCGTATAAATGGCTTATAGTGTTTTACTGATTTAGATTTTGAATTTTTCCCAGGGTTATGTTTGTAGCTTGATAGCCGTAAAAACTGTCGCCCTGATGTCCCTAGGGGCAGGAAATCTTCGGCAGTACTTTTCTGTGTCTTTGTGGAGCTTTTCCACTTAAGGGTAAAACTGCATGTAAATTCCATGAAAATCTTTAATGTTTTCAGCTCAAAAAAGCCGGTAGGGAACTCTTATTTTTGTTCCTGTCAATGGGGTGAGATTTAATCCTGGCTAATTCATTTGAGCAGGCGCCCCAAGGGTTTGTGGTACAGGATACCACATTTCTTATAGGCGGGCGCCAAATCACAATTATAAAAGATGACATTACGTACAGAGTTTAACACAATTTTGAGCTTCATTAAGCCTTATGATCTCCCCTGCATTACCTTTGTCAATAGCACGATGCGAGTTTATGAATTTGCACTTTCGAAGATGGCAGAGTGATTTAAGCGATTTGGAATAACTCGCAGTGTAGACCCACGAAATCGAGGACGGTAAAAGTGTTAATTTAAAAGTCGTCCTCAGTCAGTCAGGATCTAGACAAATCAGAAGCTAACTGTCACCGGCATTGAAAAAAAAACACATACATAAACTCACTAATAGCACAACGGGAGTGATTTCATACGTTGGAGGAAATGAAAAATATCATTTTTGTAATATAATGCTGATATAATTGTGGCTGTGATGACTTCCGTGAAATTTGGACGACAAACGAGTACGGAGATAAAGAAAATAAGGAAATTGAATTCCTTTTTAGTGCAGGTGTTGCGATTATTGGTGATGTGATGAATAGACATCATAATGTCCAAATAAGATGGCCAATCAGAGGAAGAAAGACATCATATATGTAGAGAAGACCAAAGCTGAAAGATCACAAAGTCATTGGCGTTCTTTGGGTTTGGTACAGTAGTGGAAAAATGGTCCATATCGGTCCTTTTTACATCTTTTAACGTCGCTACCATTAGTTAGAACCACTGACCTTTATATACCCTGGACCAAGCTTCTCAATCCCAGCCAAGCAAAATCTTTGATCGGAGTTTTTTGAAAATTGGTACCCTAATGGTGGCACTACTCGATAGCGGTGTAAATGCATCGAGAGCGCTAGGTCTACTTTTCCTCAAATTCTCTTGATGATGTAGCGGCGTTAGACGTTAATTTTTAACATTGCAATGGCTTCTCCTCGGGTACCAATTCCAAAAAAACTCCAATCAAAGATGGCAGACATTGCTTGGTCCAGGGTTATATAAAGGTCAGTGGTTAGAACCCGAGAGAAAAGGGTCGATAAGGTAGCAATAACAAAACAGGAACTCCTCCAAATCAAAAGAGTAAATCTTTCATACTTTTGTTTTGGAAGAAACCTTGTTTTAAAGCGAAATATCAGAAGAGAAAAGCAAATTACTTAAAGGTTTTGTTTTTAAATAAGAGTGATACCGTTTGCTTATTCATCAATTTTAATTCGCAAGCTTTTTCACATTGGATTGACACGAATGTGGAGCAAGATTGGTCAGAAAGAGGAAATGAAAAACATTTTTTTTGCTTATATTATCAGCATAATAAAACAATAGCAAGACTCTGTCCTGATATGAAATATGTGTCTGATATGAAACGGGTACACTTATGTAGAAATAAAACCTAACATGTGTTATAACCAAGTGGAAGCAAACATCCACATAGACGAGGAAATAATAGAGAAGTTTTGACACAAAAATACGTGGTAAGCCGACAAAAAAGGATGTTATATAATAGCTAGCAACAACGAGAATAGAAATTAAACTAAGAAGGATTTTGAGGTAAAAAGATGACAATTTAAATAGCTTGCTCTATTTTGACAAATAATTGACAAGTACAAAAAGCTTTCTCTTTTGTTTTTTGATGAACGTTGTGTTGCTTTTGATAATACTGAATTTGAGAGTAGAATTTTTTTTAATAAGAGCTCCATATCTCCTATTTACTTGCATTACAAAAGTATTTTGAAAGCTTTTGTAGGTCATGTTGAGTCAGCTATAGTATATATTTTTTTGATTTTAATCAAATTAGTGGCCTACTAGTACTCATGTGCTGGTTATATGCTGGTTTTTTAAGCTTAGCATTTTATGATGTGTTGGACTCACTTTGAATTACGAAAGTATCGAAACTTGGCATTGTTTTAAAGGCATTCTTCTAATAAAGATTTAAACTTCAGATGCAAAATGGCAGACATCGGTTTGACTTTGATATATTCTTTTGTAGATTTTTTTCCATTGGGATTTACTTGTCCCTCAAACAGGAAGCTAAACTATTTCTAAAACAACTTGAATTTTTTTCTCCAAAATCAGAAACACAGTTTTTGTTGTATCTTGAGTGCACAGACTGCCTCGTTTTGAAACCATCACCAAAGTGACTAAATCCCTTGAGTCTTAATGTGTTACTTTTATAAATGGAATAAGCCTCCATAGAAATCCTATACAGGGTGTCCGGAAAAAAAGTATCAAGCATTATTTGAGTAGAAGGTTGTTGCGTGTGTTTAACAAAATGTAAGAAAATATATACCAACACAATATTATGATCGCAAGCCTTTACATAAATTATTTTGAGTGCAACGACTGCCTCGTTTTGAAACCATCACCAAAGTGATTAAATCCCTGAGTCTTCATGTATTACTTTTATACATTCTTATGAACTTCTTAGGGAATCAATTATCCATATTTTGAAAACGAGGTAAGCGTTGGTCGTGACGAAATTTATGAAAAGGTTTATTTGCTTGTTTTGGTCACTCCATGATAGGAATTTTGATCACGCGAACAAAAAATTAATAAGAAACATCTAGACCAACACACTCAACAGACGAGTTTTTTTGAGTTAGTTTGTTCAATTGAAATTCAATAAAAACAAAGTTTGATTTTTCCGTGTGACTAGGTAATCGATGCTGATCAATTTTTTAATACAATGATTCACATCGAAAAGTTGGACCATTAGGGTCAGAATTAGGGCATAATACTAAAAGCCCCGGTCAAACACTTTGGTTTAACGAGGCAACCTACGAGGCAACCAACAAGCCTCAAATACAAAAAAAATTATTTGAGGGGGGGAGGGGCGTTCTTTTAAAAACTTTTCCTTAAAGGAGGGGGCGTTTATTCGAGGGGGCGTTTATTCGAAGCAATACGGTAACAAAATAACAATTTTGAATTTTTGCAGATAATATATCAAAATAATAAAAAGATGAAGATATTCAAGAAGCGATCGTTGAAAGGAAAATATGACAACATTTCCACTGAACAATTATTCGACGACGACGTCATCGAAAACAAACGAGACCAAATAAACAAAACACCAACTCCACCGAGAGTAAACAAACAGAACAATATAAATAATAGTCAAGTCAACAACAACAACAACAACAAAAACATTGATGATACTAATGATTTGAAAGAGAATGACCAGATTCTCAATATGAAAAGATCTCAAATGAACAATACAACAAAAGATAGAGAAAACAATAAGGAAAACAATGAAACAAAAGATCAAGTCACTAGTATTATAGACAATCGTAAAATGACACTCTTGCAGCTTGCTTCCACTATAAAGAGCGCTGAACCAGATTTGATTCAAATTTGAAATAAATTTGAATTTTTGGAATTTTTAATTTTGGAGATCTACTGGTCAGGAGATTCTAAGGAGGTTGAGGATATTTAAACGACACTTCGTAGATAAAAAAACGCAAACCAGAGATAGATCAAGACACTGGAAAAGAGTTATACAACCGATTGAATAATAATTATGGGTGTTTTCAAAATACAGTGCAGTGGTTTTTTAATTCTTGTAATCTCAAACAATTTATTGGAGGAACTGTACACTTATTTTTATAAGAACCAGTAAAATTTTGCTGAGGCTCGGCTGTTCTTTTTTTTGACACTTTGAGCCTCACATTGTTCTTATCCTGTTTTTATTTATAGGGTGTAATTGAGGTATTTTAGACACGATACCAATTTTACTTTGACCCCTAAATTGCTTGAAATTGAGTAATTTCAGGCTCAGCATTGATCTTAAATTGTTCATATTTTTTGGCGATTTTGAGCCTCATTGTTCTTATAAAATTGTTCTTATAAAAAGAATGTTCTTCGGCTTACTTCTACCTACGGAACAATGTCTATCTATTGATATTTTTTATTGGTTTCCAAGCATACACACTATGCTATTCATAACAAGAAAGTATATATGAACATTTTGGCTTTAAGACCAATCACAGGACATTTGTAAGGCCTTATGGGCTTTGGATTGTGTAATTTCTTAGACAGGTTTAAGTTTCTTAGTTAGCTCATAAAATGCTTTTTAAGTTGAAGGTTAGGCCCTGAAATAGATTTCTTGGGGTTTTTACAAATCAGTAGTGGCTAATGAGAGAATCTTAAATGGTAGTAATTGAAATTTCAAGAGATTGGCACCTGGTAGTTTATAAAGGTATATTATAAATCTTGATATTGTAAAATTAAATTTTTAAAATATTATTTTGTATTTGAGTTTAAAAAAAGAAAAGATTTGTATTGCAATTTTAAAAACTTTAAAAACTAGAAATTTGCTCCCCAATAACATTTACAAGGTCTAATGCATTCAAAAGGGAATCTTCAATAGAGTTAAAGCTCTCTAATTCGATTTCCAAGTGTAATTGGATTTTCATCGAATGATTAAGCGTCGGGTTTCTTGTTGAAAGTACTTTTCAATATTATCGAATCATGGAGCGTATCGAATAATAGAACGCCGAAATAGAGAACGTCAACTATATACAAATCAAAACGGTAAAATGATGTCTAATAAAATGAAAGCCTTATTTTCATTGGATATTTCGGGTTTTTCCGGTTAAAACCAATAAAAATGTTGATAATAACATGGAAGTAAGTTTTAAAGGCTTTGTTTTTAAATGAGAGTAATATCGTTTGCTTACTCATCAATTTTAATTTACTAGCTTTTTTATGTTGAATTGACACGAATGTGGAGCAAACTTGGTCAGAAATAGGAAAAGAAAAATATTTTTTTGCTTATATCAGCACAATAAAACAATGAATATGAAAAAATAAAACCTTTAACACGAGAATTTAATAAGAAGAGAACCTGCCAAAAATGTTTTACTTGTTGTGTGGTACTTTTTAACTGAATGAAAGATTTCCAATTAATAAATTTTCTGTTATTTTCTGATACCTGACCGCGAAAGATAAACACCACGTGTTCAAAGAGCCAGACAAAAAAAGGAAAGTTTGCGATACTTCGTTTCATAAAGTTTTAGATTTTGAATGGAGATATTCGATTCGTACAACACAATTTGTAAAGGGTAAGTTTTCAAGAAACCTAGATAATTTTTCCACTTTCAAAATGGTCTAAATTTATTCATCTAGTTCAGAATATGACAGCTCACTAATAAAGCTCTGAGGAGGCGAGTCAATTTCCCAACGGAGAGAGATGGTGGTCACGCATTCAACTGGTTACTTCTTACCCCTATAGTACGAAAGTTGACCCGATCCACTCTCTTCTTAACAACTCCAGCGAGATACTCTGCAATATTTATGGATGAGAGCAGTTTTTACGACACTGTAATTATTGTTTTTGTTTTATCAAAAGATAATGAATACGTCATAAACGTTTGCACTCCCTCGTAAATTTTGCAGGGTATCTCGCTACGCATATGAGATGTTCTTAATGAAGTAAAAATTCTGGCAATACAGATTCAGATAATTCCCTGGCCTGGGATATTTCCCTCTTTCCCTATTTTTATCGGGTTTCCCTCCCTCTTCTTTGTGAATTCAATGAGTGATTCCACATTTTATTTTAAGTAAGTTTATCACAATTCAATCATTAATCGAAAAAATCAGAAAATCGTTAATGACTGAGGGTATCATAAAGCTGTTGCTATAATAATCTTATTCAGCTTTTAAAAAGGTAAACAAAATTTTAAGTCCTTGAAATTGAAGAAAAAAATAGAATGGTCTAAGCAAGATATTATCGAAACTAAAGCATCTTCAAAAAATATGTCAATTGATCTTTGTAGCTCAGCTCGGATTTCAATAACTAAATCACATATTGGTTATAGGTTTTAAGTAAAGCTGCAAATTTTAAATAAAGCTGCAAATTTTAAGCCTAGCTAGTCAGAATGAAACTAAATGAACCATTCGATTGTCATTATAAGTTCCTTCAAACTGAGAAACAAAGGATGCCACAATTAAATATTAATATTAGGTATAACATACTTTTTTTTATTTAAGGATACAAGCATGAACTCTTCAATCGTTACTACTTTGGCAATCAGTCTATTGGTAGTTTGTTGCACAGCCTGTGGACCCCAGGGCGGAACCCAACATGGTAACCGTAACGGTGGCGGACAAAACCCAAATTCAATGATGGGATTCTCATTACTTACACACAACGATGAATGTGTTTCACAACTCATGGCAAAGTACACTTCAATGGAGGCCTTTTGTGGGGACCAAAACTCGTGCCCAACGGCCAACAAGTGCCACAAAGTATGTTTGAATGCCAAAAGATTTGCATGCAATCTTGTCAATGAAGATGATGTTAATTCGATTAAAGACAGTTTCGATAAATGACTTTTGAAATACTTTTACATAAAATTTTGATGTTTTACTGTATCTTAATTAATTCCTTCCCGAATTATACAATAAATTTTTAACATTAAGAACTACTTACTTCAATTCTTGATATTCAATTAAATTGTCAAAAATGTTCATTTCGATTTGGTATGTTTGACACTTTATTAGCACTCCATGATTGCTTATTTTGAATGTTTTGGCCTATTTTACACCGGCCCTTTAAACTTTCGCCCTTTTCCCGCAACATGCAAACAAAATTAAAATGTTTTCCAAAGCCCCTCCCACAAAGCGAGTTTATATATTTGCACTTTTAAGGACTGTAAAGTGACTGAAGCGATTTGGAAAAATTCGCAGTTCTAACCCGCAACCGAGGACGCGAAAAATGCTGATTTACCATCGTCCTCAGCCAGTCAGGATGTAGACAAATTAGAACCTTAACGTCTCCGTCGCAGAAAAACACACATGCTTACATAAACTCCGCAATACTAGGGGTAAACAACTCAGCAATGTATGATATTATCATCCCCCTATGGAGATTTTAAATTTGGGCTAGCAGAGGACATGCATTATGTAAAATATATTTCTGGATCACCTTTTTTCCAAAGTTGAGGTCATTGTAATTAAAAATCTCAGAATATCATTATCATAAACCCTCAAACCATCTAATTATCCTTCAAAGATCAATTTACGTTTAGCTAGGGTCATCTTCCTATCTCACATTTTAAATCATTCGAGTAAAGAATAAGCAAAAAAGTCTGATATATCTAAACCAATAATCATATGTGCCTAAAACAGATCAGATTAGACATCTTAACTGGGGATTTGCCTATAGAGAAAAGCAGGCATATAACAAATAGGGTCAAAAATATGATTTCATCATCCCCTGTCCCGACAAAGATAAAAATGGATGCGATTGATTTGACAATCTCGATAATTTGTTTTAAAACCTTCTTATATCAAACCCATGCGGAAAATCGGCTGACAGACTTTAAAAACTTTTTAGATAGATTGTCATAGGAACATATCTACCATTTAAGTATTGAGTTGACGTTTAAAAAGATTAGATAACTTAGAATTCGACCTAGAGAGTAGATCCAAACTTTCTAAGCGATTTCGAATAAAAATTTCATAATTTCTGCCGAATGGTTTTAGATGGAGATAATGACCAAAAATTGAATTAGGTTGTAATATGATAAACAGCTGGTTAAGATTTTCATACTTACATTAAATTTTTAATTTTACATCATTTCATTAGATTTTCAAATAATTGCGTAAAGGCATATTGCGTTTTAAGTAAGATAAATGCTATGTGGTTTAATAAAAAAGGGTGTGAATCTCAATGGTTAACCAATGAAAAGACCTAAAAGAGACCACGTGATAAAAATATAATCTCATTGGTAAAAGACAAATCCCTATTCCCATTGAATCGACAAACCCAATCCAATCAAAAGTTTTGAAATATATAAAAATCATGGTATTTCAATTTACCGACCACTTACCATAAACGATAACTCGTTTTCAAATGAAAAAAAGCGTAGCCTGAGGATGGTCGGAAAAATGACTTTAAGAAAATTCAAATTTCGAGAGCCTGAGGTTGATAGTGGGTACTGTTGGCCCATGTTAGCCATGTCTTCGATTATCTATTTCCTCCTGTTCGGAACGTTTTATTCATATGGTGTTTGGCTTCCAAGAGTTATGGAAGAATTTAATTGCAATCAAGAACAAGCTGGTAAGTATAATATCTCTCCATTGTTGAAAAGATATTTCAGTCTGGTCTATTAGGAGGTTGAAAAGAAAAAGTAAGACTCAATGGCAATAGTGTGCAAAAATTTTAATCAAAACCTACCCCCTCCTTTAGTAGGCTGCCCACATCCCCTCTGATAAGTTTTGATATAGGGGATGCGAATCAGGCTCACAAAACCGTTCCGAACTTAGCAAAAAATCTGCTAACCAAAAAAAGAGTTGAATGATAGAGAACTTTGATTGACAGTTTGTCGTCTTTTGTTATCTTGAGAGTTTTGTTTGCTAATTCAATTAATTTCGATAAACAAAAAGAAATAGAGGGAGTTTCTAAACATCGACCAGAAATGGCGACCACGACCAGCGACCACGACCGGCGACCAGATAAATTTGGGTTATCGAGTTTACCTGCTTTCTCCACCGTAGAGAACATCCAAATCGAGCCCTGATGTGGTTTTCAAATGAACCACTGAGCACGTGGCTGAGACTTTTGACGTTACCAGTCATTTTCTAGACAAAGTGACACTTTTTGACAACAATATTGACAGGGCAATTAAGTGTGATGCCTGTAAACTTTATTACACCAAATATTTTAATTGTACCGAATGAGATGCCTTTAGTATGAATAGATAGAAATCGTCAGTAGGAAAATGCTGGGAAGGCCAGTTTTAGAGATATCAATCTCATCAATTACTCTATTGTCCTTATATTGTCAAAATGACTTATTTAGACGAAATAATGATCTGATGATCAAATATAAAGCTTCCTAAATAAATTCCAGCACAAATTTTGCCACTAATTAATTTGATGCCGAAAATACAAAAGGATAGAAATTGACACACTATTCAAGCTCCAAGAGCGGTGAAATGGCTGCACTACACGTTTTACACATGGCTTTGTAGTCACTGTAGGTGAGACAGGGGTGAGCTTACTCTTCAATTCGATAAATAAATGATCATAAGAGAAAGACTCTACGGTGGAGAAAGAGGAAAAACTCGATAACCCAAATTTATCTGGTCGCCGGTCGTGGTCGCTGGTCGTGGTCGCCATTTCTGGTCGATGTTTAGAAACTCCCAGAAATAGAGGAGAAAGAGAGATTTCTAGCCATATGTTCTTTTTATTTGAATCTTTATTTGATTTCTATTTACGTCATCAAATAACTCAAACAATACACATCGAGTTTTTTGAAAAATACAAGTCGCCAAAATTCTGCAAAATACATAGCTATTAGGTAATTTTCTCGGAAGCGATATCAGAGCCTGATTCGCATCCCCTATATCAAAACTAATTTGGGGATGCATGCAGCCTACTCCTTTAGAAATCCTCTTTCTCTTCAATTCATGATAATCGTAATGTAATCTTTGCGCTGGTAAGAATGAAATCTCCTTCCTCATATCTTGGAAAGATATCATAAAGAGAGACGGCCTAGAACGTTATTATATAAAGTAACCTATAATTTCTTTCTGTCTTTCTGCCTGTCTATCTAGAGAAAAGGCTGCTTAGTAAAACGTGCGGTTAAGATTGAAAGTGAAAGTGAACCATTAACAAAATTGAATTTCTTAATAGCTTTTAAACAAATTTTGATTTTCTTTCTCAGCCTGGGTTGGGTCAATAGCCAGCGGTTTGCTGGTACTTCTGGACTTGCCCTCCGATCTTGCTTGTTACCATTTCGGTGTGTTTGCGATGTCAATCGTTGGTTCAATACTATGTGGTGTTGGAATCATCGTGTCGTCATATCTTCAAAACATCTACCATCTTTATTTATCGTTTGGTGTGTTGTTAGGCATTGGTTCCGCCCTTCTTTACACGCCCACTTTGGTAATGGTAGGGCGATGGTTCGACAGATACCAAGCCCCAGCTACAACACTTATGATGATCGGTGCTCCTATAGGATCTCTTATATTCAATCCACTGATGGAGAAAATCATGGAGAATTATAGCCTAAGGGATGTGATGAATGTGTATGGAATCATGTTCCTGGCAATCACTTTCATTTGCTCATTTGGTTATATGCCGTTCAGCCCGATGTTTATAGAGAAATATGAGACTTTAGAAGAGGATACAAATGGAACAGAGGCTAAAGAAGAGGTCACAGAAATCGAAAGTGGATTCGAATTCAGAGCTTCTTTGTTCAAAAATAAATCATATTTGTTGTTCTGCGCATGTCGATTTTTCGCCATTTTTGCATATTATGTTCCGCTATTTCATCTTGTAAGTGTTCTTGTTTCCATGTTTTATTTTACAACTTTTATAAACTTTAATTCAGCCTCTGATGGTTTGATGTGCAAACGAGTTCTTGAATTCATATTGAGCGACTGACGACTGACTCAAGTACTTTGAGACCGTATGAATCGATATGATTGGTTTAAATTACTTCTGGCTTCAATCAGTGTCTTAGCCCAGTGATCGTATTTAAAAGGTAGAGAATTTGGTCCCAGTGCGCAGCAATTAAGTATAAGAAGCAAGGATAAGTTCAGGGAGATCCAGGGAGAAAGGGTGGTGCCCTCCCATACCTTAGGCTATAGCTTACGAATAAGGAGCCTTCGGGTCAGCTCCGACAGGGGGGGGTCCATGTACAAAACAGCGGCATGTATTAGTAATTTGTAGCAAATTTCGATTCTAAACACCCACCCACCCCTATAGTACAAAATGTACAAAATACTATCCAGCAAACTCCCAAAAACACCCCAACACCCCCTATATTTTACAATATACTATCCAGTACTATCCAGCAAACTCCCAAATACACCCTGACACCCCCTGTATAATACAATATACTGTCAAGCAAACTGCCAAATATACCCCAACACCCCCTTACATAGTACAATATACTATCCAGAAAACTACCAAATATACCACTACACCCCTTCATAAAATAAAAATTTTAAGTCAAAAAACTTGAAACTTTGGGGCAAGTTTTTTATTCTTCCCATTTCTCGAAAATTGACAAAAACAATTGAGAATTTAAAAAAAATTTTGACAAAAATCTAAAATAAATCACAATTTGATTTGATTTTGGCTTTTTAGTACACAAATAATAAGCAGAAAATCCGAAATTTGACCCTGACACCCCCTGTATAGTACACGTATACTAAACAGTAAATGAGAAATTTGACCCCTGACACCCCCATGTAAAGTACACAAGTACTAAATAGCAAAAAAATTTTGAAAACACCGACCCCCCCCCCCCCATGATACATGCCGCTTTTTTGTACTTGGACCCCCCCCCCTGGCTCCGACTGGGGTCGCAGACATACCTTTTTACCCGGCACTGCTTTAAACCGAAAAAAAATCATCATATGGAAATGGCTAGTCGTGTTATAATTATTTTCTGTTTGCTTATAGATCAAATATGCTATTTCACTGGGCATCAGTGGCTCAACAGCCAGTCTCATGTTAACAGCTTGGTCAGCAAGCAATCTATTTGGTCGTCTAGCCTTTGGAAGCTTTATATCCCGTTATCGCGATAAAGTCCTCATCACATATCAAATAGCGATGTTTCTAAGCGGAGTGGTCAGCATTGGAGCTTATTTTGCCGACAATACATGGAGTTTGTTTCTCTATTGTTGTATTTATGGAATGTTGGATGGTTCGAATATTGGATTAGCCAGTCTGGTGACGATTGATTTGACAAGTCCACTTGATTTAGGAGCAGCTTGGGGTATACAACAAACGATCAATGGAATTCCAACCATTGCTGGTCCTGTTCTGATTGGTAAATATTTGTTTGTTGATAAATCGTCTTTGCGAATCAAAGAATTATATCCAAAATGACGCACTATTAATTAGTTGCTTTATAAAAGATCCAACTTCCGGAGTCAAACAGGAGGGCGGGGAGTCGGTACTTAAGTCTCAGACATCATGTTGATTAGTTATGTGGTGGCATACCCAAAAAAGTCCTTTTAATACCGTGGGGTACTAGATTACCAAAAAAGTGGTATCCAATATTCAAATTTCATTTTTAGAAAGGGTATAACTTCTCTAAAATGGGGTGATGGTATGGAAAAAAACTCAAACCCCTTATATGTCTAAGTTTCAGTACTGACCCCCACCCCCGAGTCAAATCTTTTTTTACTTTAGACATTTGAACCATACCACAAGGTACAAAATACGCAAGACCTTGACTAAGATAACGGTTGAATTTCAAACACTTTAGGTGCAATGAACGATGCGAAGGTATTGAGTGCGAATTACATGTTCGTTTTTACTGGTGGTACATTCATCCTTGGAAGTATTTTCATGAACTTTGCACGCGTGTTACGAAACCGTGAGAAATATGTTGTTGAGGACAAAACACCATTTGATGAAGAAGTTACTGAACTTGCTGAAATAAGACCAAGAGCTGCAGCTTCCATTGTAAGCATAATTATTGTTAACTGCACACTTTTCTGTTACAGTAGACTCTCCATACTTAAGGCCAGTCTCCACTTGCGCGCGCTGCGATAGCTCCTTTTGGCTTCATTCCTTTTTTGCTTGGAAAAAAAATTACGTCATAAAAATGTAGCGCGCGCTCAAAAAATAAGTTGAACACATTTCAACTTTTTGCAACTGTTACGTCAGATCGCGTTAATGGAATTACTTCATTTTTCTTTTGACGTGGTAGCTTTGCTCGAAAAAGTGCGATCGCAGCGCGCGCAAGTGGAGAACGGTCTTTAGAATTCATGATATGCACCATTGTATCAATGTCTTCTAACATTAAATCACGGACCCAACAGCTGATTGGATGCAAGTGACGTATTGACTGATGGGTCTATGGTGTAATGTCGAATGTCTTCAAATCGCATCCTTAAAAAACTTGAACACTTTGAATGAAAAACTCTCACAAACGACTCCTTATTATGCTCTATAAACTCGACATAATTTTAACTCAAAATTTTGACTTCCCTGTGATTCTACAAGTCTTTACTTTCAAACTTTTTAACTGAAAATCTTTTCTTCAATTTAGATTCCACGTAAAGCGAGTACAGCATTTGGACCGAAGAAAATTTCAGGCGAGGTAAGCGTTTAAGATTCTCAAGTACTGGTCGAGATTTAAATATACAGTCAACTCTCTCTCTCTCTAATTCGAACCTTTATTATTTGAATCTCTCTGTAATTCAAACTAAAGCATTAGCCCGCAAAGCTGGAAAGTCAAAACCTCTCCGTAATTCGAATTTTTCACTTATTCGAAGAAAATTCTTGGACCCTTGAAATCGAATTAGAGAGTGAACTGTACCTCGAATAGCAACCGATATTGATCTAATGGGTTGAAATGAAAAAGAAAATTATTTTCTTATGTGGAAGATCAAAATCAAAATCCAGCTAAAATCTTCTTATTTTGTTTATACAGATGCGGAGAAAGACAGCTGCAGGCATTGTCACTGTTAAACAAGGTGGTAGACCAAAGAGATTATCACTACCTGATCAGGTAAAGCAAACTGCATCATTTACATCTTTCACGTGATTCTTACATAGGAAGTGAAAAGGAAAATCTAAGTGTTACAAAATTACTTCTCTCATAACCTAGGCTTCAGAAATTTCGGAGATTTTATATTCAAAGTAAGAATCAAAGAGCTATTATAGTTTCTATGAATCCTGATCCCCCCCAAAGAAATAAACGAACTATATATTAGTGGTGTTTTAAGGCATATGAAGTTCTACAAGCCAATGATCCAAATCTCAAATAATTTGACCGTGAAAAACCTGCGAAAACGATCGAACTATACTTAATCTCAGATAATCAATAATGTCGCATAAACAAACATAAACAAAGATATTACATGTAAAATACCAACTCTATTTATTCTACTAGGATACTGATATGAAATCAAGTGAATTCCAAAGACCGATGAAAATGCGAAGTCAAACAGTAATGACACCAAAGACAGAATATTCTTTTGAGAATCAATCATATTCTTCTGATTGTCAAGATGAGGTTGAGAACAAACATAGAACATTTTCAATAAAAGAGGAAATTGAAGATCCAGAGAACGTAGAGGAAGAACTTTCTCAAAGTGAAGCAAAAACAATGGAATAATATTCACGCCAACTGCAAGGATGTGACTCCTTTTTTGCAAAGTAAAAGGTCCTATTGATTAACATTATTCACACTTTTTAACGCCTTCACCTCATTGGCGAAATCAGTTTAATTTAAGGCAACTTTGAGCAATATCAAAGTTTCTATTGTGCGAATGCAACGCTAGTTTGTCTTTCATTAGTTACGAAATCTTTGTTATCCAAACTTTGAAACTAGGCCGTGGCCAGTGGATTGCTAAAGTTTCAAAAATAAAGAAAAAATTCAAAATGTCCGTGACCAACTTTTTGATATGTTTCTTAGTCAAGTTGAGGGTGCTGATTCCGAATTTGAATGTTACCAAGCTTGTAAACCCGCAGTTTTTTGAGCAAAAAAATGTATTACATTAAATTCTCAACTTTTATATTTCATTTGAAATCTGAATTTTTAGATCTTACAATTTTGCCTGAAAACCCAAAAATCGCAAATTACGCAAAAACTGCGGGTTTACAAGCTTGGTAACATTCAAATTCGGAATCAGCACCTTCAAATTGACTAGGAAACATATCAAAAAGTTGGTCCAAACCAGGGCAGGAACTGTTCAAGCTTTGAGCATTATGTTAACGGAGGTGTCGAGAGCGCTTTTTGTTTATAAGCCCTGGTTAAAAGCAAACCACCTCAGTGCCATAGCCACTTTGAAAAAGGTGTAAATTTCGTCAATATTTGATTTATTTGCTTTAATCTCTTCCCTCTTTTTACCACTTTTACGTTGAGCCGACGTGTGCCACAGAACGAAATAACTAACTAACGCACTAACTATGTAAGAAGATAGTCTTATGATTTGAAAATATACTAATATGCACGCGATTTCTACTTGCCTTTTGCTGAAAATTGACTTTCGGAGAGGCAGTTTTAGAAAAATCTTGAATTTTTTGAATTTTTTCTTTATTTTTGAAACTTTAACAATCCACTGTCCACGGCCTACTTTAAAGGAAATTGTTGAGCATACTTTCTTTCTATACATTTCATTAATCTATAACTTGTCTTTTACTATATTAATCTTGTACATAAGGGATGTAACATTTAAATATCCTCATCAATTATTATCTTCAAAAAATACTCCAGTTCTCGTGGAATCAGAATCAAATTCTGAATGCTCCAACTCAGGAAGAAGATCTGCTTCAATTTATCAGAGAAAATATTAATTAAAATCCTATTGACATTGGGCTTTTTCAGAAAAAAATTGCATGGTGGTCCTGTATGGGGGAGTTCAGGATATCAAACACACATACACATATTACAGTACACATCAAATTGAAGATGAAGTAAGCCAAACTATGCATTAAGGCTCGGGGACACGAGAAACTATGGTACACACACTTTTTTCTTGTGTTGGTGGGATGGAGCATGTTGCATTGCACCAACGCGAAAAAAACTTCTCTTGTACCCCCAAGCCTTTAGTGTCAAGTTCGGCGAAAGTCTCCGAAAAAAAAAATCATGAATATTGATGAAGCGTACTGATGACCTTAATAATCTCTAATTATAAATAACGAACATTGCATTAACCGTATTTACTTTTCTATTGTAAACAGGTGATTAAAATGTTCGTCTTGACATAATCTAAATCAATTACTTACCTTATTACACGAATATTACTAGGAGAGTATTTAACAGCCTTGACATTTGCACGGTCTGAAATTAACACGAATTTTTCTGCTTTTTCAAGGAAACAGCGGCTGGTTTTAATTAAGGGGGTTTTTATGAACATGAAATTTTTCAATTCGTGTCACCAATAAAATGTCTAATAATATTCGTGTAATAGTATCTCCAAAAGTAGGCGTTTTTATAAGGGCGTTTTCAAAGCTTTAAGAGAAAATCATTGCGTTCATTAGAAACTGTTGAAGATTTTACCATAATTGGAATCGAAAGAAGAAGAAAAAATCCTACAACCTTGAACAACAGAAAAAATATTGCAGAGGCATAGAAAATATAAAACAGGGCAGGAACTTTTATGATTTATGATTTTTGACAAAGATTTCTTGAACAGAAAAAAGGATTTGGTAGATTTATTAACGATTATATGCGTATTTTTAATGCTCAGAGCAATGTCTCCCATTATCATCAGTTTAGATTGCAAAGGGTGATAATTCTAAGCGAGCAGCTGCGGTGAGATTAAAATCGTTTAATCAAAATGAGTTTATCTTTAACGAATAATGGTTTTTGCATAAGTGCATTTTTGCAGTAGGTCAATTTATTTTACTCCCCCCCCCTCCTCAGTTAAGTTTTTTGCATTTTATTGGTCAAAAGGCATCACGTGGAGGCAGGATATATCTCGTACCCCCTCCCCCTACGTTGCAGTTGGACGAAGCAATGAGTGCGTCGATCGAATGTTTCGGTTTTCAATTCGAATGTTTTGATTTTGCTTCTTGTTGTGATCAGAAAGAAATTGAGGTGTAGAAAAATACTTCGATAAAAATTTAATTTTTGGTTTTTACTTCTATTTTTCTTTATTTTATGCTGTACTTGGATCAGGGGGGATCGGTAGTAAAATCTCAGACATAATGACGTTTACTACGGTGGTGGTGTGACGAAAAATCGAAAAAAAAATTTACTATGTGTTAAATTTTGAAATATTTTTACTACCTGGGTAGTTTTTTATAATTCTTTTAATTTTTTGGATGACTTTTCTGAAAAAAATCTGAAAATTGTTATAATTTGAAAGAATTATCTGTCGGAAATTCTCGAAATTTTTTGTTGATATAAAAAAGGTTTTTAATTCTAAGGGCAAAACATTAGATTTTGCACTAAGTGAAAAATGTGTCACAGAAATAATCATTTTTTAGCTTTTTTTGTAAAATAAGTCCGAAAAGCAACCAAAAAACAGGTGGTCTCCATGACAAATTGTCCCAAAAACTTTTACTACCAGGGTAGTAAAATACCTCTTCCAAGAGTCTGGGTGGTGGTATGTAAAAATTCGAAAAAATCCTTTTACTACTCATATATGTCTGAGATTTTACTAACGACCCCCCCCTGCTTGGATTCATTTTAACAGCTTTTGGCTTTGCTTGTTTTTTTTTTCTTCAGGTAAGTGTGTGGTGGGTGGAGTGTAAGGTGGAGCTTTAGTTTGTGTATCAAAAACTTTAAGAGGATAAATTCGTTGCACGGTCGTCTCAAGGAAGGATACGGGATATACAGGGTCAGTAAAAACCGTTTTGGTGGCGAAGATTCCCGTATCCCACCTCGAGAAGACCATGTATCTAATAGTATGCAAGTGAGACAGGAAATTATTAACATTCGTTTCTACACAAATGTTTTTGTGTGAAAAACAAAGAAATATATATATAAATAAATATATGAAAATCTACAATATACGGCATATTTCCGTCATTTTCGGCCGGAAAAAATTTCTTTACAAATATCCGACTTTAATACAAAAGTGTCAAAAAACCGAATTTTCCGGCATATTTCATGCATTTTTTGCTGGAAAATATTTCTTTTCAAAAATCAGGCTCCTTCACATTTACGGTATTGCCGTTTCGCATCAGTGTGCAACTCGAGAAATTCAAGAGAAACCGTTTTTCCAGCGATTCTCGGCTATTCCGGTGATTTTTAGAAAGTTCCGACTTCAAAAATTAGCTTCGTTGAATCCCCCCCAGTAAATTCCCCCTGGTGAATTCCCACCCGGTGAATTCCCAGCCGGTGAATTCCCACTCATTATTTTCATATGTGTTTTTAAGTTTTGAGTAACATTGAAGTCCGGTGAATTAATTAATGCGAAATAGCGTTTCAAATGATCTTTTCCTTTTCTTTCAAATCATGTTATTTTCTCTCTTGTCGAGACTGAAATAATACGGTGTATGATTATAATAATGAGGCACTATTGATTCTAATAATCTTGTTTTACTTTATTGCATGTCTTTTTTTATTGCATTCTAGCAACTGGTTTGCGTTTGGGCGCCTTATTTATAAGTAACAGAATAATGTTAAATATGGGAATGCAAATTCCTAATTTATGCCCTCGAGTCCAAAAAATAAATATTTAGGACTTACACCTCCAAAATGAGCAATATCTTATTAATGCAAACGATTGAATTTTTCAAGTTTTTGCGGAATTTAATTTTGCGAAAAAGGGCAAAATTCGCATTAATCAGTTCTCGCATTAATTCATTCCCTTGTATCTCTAAGGGTCATGTTTTCGCCTATTTGCCCTTTTTTGGTTGCTTTAAGGGCAGAAAGGTTAGGAAAGTTTGTCTCTCGGAGCGTAATTTATTCGCCTATTTTGACTTATACCTCGGACTTTACATTATCTATTTATAATCGTGCAAAAGGCGAAATTTTCGATTATGAGTCGTCTTGTCTATCATTCTTTTTGGTAAGTTTTGATGATTTTTTATTAAAATACAGGTACATAGGTGGGAATTCACCAGGTGGGAATTTTCCGGGTGGGAATTTTCCGGTGGGGAATTCACCAGGGGGAATTTACTGGGGGGATTGCCCGGACACCTGCTTGATGATGGGTATTGTTATTGATAATGTTTTTTGTGAAAAAAAAAACAAAGAAATACTAGGAGATAGAGTCTATTGATAACCTGCAAACACGGCCATTTCCGGTATATTTCCGGAATTTTCGGCCGGAAATTTTTTTTTTCGAAAATCATTTTAGGCATTACCATTTTGCATAATTTTGCAAAACAATCAGAAAAAGCGAATGAGTCAATCCTGAGAAAAGTTTGCATCAGGACGGACGGAAGGACACAGGCTAATCTAAAGGACCTCCGAGGCTTTCTTGTTCCTTCTGGATTTTATCCCTTAGTTTTACTTAGCATAAACTGATGCAATATCTTATTTGAAATAAATGTGGGTTAAAAGCTAACCACAATCACTTTATCCCTCTGAGGTTATTGCAGCAATTGCTATTCCAGCTATTCATAGTCTTTGTAATCGTAATATATGTCGATCTTTAAAACAAAAGTTATTATTATCATTATCGTATAAATACCATTATATATCGTTATATAGAGACAGTTGTTATTTGGTATTGTATGTAGCAAAATCATGTAAGTGATTATATATATTTTGCTAGGGACCGCCCTTAGGGTGATCCTTTTGGAAGTATGATTCAATATACAGGGTGTCCCTAATTAAAGTATCGAGTTTGAACATGCGATTGAGTAGAAAAGTTTGTGTGTGTTATCGCTAAAATATAAGAACGTTCTCCATCACACTTATTACAAAAGGTAGTTACAACGTATAAATTAATCGTAATGACAAAGAAAAAAGAGGGAGAGCTTAAAATACAATTTTGTGAACACGCACATAAAACTTTCTACTCATAGTTGTGTTTCGACTCGATACTTTAATTAGGGACACCCTGTACAGAATATCACTCGTATTTAGCAATTACAATTCTCATTTTCTTGTTTGAATGTTTGAACCTTTATTTCTGACAAGTTTTGTACAATTCATAGTGTTCGATTGAGTCTCCCTTTTCTGCGTCCCTTAGTTACTCTGTTTGGAAATCCTGGTTGGTCAAGAAATCCTTCTTTAAGGAAAGTTAGTTCAACTGGGTCGACTCGGATTGATAAGTTATATTATTTACATAACTTAGAGTGGTATGTCATTAGACAGTGCTCATTCCTTTCAGTTCACTCGTGACTCCAATCATCTAAGACATATGATAAGCGGTGTGGACCTCCGACAATACATAATTATAGTCACTAGAAAATACCCTTTACGTGAGTTAAAATGCACTGTAAATATTGGTTAAATTGGCATGCGTGTGTTGAAAAGGTTTTTTTAGGGCTTTACCCGCTGTTGATTAAGATTAAATTATATTAAATTATTTATTATATTTAAAATACTCCTTCTTGTATTTTCTCAGACATGGGCCCTCTAGATTATCAGCCATCTTTAACTTCTTCTCAAATAAACTCTCTCCAAAGGAATTTTCTACTTCGAAAGTAGATAATAATTCGAATTTAGAATAATTTAAGCGTACAAACTTTCGCGATTTTCGCGAATTTTGGCCTATTTTCGCGAAAGTATTAAATGTCTTTGAAAATTCTTAACAAGGTAATTTGCGAAAGTTTATGCTCGCGAAAAATTCTCAAAAAAATTAAAAATCTATAAAACCTCGAAATCGTAATACTTTAACCGGATTAACTTTCGCAAGATTAAATTTCGCGACTTCGTGAATTTTTGACATTTCCGCGAAATTAAAACTCGCGAAATGCGTGAGATTCCTGACTCGAGAAATTAAATCCACAACAAAGTTTTCACAATCGCATTTTCGGCGGAGAAACCAGTCCAAAGTCTCCATTTGTGGCTATTTTTCAGCTGTTTGCAGGCTTATTTGCGAAATTAAATCCACGCGAGATTTTTCAAAACTCTGACTCGTGAAATTAAATCTAGAAAATTTTATCTCGCGATTAAAGTAAATATCAAATTTTTGACATGTATTTATCCTTTAATAACTTTTTAAAGTCGAAGAGCAACCGTCTTTAGCGGATTTAAGAAATATTTTTCATATTTAAGGCGATTTTCATTCAAAAATTCTCATTTTTATCCAACAATTCGCGAAAGTTTATGCTCGCGAAAAACACTTTTTCCTCAAATTCGCGGAAGTAAATGTCACAAATTTCGCGATTTTTTGACCTCGCGAAAGTTTCTGCTCGCGAAAGTTGACACAACGATGACACACTCCTCCTCCCTTCTAGATTTACGGATCATTTTTTGGAATAGCTATACGCTATCCTAACATCAGAGAAAACCCACCATCACTTAATTACTCTAAATCATGCATTATTTGGATAAAAAATCATAACAAATGAATTGAAAACCTGGTGAAATTATAAATTAAGCGTCGAATGACGTACTAAATAGACGCATATTTAATAAGATGTCATTACAAGATAATCAAGAGGAAAATGAAAATACACAGCCAGTCTAAAACCACCCATACTTTAATAAGAAATAGATCAATTATGTAACGACTTTTAAATTTTCAAAGCAAATCCTCGTGGATATGAGTAGTCCGAATTGAGGATAATATATAAAAGTATTTCATTCAAAAAAGTGCATAATTATGACATTAACTTTTCGAGAAAATTAGAAATGCTATTAAAATAATTTTTAAGCGTTTCAAAAAAAATAAAATCCGAAAGCAATACAATCTTTGCAACCTTTTTCTCATGATGTATATAATATTTGGAGTTGAAAGATGAAATTTGGATCTTTGTAGAAAAACTCTTTATTCTATAGAAAAGCTTAAATTATAGTTTATAAAAACGTCAAAAAGGGTCAAAATTTTCGAAATTCAGTCTCTTAAAGGATCGGTTTTTGAACGTTGACTCGCACATACCCTTCACCTCGCAGACCCAATAAAAGTAGCCTCCTAAAAAGGAAAACAATAAGTGAATTGTTGGAAATAGAAACGGACAAACAATCAAACACAATTTGAGGGAATTTCGAAATACAGATAGCTGTCCAAAAAACCATAATTACGCTCATAAAATACATTTTAATCGTTGTTTTTTAATTCGTTCGTTCTTTGGGTGGTAATCAGAAAAAAAGTAATTAAAATAATACTTAAATGGTTTAAATAGGGTTCTAAATCCAGCATAATTGGGTATAAGTAGGCCATACAATCAGCATAAACCGACACTTATCTCCAAATGAAACTAGTCTCCAAACTACAGTACAGAATCAGAAAAATCCAACAAAAAATATAACATTTAGAATCCGAAAAATAAGAAAATGGTATTCAAATTCAAAGAGCCAATTGTGGACAAAGGATTATGTTGGTTAATGTTAGCTATGGTCTTTACCATATACTTCGTTCTGATTGGGACATTTTTTTCCTATGGTGTTTGGCTGCCAAGAGTTATGGAAGAATTTAATTGTAATCAAGAACAAGCTGGTAAGAATGATATCTCTTTATTGTTAGAAAGATATTTCAGATATTTGGTCTATAAAGTAAGTAGTAAGTTTGTGAGCGCAGTCGAGGGCGAAGGCTCCCTTTTCTCTAGCTGTCTACGCAAATCTAGGGGAGGGTGCTACTCCTTCCCTTGTATTACTCCACTTACCTTTGATCCGTCTCCTTAATTGTTGAACATCAAGCAGAGAGGCATCACGAGTACTACTTTGGGAATCTTTGGTATGACCCGGCTGGGGGTTGAACCCAATGAAGTATAAGCCCGAAGGGCTAGAAGTCAATCTCTTTGGTAGGATTTGAAGCCAACAAATCCTACCAAAGTTGCGCGGCCTTGAGCCTCCCGCCTGGTTTTTACACAAATGATTGAAACTAAAATTTACCGCTTAATTTCGAAAAATATATCACTCAAAAACAAAGGAATTGCTAGATTCAATCCGTCATCAAAAATACGGCGCATATTTTAAGGCTTCAATTTTTCTTGTCTGAGAAAGGTTAGAGATTGACCTCTAGCCCTTCGGGCTTGAAACTCAATGGTTGAACCCACAACCTTGCACACCGTAGCTCAACCTTCATGCTACGGCCGCTAGCATGAAAGATATAAAGGTTATTCAAAAATCTTAAGCAAAATCCACCCCCTCCTTTATAGATGTCCCTCCTTTGTAGATGCACTTTCTCTTTAATGCACTCATCTTTTTAGAAATCTAACCCTCCTTGGATGAACTAGCGTAAATCTGTGAAGGGTTCAGTAATTTAAAACCACAGTTTCCATAATAATTAATAAACGCAACTGGAAAATCCTCAGTTTAGTATAATCACCATTTGTCATTAAAGTTGAGAGGCATTCTTAGTTACTCTCGGGTACCTAATAGCCGCCCCCCCCCCCCCCGCGCTTATTAATTTTTGGGAAAATGTTTTTGAAAGTTCCCTTTTTTGTCTTAATTCTGCTGTATTAGCCTCCTTTTCAAACATTTTCCACCCAGGACATTTTTATTCCAAACCCCCCGCTTATTAAATTTTGAGATTTTTTTCAACCCCCCGGCTATTAGGTACCCGAGAGTACAAGATTACTTCCATTTTACAATTAATTTATGTGGTAAGGATAGCACTTAGTCAGTCAATTTCTATTTCTACATCCTCGCAAGAGCCCCCATAGATATCATGCATATCTTTGAAAAATTCCAAATCACGCATCACGACTCAAATCACGATCACGTTTTGACCCCTGATCACGCAAAAAAATTCCAAATCACGTAATCACGCTAGAAAAGAGTCCCTAACACGTCATCACGCAAACGGCTTGGGGGGCCTTTCGCAACACAAGAAAGGGTTGGATTAGCAAAAGAAAATCCTTATACTTAGCTGACCTTTCAAAATGAAAGTCCTAAATTTTCTAAGATAAAGAAATTCATTCATTTTATTAAGCTTTCACTGAAAGATTTTAAAGCTGCTATTTTACGTTTGTAAAAAGTGTGAACATACCATGCAGGGGGCGGGGTACAGAGGCAGGGTACTAACCCATAGGGTACTAACTTGATTTTTTACGAAAATTTTGTTTAGTACCACCCACCCATATTTAGTACCGGGTACTACTTCATTTTTGCTGTAAAAAATAGAGACACCAACCCTAAAATCTTAAATTTTACAGATTAGACCAAGAGAGGGGTACTATTGTTCGTTTTTCAGACTGAAAATTGACAGATAATTCAAGCAAACTATCAATGATGGAGTCAGAAGCTTTTGTCCTTTGATTTTCATCGCACACTTCTTAACCATTTTGGAAGTTTTGTCTTCAAAAAAATCAAAAAATTTCTCAAAAGAGTAAAAAGAATTGTCGATTAAAAAAGATTTCAAATAAAAAAAATCAATATTTGGAAAAAGTCAAAATATTTCAACAAACTACTTTTTTTATTGAAAAACAGCAAAATTCTGTGAAAAAGTACCCAAATAGTATCCTGTACTTGCTTGAAGAGTGAAAAATATACACCCCCACCCCCAAAGTAGTACCGGGTACTAACTTTTTTGAAATGCAAAAATAGACACCACCACCTGGCTATGGGTCAGTACCCTGTGTCTGTAACCCCACCCTGTACCATGAGGTTTCAAAGAATATTAAAGCTAACAAGTGACTTATATGGACATACCTGACATATCAACAGAAAACATGAAATTTATAATAAACAAGACGTCAAACAATCTCGGAAAACCACTTTTTATTACCGGATCGGTCGACCGGAAAAAATGTTTTTCTTGTTATCATGAAAATTTGACCCCATTACATTTTGGAATTACTATTTTGCTTCATTGTGCAAAAAATCTACATAATCCTATTAGCTAATATCGAGAAAAGCTAATAACGAACGAATGAACGAACAAGCACTGGTTAATTTATTGGTAGGTCCAAAAACTATTTCAAAATCAGACAGAAGATTTCCATACGGATTAGCGATACAACCCTGTATATCATCAACCTCAACCAAGTGTAACAGTGAACTCTCCAGAAAATACAATGACTCTCTCGACAATTTGGCAAGGGATAAGAATTTTCTTTAAATTAGAGAAGGTTCGAATTACAGAGAGTAATTCAAACCACTTTCCACCTGAGGGGACCAATTTTTTAGTTCGAGTTACAGAAATACTTAAATAATAGAGTTTCGAATTAGAGAGGGTAATCCTACAATTAGAAAAGAAGATCTGATGTAAGTCTAACTCTCTTTATTAACCCAAGTAAAAATTCTGTATGTAGACTTTGAGTATCAGTGCACCAATAAGCCAAAACAAAACAACAAGCCTGTAAACCTTTGTGTTCAATTTTTAGCCTGGGTTGCTTCGATTGCAACTGGTCTACTTGTACTATTGGCACTACCTTCAGACCTGGCATGTCATTACTTTGGTGTATTCAACATGTCAATATGCGGATCATTGTTGTGTGGCATTGGCATGATCATATCATCTTATCTCCAGAACATTTATCATCTCTATTTATCATTTGGGGTTTTGATGGGGATTGGCTCCTCATTATTGTATACACCAACCTTGGTGATGATGGGTAGATGGTTCCACAAATATCAAGCTCTGTCAACAACTATTGTAATGGTTGGAGCACCATCAGGATCTTTAGTATTCAATATCATCACAGAGAAAATCATGCAGAATTTCAAACTACGTTCGGTTATGGTTGTCTATGGGATATGTTTGATGTGTATTACACTTGTCTGTTCGTTCGGATATATGCCGTTTAGTCCAACTTTCATAGAAAAGAGGTCAAATATTGAGAACAAAGAAGAGGCAAAAGGACAAGACTCATTGGAAATTGGCAGTGGATTTGAATTCAGAGCGTCGCTGTTAAAGAATGAAGCATATTGGCTTTACAATGTATCTCGATTCTTCTCAGTTCTCGCCCACTACGTTCCAATGTTTCACCTTGTAAGTTTTTAACACAATTTTTCTACAGTGAAATTCCCATAACTCCAACACGCAGATAGGCCACATTTCCAACGGGATTGTTTTATTTAAAGGCTTGTATGGGATATATAGTAATGGGCCAGTGTTAGTAATCCTCTATACAAGTTGAAAAAGATAAGTAAGCGTCAAAATAAGGTTAGCAAAAATGTATTTATTTAAAAGTTTTATTTTAATTTGGTTACATATCCTTTTTAGGTTTTCCAAAATATTGATTCAGGGTTTTATCTGCGATTTCCTCTAAAATTTAACCTTGAAAATTATTTACTTTCACTTTAAGATCAAATATGCGATGACGATGGGGATTAGTAGTTCAACAGCCAGTATCATGTTAGCTGTTTGGTCTGGAAGTAATTTCATTGGTCGATTAGGATTTGGTATTTTTGCTTCCAAATACCGCTCAAAGGTCCCTATCACCTATCAGATAGTGCTATTTATGACGAGCTTGGTGTGCGCTGCGGCCTTTTTCGCTGAAACCGCCTGGAGTCTTTTCCTCTATTGCTTCATATATGGGGTATGCGAGGGCGCTATAGTTGGTATAGCCAGTATTCTAACCATTGATTTAACTTGTTTACGAGATTTGGGAGCAGCTTGGGGTATACAACAAACTATCAATGGCATTCCAACCATTGCTGGCCCTGTTCTGATTGGTAAGTGATTGTGTTATTATACTGTGTTGTGCGAAGTGAGAAGGGGTTGTGGGTAGTAGGTTTTTGAGGTGATTGGGTATGCCTGAGCTAAAAAATCGAAAATTGACTCTTTAAGAGAAATAAAATAGAACCTTAGTGTGCTTAAGTATGACTTTCTGAGAGATTTTTCTCAAAGTTTGTTTAACAATAAATCTTGGTCTAAAAATTACTGAAATCGTAGCCAGAGTGTCAGGCATGATGTATAACCTCCGTTCAACAGGTTTTCGCTACACCTATATAAACATGAATAAATACCATAACACATATTTTTCATTCTCTCAAGAACTTTATATCAAAGACCACATACGGCATTAATAAAATATTTTTCTCTTTTAAATAGGTGCAATGAACGATGCCAATTTGTTCCGTCCAAATTTCATGTTTATCTTTACCGGTGGTACGTTTCTTGTCAGTACTGTATTCATGCATTTAGCAAGAACTATTCACAATAGAAGAAATAAAATATCTAAAGAAGAAGAACATCAATCACAAATCGAATGAAATTGCGTAAGTATTCCCTTGTTCGGTAGAGGTGCATTTCTATTCAATTTTAGTGAAATTTCATGAGGAAAATATATTTTTTTAAATCCTAAAGAAAACTGATAATCCAAGTTCGGATTCGAAGGGAAGTATCGACGTACTGAAGATTGAACCTCCTCAAAAGGTGGTATAGGATTATTTCAGTACAAGAAAACAAATACATTGACAAAGATTTTATAAGGAACACTCGTAAACCTATCAACATTCTGCAATATTTGAACTTTTGCACCTATTATCTTTAGGATAAGCAAGAACATCAACGAATAAGAACTCAGAAAACAAAACCAGCTGATTCCTTGCTGAGAAAAAGGCCCAATTTTTTATTTTTTTAATAGTAAAATATAGTAAAACATAGTAACTTTTTGAATATCTTAACTTGTTATTCACTGAAAAAGCATAATAAAAAAACACGAAAAATGTATATTGCTTTCAATTCCTTTGATAACCCTTATTGGTCTGTTATCAAATTTGGTCAGTTGAGCTAAAAAATTATTTTCTGAAATTGCTAAAAACCATGAAAAATTGTTTTATTAAAGGTTTTATTTTTTACATAAGTGTTACCGTTTCATATCAGACACATATGTCATATCAGGGCAGTGTCTTCCTTTTGTTATATTATAAAAAATATTTTTCTTTTCCTCTTTCTCACCAATCTTGCTCAGCATACGTGCCAATCCAACGTGAAAAAGCTTGTGAATTAAAATTTATGAGTAAGCAAACGATATCACTCATATTTAAAAACAAAACCTTTAAGGAAACAAGTATTTTCACTGCAAATAAAAATAGGAAATTTTGAAAATTAATCTTAAATCATTTCAAATTAATTTCAACTCAATTTTTCCCAGATCGGACCTAAAATTTTGTTTGAAACACTTGAAAATCAAAGCTAGTCCTTTGATTTGGTTAGCAAATCCATGGCTGTGGAATTTCTTCCAGATTTCACATATACTTCAGCTTTTCGAAAGTTAATTTTTCTTGTTTGGTGTAAAGTTTTGCATCCTTTTTTTCATTGAAATGTAATTTCTAGACGCTTAATTATTTGTTTCATGACTTTGAACAACGAAATTCATCTGTGAAACCTTGGCTAATTTATCAAAATTTGCTAGTTTGATTTCTAATGTTTTTTAGCAACCTCATGAAATGGTTTGTTTTTCTCTTGGCATAAATTTTGACCTCAACATGACAAAATTTGATAAATGATCAAATTTAAGTTAATTCTTTTCTTTTTTTAATGAAAACAGTTTAATTCGCAATAAATAAATAGAAAAACTCAAGATATTTCACTTCAAAGTGGGTAACTTATTTCTGAGGGCACACCCAGTATTTTCTTAGAACTAATTTTGCTAAATATTACCAAATAAAGGCCTGAACCTCTGGCAAAGTGACTTAAATAAACAGAGGTATTGTCTATAATTCTTTGCATAAAAGTGCCAATTCATGAATATTTTTTTAAAGAAACGGTAATTATCGAATAATATCAGTAATTAAAAAGGTAAAGTAATATTAAAATCCACTCTGAAAGCTATTGTCACCTGCAAACTATTTAAAAAATATTCTAACTTGAAGCAAGAAATTCAAATGGTTTTGTTTATAGTGTCAAGTGAAAATGTAGCCTATGAAACCTCCTTTCATAAGCAAGGAATGAATTTCATAGTATCCAAACATCTGACCTTTCTACAATGTATCAATTATGCTAGCTAGCTTATGAATAAAATGTAAACAGATAATATAGCAACGTTCTGACTTATAGGTACATTATTACTATCCAAGCACTTTTTTGGGCGGAAATACTCAATATTTCTAGAATGTTTTTTTCTTGTGTCAAAATGATGAAGATAACAGTGAACACAGTTAAAATTATATTCTCTCTATTATTGGAAATAAGTTGAATTCAAAATATATTTCATTTTGATTCAAAATGTTGACACCCGTGGCAGGTATTGACCATCTACAGCCATTACTCTGATGACTAAAACTGAATTTCTAAGTCAAAAACGGCCAGTACCTAAAATGCTATCACTGTTGAGTGCGACCTAACTTCCTGAAAAAGTAGGTTGCTCTAATCGGCAGAAATAGTATGCTTTGAAAGATAAACTATTATGGGAGACCATACAAAAAAGTTTATGCCAATAGATTCTCTGGTACATAGCGCTTTGAATTTTAGTACAAAACTTAAAACATTTATTTGATTTTATTTTACAAAAAAAAAGCTTAATAAATTCTCTTGAAGTTGCAAAAAACATTTTTGCTAACAAAAAAAAAGGTTTTTAAAAATTCAAAAATGGCATAAATTTGACTTTTCCATTTTTGCGGTATTATTACTGTATGCGTATTTACAAAACCTACGTCACAACCACGGAGTGCTGACTTTTAGTTTTTAATGACTTGTTTTCACTTGTTTGGTTTCCGTAATAAAAAGAAAGTCGTTATTGTGAACTTTGAACATATTTTAAATGGAGGTATTTCCACTAACTATCATGTGAAAAGGAGGCAAAAAAATTGATTTTCCCACCTCAAAATGAAACACTTTTTCTCAAATATTCAGAGTCGGTCGGAGGACACAAACCAAACTATCAATTGGACCTGGCTTTACCCCAATTTTCGATTGTGTAAAATCCCATTCATTATGATCGATCACTACTCGAACATCGCGATTATGTTTCAGGCTTTATCATTTGAAAACTCCAGGTGTGTGGTCAATCACACTCTTAAAACCTTACTTTTTGTAATTTAGGCGTGTTAGGAGTGCTATGTACAACTTTTAGTAGTGGAATCTGAATTTATGGCGTGTGATTGATCGCACTCCTCAGGGATTTTAGGTGTGTGTGGAGGTGTGCGCGTGCTATCGCACGTCTTGAATAATGCAGCCTGATGTTTGATAATTACCATAGGAGTGTAGTCAGTCAAGAACAAGTGCAAATTAGGATACCTGTCGGCAATCTCTCCTACTTAGGAGAGTATCTTAAATTTGATACAAAAAAGTATCCAAAATAGCAATCAACATCCTAATTAGGATACTACTAAAAACCTAAAAACCTGTATTTTTCACCAAACAGAGACATCCACTGCCAATCTTTATTTCAAGAGCAGAGGCACTTTTTCTATTTCTATTTCTATGTGGTTGAGTTGCAGGAGGCTGAGAAGCCTATTTTCGCAACTATAGACACTAAGTTAGTGTCCCGTCAGCACCTTGGACTGACTACCCAATTCCCCTCACACGACCTGGGTTGACCCGGGCAAAGGTTCGTTCACTTGCCAAGTGAACTGTCGTGAGTGGGAATCGAACCTCAATCACCTGTGTAGGAATCGAAGTCGATGACCACTATACCACGGCACCTACCGCTTTCTGATTGCCACTCCCAAACTGTAAAAGATCACAACTTCAGTTTCCTTATCGACCCTTACGCCCACCGCAATCTCAATCATCGAACGTATGATTGAACGCAAAATCTAAATCAAACCAGTCGAACATGTAACCTAGAATTTGTCCGTGCGATTGGAATTTGATTGCGTTCTACAATCGAATTTTAATTTTTCGATTGCGATCAATAGGTTCAACAGTCAGGATCAACCGCCTAAATAGGAACAAATTTCTTGATTTCTAAAATACTCCTATCTAAGATATAAGTACTTATATAGGCATATTTTTTATTTTAAGCTAGGAACATTTTCTTTCTTCTCCAAATTTTTCATTTCAAAACAAAGGCGCATGTTCAAGTTTTGACTAATATATGTAATAATACAAAGTGGTTTCTTTTTCCAAAAATCAGCATTTTTGGTGGGTGGAAGGGTGGAAAATCTTAGTTTTTGTAAAAAATATCTTAAAAAGGAACATTTTAAGGCTCTCTTTACTAAAAAACGGGATTTGATGTGTAAATAGACCATTAATAAAGCAGTGAAATCTGCCTGGAAACTTTAAAATGCAATAATTCAATACCGCATTGATGAATCTTTCTGAAATTTGGAACACTGTTAGAAAATACCTAAATGAAAACATAGATAATAATTGATACATGCGACTTTTTTTAGTTTTAGTGTAAAATAAAAATCTCTAAAATATTCTAACCTTAGTAGAATAAAAAATATGCCTAAATAAGTACCTATATCCTAGATAAGAGTACTTTGTGAAATCAAAAAATTTGTTCCTATTTAGGCGGTTGATCCTGACTGTTCAATTTCCTTCAATCAATAGGTTTGATCGTTGATCCTGTTTGCATAGCTGTCAACTTCGCCTCGCAAAAATGCGGGAGAGCTTCTAGTCAAAAATTTTTCCCCGATAGTCCAGCGTGGAAATGGTGCACAGTACGCCGAATATATTCGGAGTGAGGCAGTACTAACTTTTGGCGTATTGGCGTAAAGAGTGGATTTAAAGTAAGATATAAGGCATAAATAAGTCAAAGTTTTTCAAGACGAGAGGAGCACCGCCATTCTAACATCCAATTTCATTATGCCAGGTTTAAGTGCATCCACCTTGCTCTCCGCCTCTCCCTTGACCGCCATATAAGGACGTAGAGTGTAAATAAAATATAAAGCTTATTTTGAGCTCTTTTTAGCAGTATAGACCTAACTCTTCATACAAAAATTACGGGAAACGCATATTTGGACTTTGTACCCTATGCTGCACTCAAGCACTTGCGCCAAAATCCTGCAAAGGCGGGACAAAAATCAGTTTTTTGAAGTTTGCAAAAAAACGCCACATAGAAGATCTTTCAAATTCAGTATGTGAATAGAGCAGTAAAAAATACAACTTTTCTATTTTTCCTTTTTTTTGCAAAAGTTCTAGTAATGAAAATAAAGGGATAATGATAATTGAATACTATCCATTGATGATCCGCGGCACTATCGTAAAGCTAGAATCGCTTCGCGTACTCTTCGCTTGAGAAAATGATTGACAGATTGAAGTTTTTCATCCCCGAGGTGCGCGCCGCGCGGGAGCTCGGGCGCTCTGCTAGAGTTCTCGGCTCAATCCTCGGACCGCGCTAAAATGGTAGACTGAGCTGTGATAGATCATTTCGATGGAAGTTGTTGGAATGTTTACAAGGCTCTTGACAGAATATTGTTTGTTTTATTGTCAATGATGACAGTGCCGTTATAAATTTTGTTAGATCTGACAAATTGATGTTTGTAAGTGCACTTTATAGTTTTGATTCCCATTGAAGAATCATATTCTGGTTTTCATGTTATTAGATGCTGTTTTAGAGCTTTAGGTCTACACTGTTTAGGCGTGGGAAGATTAAATATCCCAGGGCTTTTGGGGGCTTCACCCCCCCACAATTTTCGCTTTTTTTGGCGTAGACCTCAGCTTAAATAACATAACAATTCGGTGTGGACTTTACATCGTTTCCACACTGCTGGCCGATAGTCCAATTTTTCCCAATTTGAAAATCAGGAATTCGAGGGAATTTCCCAGCAAAGTCTGATTTTATCGGATTTTTTTTCTTCGGAAAATCGGGGAAATCAGGGAATTTTTCGTCCAAATTTTCCACATTCAGGAAATTTTGTCATGCTAGTTTTTCAAAATCTGAATTTTTTTTCAGGAAGTCGGGAAAATCTTTGGAAATGCGGGAGATGCGGGAGAAAATCCTGAAAATGCGGGAAATTTGGCTGAATTTTTTTCCCGCAAGAGAAAATGTTGGCATGCGGGTGTCTCCTGCCCAATGCGGGAAAGTTGACAGCTATGCGTTCAATTGAGAATTGTCTGGATTAACTAACAGGCATATATTTTGTATTTTGAAAAATATTTGTAAGATGTTAACAAAATTATAAAATAACTTACTTTTTCCGGAATTGGACGTTGAGTTAAAGTATTAAGCTCTATGACACATTCTCTTTGTTTATCTGATAATGGTGCGAGTGAGGTTGACCTTGAATCCCATTGCGAAAGTCTGTTCAGGTAAGATTTGTCTGAAGAACTTTCAGATATCGAAGCCATCTTGAAAATTTTTCGACCTTGTGTTATGAATTCGTGTTAAATGTTCTCGAAATAAATTATCACTAATTATGCAAAGAATTAGCATAATTTGAAAGCGATTGGTTCGAGTATAGCATAAATTAAAGTATTCGCGAAATTTCTTGATAATTTATGCATAAAATAATTTATGCATAAAATCAAAACAAAGATGGCAGATTTGAACAAAACCGAAAGCTCGAGAAAAATTTCGCAAAACATTTATGTAGTCTACAAACATAAAATTTATCAAAAATAAAAAACTCAGGATGAAGATGACAAACTCAAGAGGGAAAAGAAAGAACAACAACAAGCTGAAAAGATTTAAGAGGAAGAAGAAAATAATTTGAAAGGCAATTAAAAAAGAAGATTGAAAAATGGCGGTAAAAAACAGTAGATAGGAATTGATCTTTGATGAGCAAAACATACTCATCATGTGTTGGGGGATCTTTTAAAATCGAAAAGTCGGAATTCAATATTTTTGTCGAAAATTCCGCAAATTTTGAATATCTTTTACCAATTCCGAAATTCCGCAAATTTTTTTGCTAAATTCCGTTTTTCCGCACTAAAATTGTCTAATTTTCCGTCTCATTCAGAGAACCTAATTTTCGTAATTCCGTCTAAATTTTCGCCAAATTCCGCCACTCCGTCCGAAAAAAGGGCCGATTCCGCTCCTCCGCCAACCATGAAAACCCCCATTAATGAGGTTGAATAACGAATGGTACATGATGCTGAGAAACACCGCATGTGAGACAAGCAACAGAGTGAACAAGATACTCACTTGAAACGTCTTGAAAAAGAAGTTGATGAATTAGAAATCAAGTAAAAAATAAACTGAGTTCAAGAAATGTCAAAAAGTTTTACTGCAGTAATCTTAAGAGTAATGTTTAAAAATCTGGGAAACCAAAAGTTTATTTTTGTAATAGTGCAGTAATGTTTTTTAAAACGGCTCCATTTTTGGAAAGTTTGATTTTAGATCCCTCAAAATCCCGCTTCATCCTGCATTATAGATCCCCCAAATCGGAATCGAATGAACATTCCACTGGATTTGTACCTTATCGACCGCTTATCTAACGACAAGATCCTGTTCTATCCGATAACGACCAAAAATAGGCATTTTTTTAATCCGATAAATCCGATTACAGAACGCGTGGTAATGGATTGATTAATGGTAACCAACTCCTCAAAGGAGGAGTTTTGAATACCTATGCGAAAAGAATTATGATTACCGTAAAAATCACATGCCAAAATATCATATTCCGACCAATATTTGTAAAACAAAAGCTTCTTTTTAAAGAGAAAATATAGTCGATATATTTATTTCAAGCTGTGATACCCCTGTGATACTTACGGTACGGGAATGTGGCTACCATAACGTTTGGTTAATCTGATCTTTTTTGATTCTTGTGATGGTGTTGGTTTCATCAACACAGGTTTGCTTATCAGGACTGGCCCAACTCAGATTTCTTTACTACACTCTTATTTTGATTGATTTAGAATTCTCAGACAAGCAATAATTTCACAATTCGTAATGTACGTAATGAGATGCGATCCCGGGGGGGGTACTAGGTTTGCGAGGTGACGGGTATGTCCGAGCCGAAAATCGAAAATCGACCCTTTGAGAGACAAAATTTTGGTGATTTTGGGACCCTTTGAGAGACTTTTTCCTAAATTTTGGTCCATTTTTTCCAAATTTTGGTTTGATTTTCACCAAATCTTGGTCAAAATTTTGGGAAATCGTGACCCTTTGAGAGAGAAATTTTTGATTTTCGTGATTTTGGGACCCTTTCAGAGACTAACTTTTGAATTTGTACCCCTTTGAGAGACTTTTGAGGAATGAGAAAAGGTACCCTTATGGCTCGCACATACCCGGCACCCATTTTGCCTAAGTACCCCCCCCCCCCCCCCCGGGATGCAATCCGCAGGGGCTATCTGGCCTTCTCACTAACATTGTCCGGTAGAAAAAGGTTTTCTTGAATATTGCCCTTATGTATTACAATGAGTGGTGGATTCCAACACACTAGCAATGTGGAGATGGATTTCTCCCAATTTATCGTCTCTGACCAGTCAGTAGACAAGAATTCACTTCCAGATTTAGGCAGTGGCAATTGAGTCATCGGTTTTCTTATCAATGGATCATGAAAAAGTAGATAGCTTAGTATAGCTTGGAACTTTTAAGCGATCATTTAATGAAATTACAAATGAAAACAAAGGAAAATGTGCACTCCTTTGTTACCAAAAGTTGAAAAAGTGTAAATACACCCTTAGTCACCTATTTTTTTACTTAATGATTCAGTCATTGATTTCAAAGCCCAATATGGGCTAGATCCGAAATCCTTGGATGGGAAACGAAGCCCGCTTATTTCCCATCCAAAACGTAAGACCTGCGCTGTTTTCGAGGCTGTTTTCACACGAACGCTAGATTAAAAGTAAAATCCATCGCCAGATTCTGGAAAACATGTCACGCAAAAACAAAGAAAGAGCTAAATTCAATCCATTATCAGGGTCGGATACAGGAGGTAGGCTATCTTATTCATGGAGAGTAATTAGTTTCCATATAAGGTAATACGATAATAAAGTGCACTCTCCTTCATTGGTTATAGCCTCCCTCTGTATCCGAGCCTGCCGCCCATCATTCAAATTGTGGCACAAATTTTAATGATTCGCTTATTCTTGATTATTGATTTACTTGTTCTTGCTTGAGAAAGGTTGAAGATTCCTCTCGGCCCCTTCAGAGCTTTATAAACTCAATGGATTCAGCAGAGGTTTATAAATTTTCAGTGACAAATGTAATGAGCCGACAAATATCTTTTGTGTCATTTCCAACAGCCAACAATGGCTGTGTTTAGACCAACTGGCATTTGTAATTTGGCATTTGCTCATGAGGGATTCGATTTTAATAGCTTTTCCATTGTATTTTCTGTGATGGCATTTAAGGAATCGTCTTTTTAGAGTCATTACTGAAAAGGTGATTCCCTCAAGTTCAACTTTGACAGATCAAACAATGAAAAGCATGGAATTTCTCAAAAACTGCAGTCATTAAGACTGAAACTTTTTGCCGTAGGGCTAGGCTATGGCAAATCTTGCAAATTTTACAATCTATAGAAAGAACTGAATAAAAAACGTGCAAATACTTTAAAAAATCAAAAATGTCATTTTTTTTTCTCTTTGTTTTGGTTCCTTTGTTTGATTTGAAATGCCAGAAAAGGGGATTCCTTTGCTCAAAATGGCATTTCAAATGCCAACGAAATGCCAACACGCTGGCATCATTAGGCATTTGACAAACGGAACAATTGCGCGGAACAATAGAATTCAAAAGAATACTGCAAGCAATTACAAATGCCAGGCTGGTCTAAACGCAGCCAATAAAGAGAATCTCTCAAAAAATTTTACGACACACATTCTTTCGTCCAAAGAGGAAAATTCCCTAAAGTAGCGTCTTTTTTGCTTTCGCCTAATGGACATAATGCGTTTTCGTTGTTTAATATTCCCTTTGGAAGTGAAATGGAATTAAAGTTTTGAATAAATCCAACATCAGAAAAATTATTTGGGAACACGTCCTACACGTGAATTGAATCAAGTGGGTGTTTGTGTAAAGCAGCAGCCTGATCACATTCTTCTGACAGAGTTGGCGAGTCGTTCAGTCTATGGTTGTGACATTTACATTGTTTTATAAACTTTCGTGAAAATGAGAAAGATTGAAACTGCCACTCCTGTTTTATCATTTCACGTTTTACTGTTCGACAGTTTTGCATCAGCAAAAAGCTTTCTTTAATTTTTTCAAAAGAAAAGTTCTTTAGCATTAATATGATAATTCGAATTTGATGCGAGATTACATATTTAATCTGTATATAATATGTTGATAGAAAACGTGGCAATTCAATTCCAAAAAAGCTAACATTGAAGACATTGAAGAAATTTGTCAACACACGCAGCGAAACAACCTGACCTCCACCTGAGTGTGTTTGACCTCTTCATAAAATTATTAAGCTGTTTGTCAATTAACTTAATCTTCAAAACCTCAAGTTTTAAGGAAGTGATGATGGAGTGCGTCTACACACCCCCTTTTTTCTTTTATGATTCATAATTAACTTTTATGACTATGATCGTACACGCTTTTTTATAAGAATGGTGTAAATCCATTTCATGGATATTCTTAACTTTTTGGTCGAAATCATCATATAATATTCTTTACATATTTCTAAGACTAATTTTTTAGATTTTACCAGTTATGGTCTCAAAATCATCGAAAAGTAATGTAAAAACAGAAAACTTTCTTATGTGTATGCATAAAAAACAAAAGAATTAATACATTGTTTTGAACAGCTATGTAAAGCTATAAGGAACAACTATAAGGGAGATAAAATAAACTAGGTCAGCTAATCTAAATAAGTTCGAGTTTATCGACCCAGTGATATTCATATTGGAAGTTTATCGTAGCTTGGATCACGAGATTTATGTTTGGCTACGTTTCGAAAAGTAAAGCTACTAAAGCTATGTCTAGGTCAGCTAAATCTGCTAGAGAAGGTTTTAGATGCCTTTGAAAATATATTCATAAAAAAAGTTTTCATGATGACAATATTCTTAGAATATTCTTAATTTTTTGGTCATTTTCATCATGGACATTCTTATTAAAGTGTATTCTTATAAAAAAGAAGCGTATATTTCCTTCCTACATGTCGTCACATAAATATTGAAAGGAAGAAATTGAATGCCTCGGCAACAACAAACCAAATAAAAGCAGAACTGCCACGACTCTTTTTTTATCAGTTGAAAACATCCTTTGTACACGTATACATGCACAGGACATTTCATGTTGTTGCTATGATTCAGCTGGTTGGACATTCGTTTGCCATATGTCTGTTTTTTTTATTTTTAAGTGGCAGATTAAATGCCAAGACAACTGTATCTATTGCTGAACTTTCTTATATGACATCGAACTTTTTTAATTTTCTGATTTAGATTTAGTTCTAGCTCTCGTAAAGCAAGGTATTAACTTCGCTTAAAGTAGTCTCCTAAAAGAACTGCTAAGGCTACTGTTATTCTGAGCTTTATTAAATATCTGTCATTTTGTTTTGTTCAAAGTCTTTATAAGTGTTTTATAAAGCTTGAAGCACTCCCCAATTTTTACGGTGGAAAGAAATACAGTGTGATGCAAAATTGTATTAAAGTCAGTTGAAGTATTATTTTCCTCATTGTTGAGTGCTTCGGATTTTGCTTAAAAAGGCTTGGAGTGTGTTACACAATCCGTTCAGGTTAAATAATCTTGAAAAGCGTTAAGGATTTAATGTAAAATTGAATTTTTCTTCATTTTTTAGTCTAGAAATTAAATCAAATTTCAGAAAAAGATGGCCACCATTCAAGATTATGAAAGTTTTGATTGCGATGCTGATTGTGAGGCTTTAAACGGAGCTATGGAAGGACTGGGAACGAATGAAGACATGATCACCGAAACAATAACAAAACGTTCGAATGCTCAACGTCTTGAAGTCAAAGAGAGATTTCCACAAATGTTTGGAAAGAGATTGGAAGATGCTCTTAAAGATGAATTGGGTGGAAACTACGAAGATGTTGTTTTAGCTTTGTTTAAATCACCAGTTGACCTTGATGCGTCTGAATTACATGATGCTATTAAGGGAGCTGGCACTAGTGAAGGAGTTCTGATTGAAATCTTGTGTTCACGAACCAATGAGGAGATTGCTAGCATCAAAGAAGCATACACCAATCTGTACGATGCTGATTTATTGGAGGATATTGAAAGCGATACGTCTGGAGCATTTGGTAAATTGATGTTTTCTTTAGCTCAAGGTTGCCGTAATGAAGATGAGGAACTTGACCAGGATTTGGCAGCTGAAGATGCTCAAGCATTGGTAGACGCTGGTGAAGCACAATGGGGTACCGATGAATCAAGATTCAATGTGGTGTTAGCTTCAAGAAGTTACTGGCATTTGATCCATGTATTTGATCTGTATGAGACCCTGTCAGAGAAGAAAATTGAAGAAGCGATTGAAAGCGAAATGAGTGGTGATGTTAAAGAAGCCATGTTAGCAATTGTCAAATGTGTGTATGACAAAACACAATACTTCTGCGAACGTATTTACAATTCAATGAAGGGGGCTGGCACTGATGACCGTACCTTGATTCGGCTCGTCGTCTCCAGATCTGAAATTGATCTAGCAACGATTCAAGATTACTTTGCTGGAAAATATGAACAGACTGTATCAGAATTCATTGAAGATGATTGTGGTGGTGATTATAAAAGAGCTCTACTTCATCTTTGCGCTGGTAATAATTAGATAATTTTTCCTAAATTATGTTTTTTTCGAAAAAATAAAACTTGTTATTTATAATTAGCATTTGGATAATTGAAAATAGAAAAAAGATAATGACCAACATACAACATAGTAGATTCTCTTTTTCTATGTATTGCTTTTAATTACATTTGATTCCTGGAAAGACGTAAGGATTCAATGGATTTAAGTTAAACGCTGTCTTGCCCAACATTCTAAATACATATTTCTAAGAACTGTTGTGTAAAGGCAGAACAGGTCACGGTCCACAAGGCGATGAATTTAATCTTTGGCGGAGTCATATCAAAGACTCTATAATGGCACTTGACGTCTCTTCTCCACTTGATGCTCAGAAATTATTAGGGAAGAATCATAGGTAAGGGGAACAATCCAGGGAGTAAGAATGGCACCGAAAAGAGAAAGAAGGAAGGGTCTTCGGGTCGCTCCCAACTGCGGTCAAAGACTTACTTACTTCTATAAAAAAAACAGTTCGGATCTCTTACTTTTTCGTCACTTTTAAGATTTGTTTACTTTAATAGCTTGAAATGGTGAAAGATTTTTATGTCAAGCAAGATTTTGACTCGAAAATATCCGTAATCTTGAAAACCTAGTTACCTAGCCAATCATAAACTTCAAACCTTAGTCATACTATACGAGTTTGTTTACTTTTTCCCTACCCAAATTAGGTAGACATTGTTGAAATACAGCATTGAACTTCTGTTGTGGTTTTTCCTATCTTGGCAATACCGTTCTACAGTGAATCAGTAAAAGCATAGAGGTATAAAGAAAGACAGGAGATGAATTTGTCGGTAATTGGTCGTTAAAGTCTTTTGACTTCTTTTATGTAATAAATCAAAAGAAATTCTAGGCTCGCCCGAAGAAATACGACTTTTTAGTAGAACTCAAGTTTGCTCTGAACATTCTTACTATCAGCATCGAAGATTTCTAGCCTTCTAATATACGAGAATAAAATAAAATTTAGCTCCACGAAATAAGTTTGCGTTCAATTTTGTCATCCATTAAATTTTGTTTTAAAAAGATATTTTCTCCAGCCAGAAAATAAAAAGTTATGTATAAGCACACACAATTTCAGACCCAATTTGTAGACAAAAAGTCGCTGGAGAATTTTGGAGGAAAGTATTAAGCCATAGAGTTCACCTTGAAGAAAATGTTGATCGAAAAATCTTGTCATTTGATGAAGGATTGCAAAGTTTACAGGCCTTTTTTTAATCCAAATATTTTCTTACACCAATGTCAGAAACAATGAATCTCGTCTCATCTTATTTCCAACACTTAAGTTAGCCAATAAGATTTCACCTATCAACAAAAGAGCTCATTAAAAATGCACGATATATGAGATTATGAGCATGCATACCTCGTAATTTTTTTAATCGTAGGGCGAGCATGGTTACAATAGCATACTTCTCCTGTTTCTTTATACCTCCATGGTAAAAGTAAAGGCTTGGGCTTGCATTGTTTTTTTTTACGTTCGCTGAATACGACTAGGACGAGATCCCATGAGAATTTACTTTTCTCTTTTATAAGAACTCTTAATAAAATACCCCTGTATCACAGACCCGCTGAGAACCCAGCCCCACTGGAAAATCTGACAAAAATTTCGTTCCCAGTAGAAAATTGTAGAAATTTATCCCTACTCGAAATTAAATGTTTAAAAATTGCACTCAAAAACCATCCCCACTGAATCTTTTGACCTTCGAACAATAGAATTTCTGCCCTCATTGGGATTTTAATAAGAATTTATTTTCCAGCTGAGGAAAAACGTTCCACCGTAGCTGTGAGACAGGGGTGTAATAAACATTAATTCCATCGTTCCTGTGTTTCTGGAAAGACAAACACTTGGTATTTAAGAAAAACGCGACAATTCCTTTTGCAAGTGATGAAATTTTTATCCGAAAAATAATAATTGGAAAAGTATTAAAATTGATCTTCCTTAATATCTTATTATGATTATCTGTCTCCTCATCTTTCACCTTTGAGAAATCTAATCTACAAAATGCATCCAAATAAATTATGTACAAAAAAGCCAATAAACTTTATTTCAAAAATATAAATAAATCTACAGTATGAATGGAAATCAAGAAAAGAGTTCGATATGATACGCAAAGGATATGAATTTCACCGCTATGTTAAAAGACATGAAAGGATTGAAAATCCAGGTGACCCCTGTAATTGAAATTTCGGTTAAAATCTAAGATGATACGTTATAAAATATAGACAAAAAAGTAGAAGAAAATTCCAGGTCTAAAATATGAAATTTGGAAAAAAATTGAGATTTATCACCTCAGCATGGAGAAGAATCATTTTCGGGTATTATAGCAGCCCAACTTGATATGATATGGTGACAAACAGTATGTCCAGAGGAAAATGGAAAAGATTTTATAAAATAATTACAATGCATACAAATGCCCTTGTTAAAATTAATTGGCTATTAATTACCAAAACATGTTTTGAACAAACAAAATCATAAAAAAGACAAGGATTTTTCAATCCAGTGTAGTACCGCACGGGAAACACAAATTTGTTCGAGTTCAGGAATTTTTCGAGTTGAAGATCGGTTTATAATTATTAACTGAAGGGACGAGAACGCTTTAATTTTATTATTGGACCTAATTACTATAAGCCCATGACATTTTCTGAAGGATAAGAATTACAGGATAGGATCATTGCTTTACTTGATTTAATTCGAGAAGTAATATCAACTGCCTCTAAAATGACCGTCTTATCAACAAATTAAGAAACGAAACTAAAACAGAACAGTTTCATCAAGTAAAGATAATCTTCCTGATTTTCGCTACCAATATTTTGATTCCGATTCTGACGTTTGAAAATGCCATTTACTCCAATCATTCCAAATTTGGTGTATGATAAGCGAGAGTTTCACTTTGAAAATAAAAATAACAGTCCGATTCGTCATACAATGTAAATGGGTCCTTTACATTTCTCACAACAGTTGAAAGTTACATTATAATTGGTGGACATGAAATGAGAGATTCGATTGTGTGATAAATAGTCCTGACGCATACGAACTAGCTCCTCTGATTTGATTTCTGGGTTTAGTACGATCTAGAAAGAAAAATAAATACAACAATTAGTCCTGTATGATAGTAGTTTGTAGTTTTGTCCTGAAGTCCTGAAGCAAGCACCGCAAAAAAGGCGTTAGGTTTTCTCCGTCCCATTGAAGCTTTAGGGTTGGCGGCCGCCAATAACGCCCCAGACAGATCGTAAATTATGTACAGTCTATTAAGAACATTGCAATTAACATTTGGAAACGATTAGGCAATTATATTTTCGCAGAAAAAGAAAAAAATTCACAGACAGAAGGATAATTTAAATTCAAAATAGAAAAATTAAAGAGTTTTTCCGTGGTGACATACCTCTTGTGCTAGCTGTTCAGCAGGTGTTAATTCACTCGCTTCAATATAAATGTCTTTATGTGGACTTGTTTTCATTTTTTGTTTCACAGTCTCATGAGTGACCATATCCGTGATGTCAATTTTCTTATTAGCAACATTGGCGCCCGATGAGGGTTCATCTTTGTTTTCTTCCATCACGGTAATGAGAGATTCAACCAAGTCTGTGTTCATGAGTGCGACGTCCAACGTTGTTAAAGGCGAGATAGTATCCAGTGATGGGTCTTTACATTCCATTATTTCAGCAAACCGTACCAGACCTCTGTGAAAATATCGTCCAAAAAAGTATCACATATCTTTCTTCAGTAGTTTTAACTCGCCTCTCCCTCTCTTTTAGCTTTATGAACCCCTTTTTTTGAAAATGCTAAAAAACTGCTATAACTACTATAAAAATGCCAAAAAATTTTAAGTAACCCCTTCTTAGAAGCTATTCCATTGGATGAATTAGGGGGTGACCGTTGTTTCTAGCCAATAGAGTGAGTTCAATTTGTTTTGAACGGCACGGAACCGAAAAATGTGAATGGGGTCCTATTCCGAAACTTTCAAATTTTGAACGACAATCGACTTGGTATTGAGCTCATCCAGTTTGGTCTGGATAATGATTTACGTACTTTTTTTCCATTGTTTGTGATGATGAAGAGAAAAGTTTTGCACTTAAAAAATTCGTTAACGAGTAATGGGATATTCCAGAAAAAGATCTTACCCCCTATGTCGAGGTCTTTTTGGGGAAAGGTGACCCCTAGATTTTTTTTCTCAATTTTTTGGACCACCCTGGATTTTCAACTTCATTTTAACTGTACACCCTGGATTCTTACACTCGAAAAACCAGACCATATAGGGGAAGCAGAATATTTCTGGAAAAGCCCAATCAGATGAAATTAGAGGGACTATAACTAGGGTCTAGCAAGGCAAAATCAGTTTAATCTTTTTTTCTACGGACCCGACCGACCTATAAATAAAAAGGTTGAATTTGCAAACCGGTAAATTTTTTAGATCTTGACCTTCCGACCCTACATTTTAAGAAATTTAATCTTATAATACCGACCGACTCATTTTTTCTGAAGGTCTTGCCGTAGAGAAATAAATTAAATTTGTCTCCCCTAATTCATAACTATGCATGTAACTTAACTATGTAAAATATCTGTGTTGCAAGCAAGCAATCAGCTGCTGTAAAAGTGACGTAATGTCAGAAAACATTGAAGGGTCGACATCCTTAATAAGTGTATACTAACCTTCTGGTGGCGTTATTGAGCGCCCTCATTTTGGAGTGTTCATGTAACAGGTTTTGAAGGGCCGAATGGGAGTCCCGATATTTGTAATATAAAACAGACTTCCATCGTGCTAGTTCGTCGCTCATCACTCTGAAATATCAGTGAAACGGGAAAACTCTTATTTAACGTTATACATTATGACCCACGAAAATCTTTGGCTGAGGTCGAAAAATTTCCAAAAAGTGTTCCAAATTTTCATATTCAAGAATGAATAACTTTAACTAAAAAGATTAAGGCAATTATTTTTGAGTTAGACTTTGGTTCCGAAGTCAAAATTGCGTAATAAAATATTCCAATTCCAACAGATTCCAATTCTCTTAAAATTAACATTAATAACTCGAATGGGGAATAAATCAAGAAAGTCCCAGTTGTCATGTGATTGTTCTCTCATTATTATGACATAATATATTTTTTAAACCTTGGGACTCACTTCATCAGATAAAATAATCGGCAGAAAATATACAAAAGAAATATATGAAAAAGATAACAATTGGCTTGTGGACATTTGAGCAAAGTTGGCAACAATTATAATACCACACCCCGCAACAAACGCAATTTAATAAGAGCAAAATGCCTTTACTCAGGATTCTTTTTTCATTAAAGTCACCTTTACCCATATGTAGTATTTCTAGGTTTTTTGCCCTAAAACACCCTTGGTGTAGTTTTTTTAGTTTTTTTTTTTTTTAGTTTTTATTGAATATTTATACAGGATTACGCAAACAGTTACAAGTATCTGATATTACCTTTGGTCCTGTTATAAATCTAAAATAATAAATAAATTATAAGTTAAATAAAAGGCATGCTGGCATAGTTTACGAACGTATTGAATTTGGCTATGAAAAAGCACTTGAAAATTAATTATTTGAATGAGGAGTTAAATTCGCTATGAAAGTAGAAATTACGATGTTAGATCTCGTTTTGATTGAGAGGTGTACGTACTTTCCAATGTTGGAAAGGCATGAGTAAATGATAGTAAGGAAAAACACGAGGCATAACACAGTATGAAAAATAACTGAGGCAAACATAAAATAGAACTAATAGAGAATATATTAAACTAAATATGAAAGGTTATACCCGCAGAAAAACCACGCTGTGATCGATAGATACTTCAAAAGGTTATCTTAAAATTAATGTAAACAAGACTAAGAGTATACATGTATGTGAAGTCTATTAATACAGTATGTCGAGACTGAGAATATTAATACTGAAAAGTGTGACGCAATGTGTAAACTCTGAAAAGGAGAAAGTACCCAAAAACAGTGAAATTATCATATTCAAAATGTTTAAAAAAAAAAAAAAAAAAAAAAAATAAGACGGAAATAAATATTAGATGAAATATCCTAAACGCCTCTCTTTACTATCTCTGGTAAAAGATCATTACGTAGTGTGTTGTGGTGTTGTAAACAAATTGATACAGAATATTAGGGATATAGTTAAATGTAGCAACGAGAGTGAAAACCAAAGCCTCACTAGATCCAAAAATAAATTATCCAGAAAAGAGATAGTGTAGTGGCAAGTTAAAGGCTAAGCAGAGGCACTATACTTAAATAAAATTGAAAGTATGAGACTTTATTTTGTTTTTAAAAATATTAAAGTCATTTACGGTTCTCAATTCCACTGGTAGCGTATTGTACAACCTTCCTCCCATAAAGAAGAATCCACGTCGGGCAACTTCTAAACGAATTTTGGGCAGACGAATAAAAGCATTTTGGTTTCGTGTATTGACACCGTGGTTATTTTTGTTCGAAATGATTAGCCAGCAACACACTTGCTTTTTACCCAGCATACATTTCTTCACAAGGCAACATGCTTGACGCTTCATGATATTCGATGTCGGCTCGATAATATGGCGATCTATTTGCCGTTTGTTAATGATCCTTCTAGCCCTGCGATCGATACTGTCAAGGCGGTCGATGCTAGATCTGTTGAGGTTTAGGTTGGTGGATGACCCGTAAAGGATGATAGTTTGTACCATAGCACGAAATATTTGGTAGGCTGCGAATGAAGTTACGTTCGATCGAATTAAAGTCAGTAGCTTTAAACGTGAAGTTGATATCTTAATTGTTTTTTTCAAAATGTTCGGATAGTCGAAGCTCTGGGTCGATCAAAATTCCCAGATATTTGTAGCTGGTAGCGTTGTTAATGGGTGTTTCACCGTAGAGTAAATTCAGTTTGGGAGAATCGTGCAATTTCTTAGCGGTGGAAAACAACATCCCCTCAGTCTTTCCTTTTTTCAGGTTAACGATAAGTTCGTTCTCGGTCATGAAGCGTTGGACGTTGTTGAGTTCGGCGTTTAGGATGTCGTTGACTTCTTTGGAGCTTTTCGCCGCAGTGTAGATGACTGTGTCGTCTGCAAACATGATCGTTTTGCAATTCTCAAGACAGTCAGGAAAGTCATTGAAAAATATAAGAAATAAAAGTGGGCCAAGAATGCTTCCCTGGGGGACGCCACAGGTGACCGGTTGCGGTTGGGACATGGCTTTATCATACGAAACAAATTGTTGGCGATTGAAAAGGTAGTCTTGAAACCAGTTCAGCTCAGTCGTCCTGATCCCGTAGGCCGGTAGTTTTTTCAGTAGCGAACCGTGGCTGATTGTGTCGAACGCCTTGGATAAATCGAGGAACAGGGCGCCAGCAACATTTCCTTTGTCTACTTGCTTTCGAATATCGTCGATGAAGAGGTTAGCAGCCATTTCCGTGGAGGAGTGCTTTCTATAACCGAATTGGAAATCAGTGAGTAGATTATTCTCTTCCAGGTATTCAGTAAGCTGCATCTGGACAATTTTCTCTGCTATTTTCGAAATGACTGGTAGTATCGAGATTGGACGATAATTTTCGACAGACGATATTTTTCCGGATTTGAATAAGGGTGTCACTTTGGCTTCCTTCCACTCGGTCGGAAATGCTGAGGTGGATAACGAAAGATTGATTATATGTGCGAGTGGTTTGGAGATGGATGGAGCTGCATCTTTCAGCAGGTTAGATGGAAGTTGGTCGATGCCGGTAGCCTTCTTTCGTTTGAGTCCTTGAAGAAGTTTACATATCAGGTCTTCTCCAACCATTGAAAACTTGAAAATCTTATCGGTGCGGTTGGGAAAGGGTCTAGCTTGTCTCCAGACAAAGTCTATTAGTGGCATTGCTTTTTTCTTTAGATTCTGTGCCACTTTGGCGTAATAATTACAAAACATATCGGCTTTGTCTTTTGGGCTAGTAGCGGTTGCGTCACCGTCTTTGAGAACGTCAGTTGGTTTTGATTTTACGTTTGAAGATGGTAAAAGTTTTTTGATGTGACCCCAGAACTTTTTACTATTTTTGAGGTTTTCGGTGAGGATTTCTTTATGGTAATTGTTTTTCGCCTGTTTGATGAGATTGGTGCATCGGTTCTTTTTACGACGATAGATATTTCGATCACCTTCGTCTTTCGTTCGCCTTGCTTTTCGATCAGCTTTGTCACGATCGTTCAGGTGTGCTCGGATTTCTTGGGTGAGCCATGGACATGGGCGACCTTTGATGCGTTTTGTTATTTCAGGGGCATGGCGATTGAAGGAGTTAGTCACGATTTGTTTGAAGTATTTCCAAGCAGCATTTGGTTCGGACTGTTGATATACAAGATTCCAATCGACTTGGCGAAGTTCGTTGTTCATAGCATCAGGATTGTACCGCGAAAAGTTTCGGCATTTGATGGTTTTGGGTTCATATCTTTGATGGTTACGTTTCCGAACAACTCCAATCATATCATGATCACTTAGTGATAAGGGAATTACGGTTTCGTGGGAGATTTTCGACTTGTCGTTTGTCAGGGGGCGAGATCGATTAATGTTGAAGATGTGTCAGTTATACGGGTAGGTTTTGTTATAATTTGGTCAAAACCTTGCAGGTTTAAGAAATGTTTTTCATCTCTGTGGTCGTTTCGGACGAGATAATTGATGTTAAAGTCCCCCATTAAGATGACCTCTCGGTATTCGTTCATGTTAGCTGTGTTAAATTGTTCTGAAAAAGTTCATCGAAGTCGGGAGGGAAATAGTCAGACGTATCGGGTGGACGATAGATACAGCCGAGGAGAAACGGACTTGTGTTAGTTTCGAGGACTTCGACCCATATACACTCTAAACGCTCGTGTTCAAGGTCCTTTCGTCGTTTGTATTTGTATTTGATCCGGTCAGATATGTAGAGAGCTACACCTCCGTGGGTGCCTGTCAGCCGATTCTTTTTGATCAATTCGTAGTTCTCGATTGAGCAAATGTCGGTTTCTTCGAGCGACTTTTCGAGATGAGTTTCTGAAAGTCCGAGGATGTCAATCTTAGGAAAGTCGGATAGCAATTCCTCTAGATGTGAATGTTTACTCGACAAACCTCGGATGTTTTGATGGAGCATCTTGATCCCCTTCTTTTGTAGCATTCGGTCTAGTTCAGGAACAACACGCTTGACATGGTCTGGACCTGGGTTTGATTCGATATCTCCAGCCAGAAGGATTAAAATGGTCAAGAATTTAGATTTGTTCTTGAAGTGTCTTTTAAGGTTACGATTGTTCCTTTGTAAACTAACAAGTGTGATCTGCTTCCGGTTAATTCTTGTTTGGTTTGCGTTCACAACAGTTTCTGCTTGTGTGGACGATTCATGAAACTTCAAAACAAACAGCAAGATGAGCAGGTGAAATTTGACGTTTAATCGTCCCATTTTTCGAAAACTTCTTGGTTTCCACGCGAAAAAATATATCAGCGTGTGCAGAATCCGTTATTCGTCAGAATCATGTGAAATTTAACTATAAAACACTGTTTATGACGAATTCCTTTGCAAAAAACTCTTGAAAACGAAGAGTTTTTTCTGAACGTCAAAAAAAGCGTCCGTTGACGTTGAAGTCGTTGCAGTGTTATGTAAAAGATTATTTGAAAAAAGGTTTTCATTTAAATTTAGAAACAAAACACTTTTTTTACCTGCTAGCAAGGAATTTACTTCTCCATATATCAGCTTGTATCATGGCTTGTTCGACTTCTTCTCTGTCTTCATCGAGAACATTCCTTAAGTGACTCAACTCAAGGTCGACTTGTACTTTGTCTTCAATCAAACGCTCGTATCTAAATAAACAAGCTAGATGCTGAATGGACCTACCTGATGATGAAAGTTAGATAGCAATGCGAGGAGAAAAATGAAAAAAATCAGTTGGAAAATATAGCATTTAGCGAAAATGCATAACGCAATAAATTCATCATTGATTGTTGATGAGGGGGGGGAGAGTAGACTAGCAAGCGTCTGTCTTTCCTTGGACACAGGAACGCGGGAATAGTGCTTATAATAAAGAGTTCTTATAAAAAATAGAAATTGCCGCAGGAGAGTGGTTTGGAAAGATTCAGTGAACATATAGAAAAATAGATCCTATTGCAAGTTTAATCTGCAGCAAAATAAAACGACGTGGTTTACTAGTCTAGGGGAAGGGTTGTAGGGAAAAAATAAATAGAAAGTTCTGGTCGCAAAAATCAGTTTTATTGACAATTGCATCATGTTTGATGTTGAGCATTGTTATCAATATGTTTTTGTGTGAAAAAACAAAGAAATAAGGAAAAAGTCAATTGAAAATCTGCAAAAACCGCGATTACCGGCATATTTCCGGCATTTTCAGCCAGAAAAGAATTTTTCTCAAAAAAACAAACTCGGTCATGTTTTAAGTATTGCGAATACGCATCTTTCTGCAATAAATCAGAAAAAACTAAGGATGAAAATTCGAGAAAATGTCAAAAAACCGGTTTTTCCGGCATTTTCGGCCGGAAAAATGTTTATCGAAAATCGGGCTTTGTCACATTTTAGGTATTGCCATCTTGCATCAGTGCAAAATTTCATAAAAAAATATAAAGTACAGCTCGAGAAATTCAAGAAATACTGTCTTTCCAGCGAAAATAGGTTGTTCCGGCGGTTTTTGAATAGTTCCGGCTTCAAAAATCAATTTTTTGAAAATTGAAACATGCTTGATGGTGGGCATTGCTATTAATAATGTTTTTGAATGAAAAAACAACCAATTATAAGAAAAAAATCCAATGAAAATCCAGAAAAACGTTGATTTCCGGCATATTTCTGGCCGGAAAAAAATGTTTTTCAAAAATCAGGCTTCGTCATATTTTAGGCATTGCTATTTTGCATCATTGTGCAAAAAAAAAGAAAAAAAAAATGAGTCAACATTGAAAAAAGCTATATTTTCGTATTTGGTTAAAGGGAATTTCCCCAAAATACGAAAATCCGTTTTTTAAGGCGAATAAGAATTTTCCGGGAAAAACCACTTCAGCCATTCTTTAGAGAATTTTGCCCTCCATCTTTGTACAAAAAATCAGAAAAAAGTAATGACAGGATGTTGCACAAAGTCCAAAAAACCCTATTTTTAGGTAGTTTTTGGCCCAAATTTGCCCAAATATATTTGTTTTCGAAAATCGGGCTCCGTCACATTTTGGGCATTGCTGTTTTACATCATTGTGCCAAAAATCAAAAAAAACTAATGAGCCAATCCTGAGAAAAGCTGGTAACAGACGGACGGACGGACGGACGGACGAACGAACGAACGGACATGGGTTAATTTATAGGACCTCCACCGGGGTACCCGGAGGTAGGTCCAAAAATGTATTGAGAATAAACTTGTTTAAGAAAAGGATATGCGGGATAAAAGCTATGAATCTTAGTTAAAAGTGATCTAATTTTTATGAAAACTTATCTACATTGTCTGGTAGCTTGAAAGGCTAAAGAGAGGTTGAATACTAAACCAAAGCCATAGATCCCTTCTAATAATAATAATTTTTGATTAAACAAGTCCGGTCCTCAGACGGTTTAAATGAATCTTTAAATGATTGTCAGTCAAATTAAAAAATCAAAGATAAATTTTAAGTCTTACTTTTGTTGTAAATCTTCACCAATGGAGGCAACTAATAATCTCTTTACTTCATTGTTAACCTAACAAGAAAAAAATTGTCACAATTTTAAAGAATTGTTATCAAAATCTAATTACAGAACGTAACGTACACACTCAAAGACAATACATGCCATCAATGTCATTTAATATCCATAGACAAATAATACATCTTTCTCGAGAAATAGATAAAACGACTATTTTGAACAGCTCTTTAAGAGAGTTTGACAAATTTTTACAATTTTTATACATTGTATAATATGGGGTTTTCAAGAAATTTGCTTGGGAAGCAGAATAACCGGTCCTACTCGCAATCTGTCGCATAGAAAAATGAACTGTCAGTACTTCAGCAAGTACTACTTCTGACATCACGCCACTTTCAAAGGATAGCTGATTGGATAGCAGGTGGTATATGGCAGAGAAGAAAAGTCAAATACTTTTGTGTATTCATTGCGGTCAAATTATATCATGGAACACTCGATTTTTTATTGGAACGTCCAAAATTTTAGTTAGCCTTCAAATGTTCTTATTTTCAGCATTTTGTGAGTATTTTCGTGTAACTTCCTAAGAAATTGGGTGTTTTAGAGTCTGCAAAGTCTTAAAAACTAGTTCTTTATATTTTGGCCATTGAACATTTTTTTAACAAACCTGCGTTTGTATACCGAGCTGTTGTGATAACTTCATTTTCTGTTCAGTCAGTTGGTCATTGTGTTGTTGATATAAACTTAACTGTGTCTTCAACGTTTCATTAGTAATACTCAACTCAGCAAAGGAGTTTTGAAGCGTTTCATCGTGGCTGGTTGGTACTGAGAGTGTCTGGTCAGGCGTGGTGAATATATTACTGTAAATGGAAGAATCAGATCCAGACGTTGTTAAGTTTTGTTGAGAATCATTGAAGTTGATTTTCTTAACAATTGCTGGTGTAGGGTTTAGAATTTTGGATTTGTTGACGTTTTTGTATGAAGTTGAGACAGTTTTGATGTGTTGTGCTAAGGTGTGATCTTCCATCCCATCTCCAGGGCATCTTTCCTTTCCTAAAAGAAAGAAATTTAAATAAGAAGACAAAAGGGAAGAACAAAATTAGAGTTTATGAGTTTGCCAAACAAATGCCTTGTCAAATTCTTTTCATCTCTGCAGGACCCATTCCCAACCTCAAAAGATATCTTTTTGTTGATGGGTTTTTGGTTGTAGGACATTTGGTTGCAAAATAGGATCAGCCCCTCCTAACTGGGTGGGCAGACAGACGGGATTATACTCTATCTAAGAGAAGTTCTCTTCATTAGGAGATATCTTTACCTTAGTTAAAGGGACATAACAGTACTTGTGAAATTTGTAAACAAACTGTATGCAGCGGATACAAAATCAAAACAAATGTCACATGTCAAAATAAAAAAATCAAACCAAATATGGCTAATTTTGATTGTTCAATTGTTTTACAAGTTTGTTTTGGACACGTGATTTTAATTGTTCTCTTTAATGACACGTGGCTCGCGCAATGTTTACATTTTACTACTTTAATGCCCCTTTAAAGGAGATTTTTTTACTCTGTTGATTTTTGGCCTCCCAAACTTTATAGAGCGACTCAGTACCGTGAGTGGTCCTAAATCTAGGGGAGGGACTATGACATAATTTTTTTATGGACCATATACAAAAGTTGCTAAATATCCTAAAAACAGGTAAGAAAGTGAAATTTTTGATGGGGGACCCTTTTTAAGGGTCCCCCGGACCCCCGGGCCCATAGCGCAAACCCGCCTACAAAATAGGCTTGTAGCAACTTTTTCAAAACATAATCGACGATCGAACCAGTCGAACCAAATCGAACACAATCGACCGATTGAAATTCGATTGTCGAACGTGATCGAATCTCAATCGAATATTACCGCAATTTTCAGATTTGATTGCGTTCGATTGTGTTCGATTGCGTTCGATTAGGATCCGACCCTTAGAGAGACTAATCTTTGTTAAAAAGCTGACCCTTCTCGTTGATTCGATTCTTTTGAGCTATATATGAGAGTTAAGGAATAATGGGAAGTGGTGCGCGTCACACAAAATATATTTGGGACATGCCTTGTTTCACCACGTGCGTTTGCGTAGGGTAAAATGGCGAAATGCGAAAATCGAATTTGGCAAATTTTCTTTGAAAAATGACCCTACAAGATTTGAAGATATCTTTTTATTCCATGAAGAGATTACTTTCAAATAAAAAATGTATTGACAATGAATGGGTAAGCTTTCTATAAATCCAAACATAAATTGCATAGCTTTTACCAAAAAATAGCACTTTAGGATCAGAAACAGTCAAAAACCAGCTTTTTCCAATTTTCTTTGAGCTACAGGAATTAATTCCTTGTTTGTTTTGATCTGAAATTGTCAGTAGGGATGGCCAACATTGTTCCCTTGCTCATATCAGGGGGGGCCGAGACGGGGGTAAGAAAATTAAAGTTTCTAAGTAAAATCTTAATTATCACCCAAAAAAGTGCCTTTTTTTTGTCCATATCTTTTAAATAGATTGTCCCAGCCTTATCCCTATTTCAGTAAAGCTTCCTATACCTTTTGTCCTTCAGAAAAACCAAACATATTGGCCTTAATTGCTTGCTTTCAGTTCCTGTAGCCAGTAGTGTGACCCCCTGTATTTCTATTTTAATTCGCGCGGGTTTTTTAATAGAGATGTCACATGACTCAAATCCCGCAGTCTTATTAGACTAGAGAAAGCGAAAGTGAAATCGCGCGATCTGATTGGATAAAAAAGACCGCGGGGCTGGAACCGAATGGAATTCTCTAGAATTCTTATTCTAAAACAAAATGGCGGCAAGAAAAGCACGTCTGTTGCTTTGTTGCTATCTCATTTACTTTAATTAGAAGAGGCTTCTTCAATGTTTGGGGAAGGTAAGTCTGTAAAAGTCATTTGTTTTTCGGTGGAAAAAAGTGTTTAAAAAAGCATTTTTTGTGCTCAAGGTTTATCTTTCTTCGCAAATTTTTGTCTTCAATCTTAAATAGATGAACGAGTATTTGACTGATGGTAGCGACTCCAGAAGTCATGCAACTTTCGCTGACGTCAAACCAAATGTTTCATTCTTCCGTGAACTTTGAACCCTTCGAACCTTTTTCTATGTATACATGCTAAAGCGTTCTGGTTTTTACTAAATGAAAGCCTGTGATCTTAGCTTTCCAGCGGCATATAACACTGTGGACACGGGCTAGACGGCAAATTGGTAAAATGCCGAACGTTTTGCAACATTTTGCAAATTGTTTGCCGACGGGAGAAAAAAAAAATGCAACTATCGATGAAGAAATGTGTCTGGAAACGGAGGAAAATGTATTTGGAGGCTGAAACTTTGTATGTTTATCAGAAAAAGGGCGAGGAATTCAAAAATCACATTCGCCAATTTTAGTTCTTTCATTTTCATGTAGTTTTTTTCACTTTTTTGCTTCTTTTGCATGGGAATGTCCCAAAAAAAAGTTTTTATTTCTGCCGAAATGGATTTTCTTTTTATTTGGGGTTTCTCCTTTCAGAAAAACTTATTCTTTACTCATAAGTTTTTGTTCGACTCCATTTCAAGAGGCCCCTTGAAAATGGGTCCTACCACCTTTTTTGACTCATTTCAACCTTTTCCAAGCTACTTTTCTTCAAAAACAAAAATAAAACAATGCAATGTCTTCTTTTTTCAAAAAAATATATATCTTTCGTTATTTTGATAAATATACTAAATATCTTACAAATATTTTTATATAATAATATTCTAACACCATCAAAGAATTCTCCCTCCAAATTTCAGGTCTCTAGCTACACTAGAAAAAAGAGATATGCAAAATTGAAGAAGCATGACTGGAAAATTTCTTTTTTTTCTTTTTTGACACATTTTTCGAATTTTTCCAAGCTATTTTCCTAACCTTTTTTTTGACATTTAGTCAAATTTTTGACACTAAAATTTGAATATCTTTACAACCACTTATCCTCTGAGACCTATGACCCCTCATTTTCTTCCTTTTTTAAAGCTTTACAAGATAGGATAGGTTTTGAAAAAAAATTGAAATTTGAAAAATTTTCTGGAGTTGCTACTGATGGTTATGATTTTTTCACAGAACATAGTAAAACTATTCAGGAACTTAGACCTTTTTGCAGAATTTCAAAAAATCTGTTACAGTAGTTCTGGAGATATATTGAAAAGTATAGACCCGTTTCATGTGACGTCACATGTTTACATCTGCTCCTTACGACCCGCAAAACGGCCCGACTTACAGAGGCAAAAAAGACAACAACATTAGCTGGAGGCACGCAGTTTATGTCAATTTTCTCAGGATCTAGAAGGAATTTTGAATAGAAATTTTAGTATGTTATCTAAGAACTGTATAGGATTCTTATACTATAAAATATCATGAAATTCTGATGAAGAGATTTTGAAAAATAAAATCAAAACTGCCTTTTTCCAGTGAGCGCTTCGTGTTTTCTGCCTCTGAAAAACCGTAACTATTTTGGCACATGCGCATACAAACGCGAAAAATCAAAACATTGAAACGGGTCTATAGACATGGGTAGTTCGTGTTCGTGTTTCGCGTTCCCAAACCAAACGCACGTGTCACCCGAACAATCGAATGCAGTCGAACGACAATCGAACCAGTCAAACAACAATCGAACCAATCGAATATTACCCATAATTTTGACGTTCGATTGAGATTTGATAGACCTTTTCGCCTTTCCATCCGCCATATTGAATTGTATGCAAAAATTATGGTGGCCAAATTGCCGTGGTGAAATTCCCTTAGAAAGTATGCAAAACATGTGCAAAAAGAAAGTATTAATATAAAACTTACATGCATAATTGGCATTATATTAAAGTGTAATCTTGTAGAAGAAAGATTAGATTTGCTTCTTTTGAAAACTAGAAATAATCAAATTCGCTCATCTCTTAGAACAAGCACTTCAAAAAACCATAACAATAGACATAAACTCAAGCTGAAAAATCATCCGCGAAGGTACAAAAATATCCTTATTCGGCTGACGGTAAATTATTCTCCTGGGAATAGAACCGTCAGACGATCAAATCAAAACATTGTTCTGAACCCTCTGAATGTGTGACGTCATAATCATGCTTTCAGTTTGCGTGTTTTGAAAGTTTGATGTGTGTACTCCGTCTTGGTGGAATTTTTTAATGACAGGAAAACACAATATGCAATGTCTTTAAGAACAAATTTCTAAAAGGCTTTTGTTGTTCTGTAAATATTTCTTTTTGGATTAAGAAATTCCATCTTTTATTGTTCTAATGATTATAATATTTCTCTATAAGATGCTTTGATTGTATTTTTAATCTTTGTGTAAAATTGCATATGTTTTGCATATTTTCCAACTAATTAAATCCAACCACGGCTTTTTTGTTCCTCTATTTTTGCATACAATTCAAGATGGCGGATGGAAAGGCGAAAAGGTCTATTGCGTTCGACAATCGAATTTCAATCTGTCGATTGCGTTCGATTTGGTTCGACTGGTTCGATCGTCGATTCTGTTCGATTGAGAGAGATCGTCTGGACTTGTGGATTTTAAAACCTACATAAACAAAAACGAAAGTTGTTGCGAAGGAGTAAACGCAAGACAAAAGGTTTGGTTGTGTTGATCAGGTATGTTTTTATTCTATCCGAACTAAATATTATAAAAGACCAAGGAGGCCCTGACTGGATTTAGGACCATTCACGGTGTAATTTTGCTAGCAACTTTTGCAAATTGAGGTGGAGTCTGGATCCTAACCTAACCTTTTTTTTGACATTTTTAGTCAAATTTTTGACACTAAAATTTGAATATCTTTACAACCACTTATCCTCTGGAGGCCTATGACCCCTCATTTTCTTTCCTTTTCAAAGCTCTACAAGATAGGATAGATTTTGAAAAACAAATTAAAATTTGAAAAATCTTCTGGAGTTGCTAACATCTGCCCCCAGCAAAACATCCCCCAAAATACAACCCCTATACATACCTCTCACTAATAAACTGCTTCCACCTCTGACCATAGTGACTGTTTCAGGTTCCATTCTGCTTTGAGAAAAATCATACACGAAATTCCAAAAACACAGAGCTGAGATTTTTCGATATCTTTTACTATATCACAGCTCACTCTACCATTTTTGTATTTTGGCAAAAAAAAAAAATAGAGCATTTATACATTCGACTCGAGAGAAATCGCTCTTCTGCGCGGTGGGCTGTCTCTACCTGCTCTACCACCCGCGGGGGGGGGGGGGGGTACTTAGGCAATGGAGGGTACGGTATTTGCCGCCCTTAAGGGTACCTTTTTTGGACTTCCAAAGTCCCGCTAAGGGTCGTAGAAATAGGAAAATTTCAACTTTTTACCCCCTGAAAGATCGAAATTTGGTCAAAATTGGTCAAATTTGTATAGGGTCGTAAAATTCCCAAAATTTTCCTTTGTTTTCTCCTGTTTAGTCCCGGTAAGGGTCCAAAGTTCGAAAGTCGGGCGGCACTCCCCCGTCAGCTTGCAACCCTAGTAACCCCTCCCCCCCCAGGTCTACCACGAACTGCCCATGTAATACAGCGCCACCTATGTCGCAAATTTATTTGATACTACCGCCCCCTAGGCTGCTTGCATCCACTAACGGATTCTTGCTCCTTATATACACTACCTGGGGTTTTGTAGAGGTCTGCGATCATCAGACTACCCCCCTTGCTGCCCTGTATGTACGCAGAGAAACAAGAAACGACGGCGTCATGCAAAAAATATCAATAGACGAGCAGACGACGCACACTTTGATGCTATTGGATGATGTTGGAAAATTTGTGGCCAAATAATACTAAAAAAAGGCTTAACCCAAAGGATTCAAAAGACTATCGTAGGGCGGGGACGCAAACTTGCTCATTCCCGCCCGTTAAAGATATTTCCTATCACTTATTGCCACTTTAAAACGGAAAAAGACCGCGAAAGACCGAAAGTATCATGGAGGACATTGACGTAGGTTCCTTTTTCAAAATATTGTTCGATTGTGCTGCATTGGATGGAGTTTCCAAAACTCGACTGGCCATTTCCCGATCGTTAACTTATTTCTTTATCATTTAAATTTACACAATTTAATTAATAAATAATATTTTTCGAGGACGTATGTATACACCTTTTCGACCGTAGCCACCAATTGCCTCGCAGGCATTTTTTTCCCGCTTTATCCCTAAAACTGTCCCCAGTCCTTTTTTGCACCTATAGACAATAGAAAAATGCGTCAACTCAAAATTGGATTTGATTGGGATGGGACGGTTTTAGTGGGATAAAGCGGACAAAAAAATGCCCACGCGACTACGATCGAAAAGGTGTATACGTATATATTCTTAGTTTTTTGATGATAGCTCATTATTTTACCAAACAGATTCTCAAGCATGGTCAATCTTTCTCCGAAATTCCAGAAAATTCAACTTTGCTAACCACGGTTAATGGGAAAGTTATGGATGATCAGTTGACGTAATTACCTTTAGCCCAATATTTAGCTTAACACTGAAGGGTTTTTTATAATACTTATTCTCCGGCTTTTCGTCGTATTTGTCGGATAGCAAATGACACTACTGAAAAATATTGTAGAACAGATGGGATATTTCAATATACTGTTTATCGTACAGCTAAAATAATCTCACTTCAAAATATTATATTATTTTTCCTATCCCCAAATAATTTTCTGACTTGGAAACAATGGGATAATATAAATCTCCAGTCAGTCATGAAGAATATGAGAATAGATCAATCCCAAATCGATTTTCAGTCCGTTATTTTTACCCCCGCTATGGCTTAGAAACATCTTACCGGGTCTGCGAGAAGGGGTGTCAAATTGTGGCATATCGACTTGTTACTTAAGGCCACACATTAAGGTTTTTTCATCCCAAATTTTTCAAAGCACCTGATTATCCGTTTAACCAGGACACTTATTTTTAACCCTTCTCTCCGCGTTTGCCTCCACTGGTAACACCAATTTAATTCCCCCATTTAATTGTTGGGTACGCATTCATTCATAAACATAAAGAATCATAGGATAAAAAATTGGGACCTAAATTTATTTTGATTGTAAAATCATCTTTTTTTCTTTCGACCAATAATCGAATCTTTTAAATCTTTCTTATACATTTTCCATTCACGATGAGTTTGGAAGTTTTTGAAAGCGTTTCTGAGTGTGGGATATTTCTTGATTTCAATGGCTTGTATCTTTTCTAACGATTGATCACGACCGTGTCTCAATATATGGATGGTGGGCACTGCCAATACTTCAACCTATGCATAAAGGAAGATGATAAATATTTGATGTAATCAAGTGATTTTATATGCTTGGTTTTGTTCTTTTCTTACACATTCATCCGCTGAACAAAATAAAGAAAACGTTTGTCCGAGGTCCTTAACCTCCTTAACATTTCGTCAGCGTTAGGAATGCATTAAAAGCACGCTTTGAGAGACAAGTGAGATACTCTATGGGCGTATTTACTCCTGTAGCCTATTTCGCTTTGGTAACAAAACTAAATCTATAAACTTTCCAAGCAAAAAGCAATCTAGAACATGAGCTTTTAGTGCTTTAAGGGCTCTGGCCATAGTGAATTTTTCATAATTGCCGTGTTTAAAATGTGTTTTCTGACTGATGTAACCAACAAAACTATGGCATGTTATACATTTTCTGTTAAAAAAACTATTCCTGAATCTGAAAATTCAAAAATTGCAATGAAAAAATTTGATGAAGAAGAAAATGAAGACTTTTGCGAGGAAGAATATTTCAACTTTGAAGAGCTTAGTTTCGGCGAAGAAAAAACATTTTGAAAAATTTTTCGTAGTAGATGGTGTATCTTTTACCAAACAATAAAAATTTTTGCGGAAAATTTTTGTAAATGCTTCTTTGTCTCGAAATCTTCAAAATAGTGGTTTTCATCAATTTTTCATCTGGATTTTGCTTAAAAAAACAGTCATAACTTTTGACACATCTTTTTAGAAAAGTTTTCCGCAAAATTTAAAATAGAAATTTTGAAGCAAAAAGGTTAATTACCCATTAAAACTTAGCGCTTTTTATAAAAGAAGGTGATGCAACATATTATTAACGTCTTTTTAAAGTTCATAACGTCATTTCTGCAATTAAATTTTTAATTACTCTGAAGGGATTTGATTAAAAAGCAATTTATAAAGGCAATTCTTTGTTAAAAGTGTTAAAGAACCTAAAACATAACTTTTATGTTCAAATACTAAAATCAATTTTCCGACTATGGTCAGAGCCCTTAAGTCTGATTAACAGACCTCTATAGATTTACTTCCTATGAGAAACGTAGCGTAGCGTAGCGTTCGCTTGAAGCGAATTATGTCTACTCGATACCTTCTTCTCTTGATTTTGATGTATTTTGTAAAATCTTCCGAGAAATCATCTCTTGGAACTTTTGTCTTACCTATAGATTGGTTAGCACTAAGAAACTAGAAACTTAGGTCAAGTAAAGAAACGTACCTTGTGTTGACTGATGACACTGGTTTGTGGCAACTGCTCACCAATACCGAAACAATCACCTTGTTTTAATCTCCTGATTACTAAGAAGATACTCTCCTTTCGTTGATACCTGTTAACAATCAAACAAAATACTAAATGGGCGTTTGATTTCATTGGCTTTCTCGTTCCAACGAATCTCGTTTCCAGTTCCTTAGTTCGCATTTTTATACTTCTGTGATGGCGCTCACGAAAGGACTGTCAGTAAAGCAAAAGAGTGAGTTGCTCTGACTACAAGTAGATTTTTTTTTTCATCCCCTGTTTAATCTTGATAATAGTAAAATTTTGTAAGTTTTTAGAATTAGTAGTTCCTTATTTATCTCTAAATTTTCCATTAGGGAATTGCTAACTACTATACTACACTACTATATGACACTGTAATCGTAAGTTGTGGTTCGATAATTTGCCGAAAGTAAATGCGTTATATATATCGAGTGTATGAATTATTCGCTTATATCACGTCTAACTTAAATGTTCATCAAATGAAATGCCCCATCCTTTTGTATTGGTAGAGCAGGCCCGTAGGAAGCATTTTCATTTTGAGGGGGCAAAGTGAGAAATATAAACCGAGGGCCAGCCATGGTTTGGCCCGAGGGAAAAAAATTTGCAATTTAAGGTGTCTAGACTGCTGGAAAACGTATCTAATTAAAGGATTGTGCTCAAAATGAAGCCATTAATACAAGGTTTTTTTAAAGCTACCAACTTTTGGAAAAATTTTTGGTGGGGCAAATGCCCCTGTGCCCCCCCCGGTTGCTACAGGCCTGGATGAGAACAGTAGTGAAATGAGGGCTAAATTAGATTTTATTGAAATACACTAGAAATAAAGCAAGATCTGCAATGATAATAATTGGTAGGGCCTTCCCACCACTGGAACCATAACGTATTCTTAACCTAAAAGTCATACCTAGTGATAGGCGCTGTCTTGACTTGCTCAGGTGTGATCATTCGAATATATTCTTTACCGTATGGTAATGATTCTTTGATGACGTTTATTTTACTGACCACCAAACAGGTGCCAAACATGACGACGTAAACTGTTCCCTTATGTGTGGATAGATCCTTAACAATTACCTGAAAGTTGTGGTGAAGGTTGCAAATAAATAGAACATTATAATGTTTTGTTTTTCAGGATTAAAAGAAAGGCTGGTCTCGACACACCGGTCTTTTTTTTCTGTTAAGCAAGAAAGACTGACATGATGGCATTATTCCTTTGTGCTTTTTCCGGTCCTTGAAAATGACATGACAATAAGAAGCGATAATATGAACAAAAAAATAGAGAACTTTAGAATATTATTTTGTTGGAGAATAAACTGTCTATGCTTAAAACTTTTTCCCTCTACACTGCTTTCAGTCAAACAAAATCTGGTAACTTTGAAACTAATTAAACTGACCTTGTTATTTTGGTATTCTTTAATTGAAGATGCGGCTCCAGCTCCTCTGATCTCTTTGAAAGTCCATTCTTTGAACAAAATACAATCCTTCATAAAGAGTGTTTTACGTTCCCATTCCTTTTGAAATGATCGCATCAATACCTAAATTAAAGAAATATTAGAATTAAAAGCTGGGTTGGCTATCCTGAATAACCTAGGAGAAAAAAGAGATTAAATCAATAAGTACCCCCAAACCAAATGGTCAAAATTTTGTCTCTGTTGGGAAAATACATCTTAAAATTTCAGCTCCACTGGGAATTTACTTTGATTTCAATATAGAAATGAAGATCATGGTCAAAAATAGTGTGACATTTGAAAATTGACAATTTTTCAATTTTTTTACACTTCAGGTGATAAATGTGGCTGACATTTGTTTTGACAGCTGAAAATTTACACACTTCAAGTTCAAAGCTTAACCTAGGCTTGTAGTAGTTTGAAAAGTTCTGTTAGGTGATGGTTTGTGGCTTACAACCATTTACAGTTGACTACTTGGAAATGTCAACCACGTGTTTTCACGTCGAGTTTTAACCACGATCCATCACCCATTAATAAAAATTTTAATTCTCTATCGTTTCATTGAGATTTTCGCTGTTTTTTTTACACATACCTGGTAAGCCACAATTGTTCTCTAAAAATTGTGACTGACGTAAGCCACATGACAATGTAAGCCACAAAGAATCACCTGATTTAGAGTGAAATTTAGGGATATCTAGAAGAGATATTGTAACCGTTTTTTCTGCACTTTGAAATTCGATCTTTTCCCCTTTTGAGGAATATATAAACTTAGTGTCAGCCACATTATATCACCTAAAAACCTTTGGTTAAAGATATCATATACAAAATGTCACAAAAACAGGGGGTATTTTTGACCATGTTCTGAAGGAATGAAGGAATGAACGAATGAATGAATTGGATGAATGTGTTTGTGTTGAGGGCGTTACTCTCCTTTTAGAAGGAACAATGGAAAAATAATTTTTTTTATCCCCATTGGAATTTTGACAGAAATTTTTAACCTCACTGTGGGCTGTGATATATGGGTGTATAAGTGAAGGTATGACATTTAATAAGGGACATTTTTTCATTGGAGACGATTTTAAAGGGGTTGAGTAGTCGGTTGTGCATTGTTATATCGATGCTATTAACATTAGATGGATGTTATTTTGATGTTTTGTACTGCAGTATGATGAGCTAGCTTTTCACCTCTCTAAAGTCACCTTTGTCGATTCTGAGGAATTCTGATGTTCCAATGCAAATAACAGTAGCAGCACGATTCATACCACTCATTAAGGCCATCTCACCGAACGATCCACCCGCCATTATCTCGTTCACGATCTAGAAGAAAATTCAGGTGTCAAAGTTAGTGATATAAGTTAAGTGGGCAGCGGCCAGTCATGATAGTAGACTGGAGTCTACTACTGACTAAACTTTGCTTTTTAAAAACCTTTCATAGTCCGGTAAAGTGACTTTCTTGCGTAATCCAGTCTTAGAACTAATGTTATAGTAAACTATCTCTGTGTTTAAAACCCCAATTTCATAATCTTTTTTCTTAAAAGAACTAGCCGCCGGTACAACCCAAAACGATAGGTATTTAGTTACTTAGCGCTAGCGTTATCTCCAACTACCGAAACGAAAATTATGCAAAATAGTTTTTCAAAAAGATGAATTTTTGGGAAAATTTTATCATCATTTTGCGAAAAACTTATCTCTCATTATATAGCCTAGCAAGCAGGAGGACTAAAGTAGGGCGTGGTAAGGAAAGCTGAAAGACATACAATACAGTTTTATACAAATAAAGATTATCACGTGACAGTTATCACATCTATGTTACTGAAAATCATTTATTATAAACGATGCCAGTCTACATAATCTGTTGATATCGATCGGTGAGAATCTTACCTCGATAATAGCGAGTTTATGTATTTACACTTTTGAGGACGGCGGAGTGACAACGGAAAAACCGGCAGCTCTAACCCGTAAAATTGAGGACGGTAAAAGTGCTGATTTACCGTTGTCCTCAGCTGGTTAGGATCTAGTCAAATTCGAACTTTACCGACTCCGTCGCAGAAAAACACACATACATAAACTCGGAAATAACGAGTGATTTGGAAAAACCCATATTTCTGATCTGCAAAATCGATGACGATAAAAGTGTTGATTTACCATCGTCCTCGGTCAGTCAAGATAGACAAAGTAGAAGCTTAACGTCTCCGTAAAAAACATAGATATACTTAAACTCGCTAATGAATCAAACTGACCTGTTTATAAACATTTCCATTTGCTTTATCTGTTGTGGCCACTTGAACGGCAACCGAACCTTTGACCACGAAGTATAAAGAGATTCCAGGATGACCTGTAGAGATGGAATAACATGATCAGGGGCGTATATACTCTGAGGATGGTGTGAGGGTTGATGGTAGAATGAGGGTATTCACGTATCAAATAGGTCATAATCGTTTCGGAAAATCGTAATTTGTTTGTTTTTGTTGATTATAGTAAATGATCGTTTTTGGCTTCTTGTAATTGAAATAAGGTTTTTAAAGTGAGGTTTTTCAGCGAAATCGTTTTGCAAGAGTTGAGCAGTATTTTGTGTAGTAAGAGCAATTTTGTTAATCCTTTTCAAAATTCCTCTTGTTTTGAAATCTCTCATTTTTAAGTTTTTTTAGTATTACAATATTATAAATATTATAAATTCTGCTAGTTTCAATGTTGCCTTATATGGTTATAAAATCAGAAGACAGATTTTTAAGGAATTATGAAAGGATTTGTCTTTTTCCTTTCTCTGAGAAAATCCACAGATTCTGTACAGCCCGAAGGGCTAGTTGTCGTGCTTTAAGCTTTTCCAAGAAAAAAAAAAGTGAATAACGCAAAAAAAATTGCTGCTACTGTTTTCGAAAACCCGCAAAGCTTCTTATTGGTCAAGCACTGAAATTCCATTGTAATATCACGTCGGCACACTTTTCAGCCAAAGCACGACATCTAGCCCTTCGGGCTTTATAAATCTATGGTAAAATGTTCAATGAGTTATCTTCTTTCTTTTCGAACCTTTCCCAAGTAAAGGCTATTTTTCCGCATGTTTTCTACATTTTATGCTAATTACAAATAGAAATAAAAATGAATTCAAATTTTCGTCAAAATAACATTGACCCAAACACATCGACCAAACCAAAAGACACTCGGAAACTAGAGACGTCAGATTGTTGTATATGTGAGCACTTCAATGCAATGACTTGTAAAATTTCATGGGGCCCCAAGTCAAAACTTATACCCACAAAAGTCTGCCAGCTTAGCTTAAAAAGTGAAGAGATACCCCAATATATAATTTTTGGCAGAAGGCTATATTTTTCCAATTGGAAATTTCAATCTCAGTTAATTTTGGGGAATCAGGACCAACCTTGCCCCGAAGATAGTTCCATAGATTTAAAATTTGAAGATTTTTGCGTTTGGTAGTGAGTACCTCAAAGCACGTGGTCGGTCACTCATTCCCCATAATTCATTGCGACCGTCATTTTTCTTATAGTTACCTTGCTGGATAATGATTCTACCATCTTCGAAACATTCGAAATTTAACGATTTCGCTAATTCCCTCTTAATGATAGGTGAAAATTTCTTGAATAATGTTAATCCGTCGAGAGCTTTGTAAATAAATTTGATATCCTTTTCTGATCTTTTCCATGGTGCATGACATAATAAAAGTTTTGCTTCTTTTGATAAGATTTGCTCAGCATTCGTATTACATCTGAAGGCTGAAAGAAAAAAATATTAAAACGAATTCAGGCAAGCCGCCCTAATCACGGTTTCCAAAGTAATTATAAACATTAAAACTTGACGTCTTTAAACAGTAAAGTCGGTTAATTAAGTTGGTTAAAATGTATTTATTTTTTGCGATGTTTTGCGAGCTGTGTTTAATTTTAATATATTAATCACATATTGGAGGCCCCAAGTGGACCTTCGATTCACGCAATCACGCAATCTCTTTTGGATATTCATGCAATTTTTATTCACACAAAGTTCTCTAATTCCCGTATTTACTTTTTAAAGTGAAAAAGCCCTTTTACGCATTCACGCAAACCACATTATTATACGTATAAGGATATTTGTATAAGAGAAATTTCTTGCCTGCTCAAAATACCGAGGAAAATCAAATTGACAATGATTTGGCTAAAGAAAAGTAGGTTACATTCGCTGGAAATATCTTTGCAAGATTAATGTTTCACTTTTTTGCATTAGATTCTCAAACCAATTTCGTACCCAGAGCTACTTCAACTACTTTTTGATTTTACTAATGGACGCGATACAATCGTAGTCATTAAAAAAGCAAGCAAAGGGGCTGGGTTCGAGTTTGTCTTCAAACCTCAAATAGTCGATAGCGCAATACGTACCACCCGGGTTGAAGGTTAAAATATCAGCGTTATCTGGATCCTCCTGCAGATGTAGTCGATTCATTTGGTATTCATCAGCCACTTTGTTTTGAAAACTGGTCCATCGGTTTTGTACAATGATCGCTTTAACCAATCGCCGAAAGCGATCCAAAGGGCCAGTGTATGCTGGTGGTGAAGGAGATCTGTAAGGAAAATTTAAAGGTATGTTTCAAAGGTATATAGTAATCATCCAAAAAAGTAGGGTTTATAATGTCTAAAATCGAAAATCGACCCTTAAAGGGGATTTTCTTCAAGTATTTGTCCAAATTTTTTTTTGAAATTTTGTCCCGTTCATAAAATACTTTCGTAAATTTCAAAACATTTTTAGAGGTTGAGCTGGTTTTTCTAACCCTTAGATAGATTTCAAGATACGAAAAGGTTACCTTTACAACTTGTAGATAGCCGCTATTAATTTTACGGTATAAAGACCTTACCTGCTTTCATTTTCTTTGGCAACTTTTTCAAGAATTTCTGCCATATCTTTTGATTCACCATTTTCATCGAATTCATCTGTGGGATCAAACGATGACAAACAGTTAAACGGTAATTCAAATCCTTTATTCCCATCGACGTCTGGTAGAGACGTACTGAGCGAGTGGAATCGTTGCCGAGGTTTTACTTTTCGGCTCATGATTGTTTATAGGTGGAAGGCGATAGTTTATCTTTATGTTTGCTTAGTTATTATTGTTCTGATTTTATTCAGCATTTTGTACAGCTTACTCTCCTATTTGGCTGTCTTTAAGATTTTAAATATGACTTTGTTTTAACATGGCATGTTTTAAATGATTTCGTGAATTTTATCTGACGTCAAATAACTTTATTGTAGGATAGTCAAATATTTGAGATTTTTGTGTTTAAATCGCAGTATATGATTTACTTCATCTTGATCCAATCAGTTGTTGCTTGTCTGAGAGGCGAACGTGCGAGTCGCACATTTACCCCAGACCAAGTAGCACTGAAAGATCAAAAGCTGAACGAAGTCTTGTCGTCTTTCCGTGAGTGAGGTTGTGAGGTGTGATATTTACAAAATATTTTCATTTTTATTTATTTATTTAAAGACAATTAACTTTTGTAACACAAAAGACCCGTGCCGGGACTGGCTCCGGTAATAGTAAAAAAAAAAAAAAAAAATTCTAAAAAAAAGTATATGATTTACTAAACATGATTTACATGATATTTCGGTTGTGATAAAATGGGCTTGTGTTAAGTTAGAACTGGCTTAAAAAGCACCGAGATGGTATAAATAACCTAATACAGCTCCATATATTTTCTTGTTGATCGTTTTTTTAAGGGATTAGAATCATTAGTAGTCAAAAAATTCTGTAATGTGAATAAAACGTTCCTGTCCAACCCCACCGATTTTGTAGCGCAACAATATTTTCATTACGCAAAATAATGAATTTGCTTAAGACCGGTCTCGAATTACGCGCGACATGAGCGAAAACTTTTTGACGTTTTTGTAAGGTCATTGGTCGGTTGAAAAATGAAGCGATTCCATTGGTCGAAATTGACGTAACGGATGAAAAAAGTAAAACTTCCTTCAACTTTTTTTTTGTTCGCGCGAAAACTTTTTATGACATACCTTCGGCCAAAACTTAGTCGGCCTTAATTATTAGTCGGCCCTAATCTTACTCACCTCGTCAAAATTTAACTAATGTCACTTAAGGGCCGACTAATAATTAAGACTAAAAATTTGGTAATACCGATATGAAAAGTGGGTTATGGAAAGCTTAAAAACTTTTAATATAAACTTTTAATTTGGTCCAAATTTTTAGTCGGCCCAAATTTTTAGTCGGCCCCAATTTTAGTCACCAATCCAAAATTTAGTCACCGACAGGGCCGACTAAGTTTTGGCTGATAAGATAATTTTTCTTCAGGCAAAAAAGGTTAAGGAAAAAAACAGTCGCCCATTTCACGCGAAAGTGGGGACCGGCCTTAACATAATCTAAAAAGTTATAAAATAATTTCATATTTTGTGTCTGTCACGCTGCGACTTTGAACGGTTTGTCAGGGGGGTTGATTGGAGTATGAAAAAAGACTTTCGTGAAGTCTTGAGACAAAAATCTTATTTTCTTTCGAGAAAGCTGTGCATGATAGGCAGTAGTTTATTTTCATTTAAAATATATTTTTCATCCATGATTAAGCGGAAAAATTTGGACTACCTTCCTATGAAAAGATTTTACATCCGGATTACCAGTGGATACCCCTTAAAACCACATACCCCTTAAAACTTACAAAGTTGGGTTTTGGGCTCTCTTAACCACCAAACTTAATCTAATATTGTATAATTCACTTTTTTACAATCTCTAATATAGGTATTTTTAAAATACCTAATTTCAAGAATTTTAATTATCATAAAGTATCGTAAAATTTGAAGTTATTGAAAATTTTATCGAAAATCCCTTCAAAAAATTAAGTTTTTCCGACCTAGAGAGTACACAAATGAATTTAAGGTCATAAAATCTATACTTTTTAGGTACTTATACTTATGGCTGGTACGAAAAAAAATTATTCTCCATGGTTACACCCCAAAGAAATTGTAAAAAGGCCCTCAAAGTTCCATTTTAAAGCTCATTTATGGTAGTGGCCAATAAAATCTGAAAATCGACTTTTTCAAAATATGGTCATATTGCATACCAAAATGTCACAAATTTGATGGAGATTTAGAAAAACATCAGTAACATACATATAAAAAGTTATTCAAGAAAACCATTTTGTAGGTTTAAAGGGTAAATAGCTAAAATTGCATTTTCTCAATAAGCAATAAAAATTTTCTTAGCAGCTTTTACACAAAACCATATCAAGGGAAGAAATTCATAGATAGCCTAGACTCACAAGAAAAAGTTTCAACCCTTATTGTTTTCTCTATCAGGATATAAGGGGTACATTTTTTGTTGTAGGTTTTAAGGGGTATCCACTGGTACAGTGGCTTTCTAACGAAAATAATTTTGATGTCAATTTTTCAAAAGATCATGTGACGTCGTTTTAAATTTTCGAATTTAAGAAGGCGTGACACTTTCTACGAAAGAGTTTCAAAAATGAGTTTTTAAAGTCATGATACAGGTAAAAGACGGTGGTCTTTCGCGCAAGAAGTAGATATAAGTTTTTCTTTAAGGTGCGATATGTGACAAATCTTTTACGAGATTTTCTGCATAATATTTTTCGAGTGTCTAGGCGAGGAAATTATATGAAAAGAGATATGTTATGCTTGATAGATATTACTTATCTGATTATGTCAGCAAAGAGTTCTTACGCTATAAGTATGTTTTTACACTTGAGAAGGGTAGTACAATCTCGGTCAAAATATATTGGAAATTTTGGTTAATTCCTCGTTTTCAGCAATTTAAAGTTCGGGCGAAAAAGTCACTTTTGGGCAATTTGATAAATTTATTGGAATATTTCAATTCAGGAGGGATTTGTAGACTTCCAGGTTATATTCTGAGCCCTATTGGACTTTTCTTGGACTTTTTGTTTCTCAGATCCTAAAAGGTCCTCCTAATCTACCCGTCCAACTTGATTTAGAGCGCGTCCAAATCGTCTGTGGTTGTAAGATTTCGTGGGAATTTCCCTTTTTCTCAAATATTATGACTTTGATTGTAGTTTTCATATCATAGTGCTTTTATGAAAAAGAGTTTCCAAACAGAATCAAAACATTGATGGACTGGTTTTGTTTGAAGAAGGCGTTCAAGGTTGATTGATTAAAAAAACAAGTTAGTATTGGTTCGCAAATATTTTCAAAATAGTGTTCAGCCTGTCATATACTCCGTGAGTGATACATCAAAACATCTAAAAATAAGTTTCGGATTTAGTAGATAATTCAACTGAGGTGTGATTTTTTCGAATCGCTAAGAAGGTTATCTCCCCAAGAATTCTGTCAAAGTTTCAATTTATTGAATAGGAATGTGTAATTTGTTTGGAAGACATTTTTTCGCAAACATTAATAAAATTTTGATGAATTTGCCTAAAATGATTTTTGAGGTAATTTTTTATACTTCAAAACACGATTCATCCGCGATAGTGAAACATCAAAAAATACCATAGAAAGAACTTAAAGATTGAATAAGATTTGAAGCGAGAAATATTGAAATCAAAATGAGGGTTTTGTGTGTAATTTTGATATTGGAATCTTATATCATTGGAGTAGTTCTTGCAAATACCGGGGCTAGATTCACCGATACAAAAAATAACAAAAAGATTGCCGCCGGTGAAGACGATAAATATGTCAGTTTGAAAGGTTTAACGGAAGTGCAATGTGTTGGTCATTGCACATTAACTGATGATTGCCATTCTGTGAATCACCATAGTGATGACCAGATCTGTCTGGTGATTGATGAACCATTGGAAGGTGATTCTCATTTGATTGATGCTCATGGATGGAAATATTTCAAGAAGACAAGAATAACAAAAGAGGTATAGCTGATACTTTTTATGCTATAGTCAAATACAAATTACCAACTAAAACTAAAACCAAAGCCAACTGTTTTTTTTTGCCGAAAATAGTTTACAGCCGGTAGAGTTTACCAGTCTTCTTCGGGACTCTACTGTTGATTTTTTCAGTATACCGCTATTACGGCTGTGAACTCTGCGCATATAATATTCTCCCGACTTTACTATCCCTGTAAACATCGTCTACTATTATTTTAATATCATGGGACTTTGGAAACTATTCTCCTTCTTGAAATTGAATGAAGGGGAAATGATTTTGGGAGGTTTGAAATATTAAAGTCCCCAGCGCTTACTTCCCTTTCTCTTATCAAAGAGACCCGGAGTGCTGGGTATGTGCGGACGGAGAGTTGCAAAAATTAGAAAATTTTTAGTTTTAAAGAAAGAATTGTGAAAAATCCCACCTATGGATAGGACGTTTTTCAAAAATAGAAGAGAATTTTCTAAGGGTCATTTTTTCACTAGGATTTGGTCTCTCCTAAGCCTTTTCCTTAGTTATAGGAGGTCAAAGAGACGAATATGACCAAATCATCGATTCTCAATGCTCTTAAAGTCTTAAATGAAATCTTTTTTTGATTCAGGATGAAATCTCAACAAAGAATAACTTTGAAATAACAAATGGTAAGTCTACTGAATAAACTATGAGCATCTTAAATCTGTGTTACTATCCTCCTTTCTTAAGCTTTTGAAGCAATATTTCTTAGGTTACGTGTATACCAAAATTGTAATTCCGTTTCAAACATTTTTGACTACATTGAGAATCTCCTATCCCGAGAGTCGCACTTCTACTTATCACACTTGTTCGGCAGATAGTTGGTCAATGTGCATTATTCACTTGACTGTAAGTAACATTAGAGCTCGACTTAAGTTTACGCTAAGATAATTAAATTTTCTTCATTAGCGTTCAAACCAAACCCAAACAAGATCGTCAACTTTCTACCTTACCTAAAAGAAGAATGGGAATTAACTTTCAATATCATAATCTATGGAAAATCAGATCAAAATAAAAGTGGAATTTTCACAATGGCAAAAGAATTAACTGCTCAAAATAAATTGTTAAACATTTATGTTATCACTTCCACCGATCAAAAGATTCGAGTTTACACAAAAGAGATGTCTTATTCTTTCAAGTTTGAATACAACAAATGGCATACTATCAAATTTACCCAACGTTCAAGTCCGATAAATGATCCGCTACAAACCCACGTAAGATCTCTGGTCGTTGATGGTATGTACGTCAACAAAATGCTTATCAAACTACCAGAAGTCTCGGAGAACTTGATTTGTTTTGCTGGTTCACCTCATCACCTTGCGTTGAACGGTCGCGTCCGAAATTTGACGTTTAAACAAGATGGCCTTCCGCATCGTAAGATTCTTTGTTTTTATTGGATGTTGAGAAATTTAGAATTGAACCAAAACCCCCTATAATACAACTTTTCGACCGTAGCCACCAATTGCCGCGCGGGCATTTTTTGTCCGCTTTATCTCACTAAAACCGTCCCAGTCCTTTTTTCGCACCTATAGACGATAGAAAAATGTGTCAAAAAAGGATTGGATCGATTTTAGGGGGTAATTAAATAATTTAGTGGCACGCGTCTGACCGCGCGACTACGGTCGAAAAGGTGTATCAATCAAGTATTTTACTTAGATTTTAAGAAGTTAATTTATATATAAATACTTAATAAATGACTAAATGACTTTTTTAATAGAGAGCACGTTTTTGATTCCTGCGAGTTTGGTCTATGTAATCTTAAGTAGAAGTGTAGCCGCATAACTTGTAATCACTCAAAATTGTTCGTTATAAGAAAACTTTGATTGCATGGTCAGGTGTATGTATAAAGGCTCTTTATTATTTTTTTAATTTATGTGTTGGTAAGTTTCACAAACTTTAGTGGCTTCAGAAAGATTTTAGCTTCCAAGATTTTAAGCCTAAAGGACATTCTTTCACAACAATCCCTGTAAAAATAATAATTTCTTTATTTTATTGTTTCTAGGAAACATTCGACCAAAGCAGTACTACATCTCAAACAACATCGATCCTTGGTACAGAGAATGGTACGTGAGGTTCACTCTGGTGATACACTCAATAGATTTCACCGATTCTAGCAGTTATCAACGGAAAGGTTACCATAATGTCATTCATTTCACAACTGGAGTAAACGACGGGTCAATGGGCACAAGAATCGTTTCAGCATTTATCAAAGATACCGGGACAACCATTTTAGGTGCAGAATATATGGCTAATGGGCAATGGAAACAAATATTCGTAAGTTACACGTTTGATCTTGATCGCGAATATCGTATTGAATTTAAAAGTTTTGAATCTCAAAATAACCCTGCAGCAAACATTATTCAGTTTTGGGTTGATGGATTAATGAACCCAAACACTGTTACTAATTTCCAACCTATAATTCAAGGGACAGTGATAATATACGTCAGCGATCCTTGGTATAAACCTGCTGATGCGACACTTTTTGGTCTTGAATATGGACCATTGGAATAATAAAAAACTTGAGTCCAATTGTTTTATCGCGCACTCTTTTTTTTGCTACTATGTGGAAAACATGCCCGAGGGGGGCACTGGCCTTGACGACCGACGGAAACGTGATTTGACCCTGTCAAATATCTCTTGAGTCTGAAAAAAGGGACCTTGATCAGCGGCACATCCCCTTAATTTTGCCTAAGTAACTCCTCCCCTGGGATACCATGTCAGTGCAAATAGAATAATTCCCTTCTTGGTAGCTTCCACATTGTAGCAAAAAAATTGTACATTTAAAGCGATTCAGAACAGGAACTTTATAAACGATGAGCAACCTCTATATCAAAATATAGCAAGAGGGATATGTGCAGCCTACAAGCGAATGGACTCTGATGATAAATAAAATTATAAGGCTTCGGACAAAAACCTCCACTAAACTTAAAGTTAAAGAATTGATTGAACTTTGATTTCAAAAAAGAATTCTTCTAAAACCAAGAGATGTAAGCGATGTAAACGAGTGGAAATGGAAAGAGTGCTACCAACATCATAATTTTTCTTTAATCCACCGACAACACCGGCTTCCTATATTCGTTAATTTTCATCGCACGGTATTTTAAACACGGGAAACCCGTCACCTTTTTTATTCCAACACCGAAACACGGACAAAATGGGTCAATACCAAAACTCCGCCCTAACCTTGCGCCACACGGAGAGGCTATTATTGTTATTGTGAAATATTGCTCAAAGGAATTAATATCATATGGTGAGAACGAATGGAAAGTTATTTCAACAACGAAATAGGTACCATGAACACACAATATCCCCAGGTTGAAGATGAAAACATGTTAGATTATTTAATTTCATATTTTTATTTATTTGTTACTTTTGTTGCGAGTTGAATGAAATTGGCGTTTGTCTTCACAGCTTGATATGTATTATTCATACGCTGTGACACTACGAAATGAGGTGTAATGACACAGGGCACTTTTCAATTATTTAAAATATGTAAAATGCACTATAAATTCAATTTTCAACACTCGCTTCAGTGGGCATTCCATCTTTCTACAATTGCTGCAAGTGCCTCAAACGAGGGATGGTTTTTCCAAATCGTGGGTTGCATCTGCGGGACGTAGAGACGTAAAAATACTTTACTGTGTAAAAGTTAGAGTGGGAGCATTATTAGAGCTTTATAATAAAAAAATTAAAAAAATTAAAAATTCTTCGGTGAATCGATGTAAAACTCTAGTTTTCAAAGATTCAAGACTCAGGCTCTTTTTTATTAGTAAGTGCCTTAAATTTAGTAAAGTAATATTGAGAAAAATGTCCCTTGACTGACAGTCTGTGCCACTAACTCGATCGGGAAGATTCTTCCGAAATGGGAAGGACCTTCCCGAACGGGAAATTAACTTGACTCCCGAACGGGAAGATCTTCCCGCTTTTTTACTTACCTAGGACTTTTCGATCGGGTTGAAACTTCTCGTTTGGGAAATTTTTCAAAATTAAACCAAATTTCTACGGTAAAGTTTATTTTTCTTCCGGTGAAAAATCTTAAAATTTGATGCTTTATCAGCTCCAAAATGTTTCAACTTTCGCCGGTCATCGCACAGTTTCGCCGAAGATTCAGTCATTTTTCCTCTTCCCAAAGAGGAAGAATCTTCCCAATCAGGGAGAAAAAATTCGCCTAAGTTCTTCCCGTTCGGGAAGTTTCTTCCCATTTCGGAAGAATCTTCCCGATCGGGTTAGTGGCACAGACTGACTGAAGAGGAAGTACTGTCTACATTGAGATGATCGAAGTAGAAAAAGTTTAAGTTTTAATTTTTGAGAATTTTAATATTTTTTTTTTTTTTTTTTTTTTTTTTTATATAAGTCTTTGCGATAATAACTTTGCCTAAAAAGTATACACGATGAAAATATTAATGATAGTGATTTAAAATAAAAAAGTCCTAAGAGCTAAAAACATTCGCAGGAGATAAAAGAAGACATCACTGTCTTTTCACCCATCCCCTTTTTCAGCGATGTTTATTTATGTACATTTAAATTTACGGAAAAAAATAAAAGTGAAATGAATTTTTCCACAAAAATTATTTACAGTATTTAAACTTTTAATAATATTTTTCAATGTCTAGATTGATAATGTAGTTTTTGACAGATTTTAAGAAACAAAGCTTTGACTTTTTTGTACATGTTTCCTTTAAGTCATTGTTTAAAATATTATTCCACATAAAAGGCCCTCTATAGTTAATAGCGAATCTCTTGGCCTTCAATCTAGCATCTTGTATTTTTAAATGCATTTCTCGAATACCGCGTTCGATACTTGTGATTGATTTCAGGAAATTTATCTGTAAATAAATCTGGACAAGTTTTAGTTTTGACGCTTTGCATAAATGCAATTGTTTGGTAAATGTTTAGCTGATAAACATTAAGCGCACCTATCTCTTTAAAGCGACAGGTAACCGAACTAAATTTGTTTACACCAAACATGATACGTAGTGCATGCTTCTGTTTACTGAAAAGCTTTTTAAGGGCGGTTTTAAAAGTACTACCCCATATTATATTACAATAATTTAGATAGCTATGTATATAAATGCAAAATAAAGTTTTTTAAGTGAGTCAAGTTCCAACACTTGCTTAGCTTTATAAAATATTCCTAAATTTTTAGCAATTTTATTTTCGACGTTTGCTATATGTTTATTCCAGTTTAAAGATTCGTCAATAATAACCCCAAGAAAGCTTGTATCGTAAACTCGTTTTATTTCAGTGTTGTTAATGGTCAATGTCGGTAGTTTTAGAGGTAAGTCATCAATTTTATTATGTTTACAAAAAAGTATGTATTTAGTCTTTTTGACGTTTAAGGATAGTTTATTGACTATAAACCATTCATTAATGAGATTTAGTTCGTTATTTACAATTTCGAAAAGTGTTTTTATGTTCTTACTAGAGAAAAATAGGTTAGTGTCGTCAGCAAACAGTATAAAGTCAATTATTTAAGTTTAATTTAAGAATTTTTATATCATAAGTATATATGAGTTTAAATTTAATTTTAAGTAGAATTAATATAATAATGAAGTTGCTTTATCACCCAGCACTGTAAATGTATTTATGTATTGAATTTATATGGCTTTCATAAAAAATTCCTGTTAATTGTGTAAAGTTTCTATTGTTTTCTGTTGTAATATTCAATGTAGTGTGACCATTCTTAAAATTCTTGAGTAAGATTGGTATTAGAAACCTTAGTTACCAAACTCTTTTCACAAAGAAAATCACAAACGAAAAATTTTAAAGGTTCTTTGAAACGTGTGAAATTATTTTCAATAATAGTAGATTTTTTTGAAAAAAAAATTATATTTCTCGAAAACGTAATACAATCATGATTTTTAACGTATGCAAAATATCACATTATCACACTTAAGTTTTTGTCAAGAGTATTTTGTATATAGGCTGAGAGACCATCTTTACCTCGAACTACATGAAGATACGAATATTTTTCTCGGATAATCGTAGTATGGTGTATGGTATATAAAAAAAATCGAAATCAGTACCTGAGAAAACCTTCTAAGATTACCCAACTGAGAAGAATTAAAAGAATCATGTTACGAATTGGGAAACTCAATCAATCTTTGCTCTTCATTTGCATTTTGTTCTTTGCACTCAATCTTTGGTTCAAAATCAGTAAGTAAATATTTTGGTCAGATTAGTACACCCCCTACTTCCAAACCCACTGGGAACCCTTCTCACTGGAAAAATTGGCCAAAATATCGTTCCCGTTGGAAAAAATTATACTCTAATTTTTGTTGCCATTGAAAATAATCAGATAAGCAAATCCTCACTGCAAAAAACTGTGCTATTTTTTCCATCCCCACTGAATTTTATGGCTCAAAAACAATGGAATTCAATTCCCCAGCCTTTAAAAACACCTGAAAATCGATCCCTATCGCGTTTTGCGGACCGTTATTTTTACCCCCACTGGCTGAAAAAGTCCTACCGGGTCTGCGAGAAGGGGGTGTTCTAGTTCATGAAGGGCCTGAATAAAGTGTCGATTGAGATCAGTTTATATGAAATAGTCACTATGGAATCCCACTATTTTGTATTTAATTTCCCTGGTTCAACCACTCTTAAGGATATAGTCGAATTTTTATGGAATCTGAATATCCTATCCCCTAGATAGAAAAGTTGCACGTCTTGCGTCGTTTTCAGAAAAAAACGCTTGGATTGAGATTAAAATGTGTACCAGACCAGACAGATGTCTAAAATGTACCATTCAAACAAAAGAAAACAGAAGACTCGTTACGTTGTCAAAAAACGGTGACAATTTGAAGGCTCCACTTTTCACTTTTTCTTCCCTTGCAAAATTTTAAAGATTCGATTCTATACCTTCGGGCTGTTATACGTTATTCGTTTTACGGGAATTTCTAATAGAGGTTGTTGATTCTTCCGTTAAATCCATTGTTTTGTTCTAGTTTAGACTGCCGACTTTCTGCCCTGCCTATTCAAATTGTAAGAGTAGGCCAAAAGTGGGCAAAAAGTTGGCAGTTAAATTCTTTGCTTGGAAAAGATTGAAAGAACTCATTGCATTGACGTCAAAAGAGAGCAATGCATTGACTTTAGACAGCTAACCTTATGTCCACTTTAATTCACAATTAGAATAGACAGGGCGAAAAGTAAGCTGTCTAAACTAGAGCTTAATACTTTGTGTTACTTTTCTTTTCCTTCCGCAGCTTCATTTTATGACTGTTTCCAGCTACTCTCCAAGAGAACCGGAGACCAAAGAAATAATCACCATGTCAGAGATCCAATGAAGCAGATATTAAATCTAGATTTGAAACAAAGAGGTAAAGTTACCCAAGAATTTTTTGATACAATTCTTTATATACACCTTATGGCGTAGATTTCGGTCGTAGGAAAAATCTATGCCTAGTTACTTTTACTCGACCAATTTACTGATGAATATTTGAAACTATATTCATCTCAAGAAATTAAACATTTTGGAAAGCCCAAGATTTTTGTTTCGCAATTCCTTTTTGCATGCATAATAATGGAGGGAGAAGTCGTGTACTTTGATAGAATTTTGCTATTATTTCTCTACATATTTTAGTCGATCTTTCTATTGGTATTGTGTGCCCACCGGATAATTGGTATATAGATGATGTTTATCGCTCTATTACTTCAATTACGAACCAAGTCAGCCAGCAATCCGAAATCAACACTTACATTGTCTTCATCGGTATCTTGGCAACGCAACCCGAAATTATTTCACAAGTTCAAGAAAAGTTTGAAAAGATATCACAAAATGTATTTAACAGCTCAAGAGAAGACTCACAACACGTTCAAATTACTTATATCTCCATATCAGAAGCGCAGTTATCTCAACGTGTTGATAGCTTAGACACCCAAGCAGCACTTTTCAAGGCTTCCAAAGGTCTCGTCAAGCGGCGGACCCACGTTAATCTTTTACTTTCATCCTTATTAGCATACGGTTCAAAAGCCGGAAAATACTTTCTAATGGCAGACTCAGAATATACTCTAAACCCAGGCTCTCTATCTGTCCTTATACAAGAATTTGAACAAAAAGGAGGGCGGCACAAACTAATGCGCTTAAAAGATAAAAAAGTAAGGGCCGTCTCTTGCACCCTTTATTCATATGGACGGCCCTTAGAAGCAATAGCGGAATATTTTTATTGGATGGCTCCCTTTACAGACGCTGTGAATCTTATGTCGTATTTCGAACATTTACATCGGAGTCATTTGAAGCTGGATACGGATAAAGCTTTGTTTTCACTACAACAATTATCGGTCCCAGGCCTCGTGGTACAAAATAATCCAATTGCTATGGTTACAACTGATATGGTAGTCGCTAATGAATTCTTTCCCACGAACCCTTACGAACGTGGAGAACTATTCTGGACTTCAACTCCTAATAAAGGCTGTTTCATTATTATCAAGTTTTTGAAATTACATCGAGTCAAGTCGATTCGAATCGATACAGGAATAAATGTGTATTTAAGCGATACAATAACAAAAGCTGTTTTAGAGGAAGCAAATTCGTTTCAAAGTACAAACCAAGATTGTGGTGATTTTAATGAGATAGCGGATTTCAGGGCTGGTCAAGTGTTATTGAATGACTTAGATGGACGCAATTTATGGACATCTTGTTTGAGAATTAGAATGTTAGCTGATGAAGGACACTGGGGTGGTATAAGACTGATACAAGTCACAATTTAGTTATTTTCCTTCTTTTAAATACAATCTTTTGTATAGGCTGCTGGCATCCACTAACGGATTCGTGCTACTTATACAACCTGTGGTTTTGAGTTCTGCGATTCATCTTTTATATGGCTTATCTTTATATGTGTTAAGATTACGTAATTTTTTCCTATTAGAAACCGATGTTTTCAGGTGTTACCAATAGAGACATTACTGTAATAGCAAATTTAGAACGTATGGTGACATGCTATGAATTATCTATAAGAGCTCATGTCGGGTGTTTTACGGTACATAAGCTGACATGCCGATCCGATCCAATGCATATCATTTATTTATGGGAGTAAAAAAAATTTAAATTAAATTTGTTTACTTTTTTATATTATCGCTAGATAGTGAATTATTCTTAACCCTATTCATACTAGGCTTTTAGGGACGGTTCAAAACTAGGGGGGCTGTTCCTGTACCACCCCCTAACTTTTGATCTAGTGGGTTTTTTGGATGAAATTTGGTACACAAGACTAATGTCATATAAGGTAACTTTTGACAAAATTATTTTTTGATGACGTCACTTATCATGCCCAAAGTGAGCAAAGACCGTAACTTTCCTTTGTTCTTTTGAATAGCTATTGTATTCTAATAAAGGCTTTAGAAAAAAGTCTAAAAGGTATGATACAAATTGGTAAAAAATCTGATTGGTTAGCTTGTATCATGTGAATTATGTTCATATTTTTCAAAGTGCAAACTCCCGTACTTACAATATCCGAAAATTTTAATGTCAAGAAATAAATAAGTTTTTAGGTTGCAAACAGATTACAGATTATCCTTCCATAGTTTATGGTAAAGAAGATACTTAACTACAACAGTTTCAAAATTTTAAATTTAAATAAATAAATATTACGTCCACCATCGTTATTTTCATTTTTATTTGGAGATGACGGGTAATGTGTTGTAGGATCTACAATTTGGTTGACGGGGATTTCTTGAGGCAGTCTATAAAATAAAGATAATTTCAAACATTAGGACACCCCAGTCTCAGAATCCCGGTGGAACCTTTTCCTACACCTATAGAATAATAATCATATCGAGATCACACAATTGGGATAGAAACAATATTGTTCCAAACCCAGCTGGCACGCAACGTTGTGTCAACGTTTATCTAACGTTCACAACGTCCATATAACGTTAGATTAACGTTAAAACAACGTTGTGTGCCAGCTGGGAAGCTTTAAAATATCCAATGGCGATGGTTTTGGATGTGCAATATTTTGCACATAGAACTTCAAATGAGGATAAAATCAAAGTCAATTTCCCAGTGGGGCTGAAATTATAGGGTACTTTTTCCAAACGTGGATGAAATTTTGGCCCAATTTTCCAGTTAAGCTGCGGGGTTCTATCGGGTTTGTGACACATGGGTATTAGGGTCATAATATATAAAAACCAAATTAGAATTTCCTTTATCCTTTATCAAAAAATCGAAAAATCGAAAAAATATCTCACCATGATTTTAGCCATTGAAGGGAAATCACGGTAACATAGAGCAGTGTTTGTTGATTGGCTGCACGCAACACGGGGGTCACATTCCACATTGATGGGGACGTCTGAAATGTTATCATCGACGGTTCCAATGGAGCCATCAAGACCGTAACAAAAATCGCCACGTTTCGTTCCTAAAAGTAGAAAATATTTATGTGAGAAGCTATTTTTATATTACAACCATAAGAAATAAAACAAAAAAAATAGATGTTTTGGATTTCATGTAATATTAAGGAGAAAAAGGCGCGCAGCGAAATGTCAATTCTTGGGTACTCAAGTTGAAAACGAAGTTAAAATGGAAACTCTGCTTCGAAAATATGACAAAACTGACAAAACATTGCTGGGCCTTTTTCACACCGCTTACCCAGCTGGCACACAACGTTGTTTTAACGTTCATCTAACGTTATATATAGACCTTGTGAACGTTAGATAAACGTTGAAACAACGTTGTGTGCCAGCTGGGTAGGCTTTCTTATGTTTTTCTAAAGTGTTGCTCTCATGATAATAAGCATGTGGAAAATAATTACACCAACCTGATTCGATAACTGATCTTGCTGGTCCACCAGATCTTAAACATTTATTAGTCACTGGTCTGTTACTTGACCAACAGTTGTAAGAAGGGTTTCCACCGGTGACCTTTATTTTACCACAGCTGTTATAGACACCACCATTACCAACCAACATTGAGACTTGGAGTGAATAATAACCATCAGCAAGGTTGGTTGGAATCCCAATAGTGGTGTCGAAACGCTCAACATCTTCTGGGTCTGTTAGAAAAAGCGTAAGATATAATTGATGTTACGTGTGTATTACGTAAGGTTTAAAATACGTGTTTATCAGATGTTCACACGTAACGGTTCCGCTTTCCTCCGAAATGAAATGAAGCCATACTATTGGTTAGAAGTGACGTAAAACTTGAATTTAACCAATATAATGGCTTCATTTCCTTTCGGAGCGAAACGGTACCGTAGAGTGTAACGTGGTCTCAGTTAGTAGAAAGTGACCATTCAGAGTGATATGATTAATTGTCTCCCTTTTTTCAAACCCATGTGACCTAAATTCAAAATGCTCTAAGGGCAAGAAGATGTTCCGCTATGTTATAAAACTGTTCAAAGGAAGACTTCATCAAAATAAAAGGGGATGATAGAATTTTGGTCAAATTTGGTCAATTAGCCATTTTAGTATTTGATTCCATGCTTGTTTTTTTTTCATATTAATCATGCTTATCAATTTCTATTACGTGAGATTGGAGAATTTCGCGGTATAGATCCGCTCCCCAAGCTACAGCATACAGGTCAAATTTCACGAGACAGAGTTAGCCTTGAGATTTGGGCGCTAGCTTGCGAAAAACTCACGACATAGATTCACAGATATCTGTAAAACCCGAAGGACTAGATAGGCAACTTTAAGCTTTCTCCAGCAAAAAAAAGTGAAGCAAAAATTTGACTTTTTAAATTTCGTGCCGATGGATAGGATCTAGCATTTTAATTGTTTTCGGAGCGCGAGATCAAAAAAAGTAGGCGGCAAACTCTATTTCACATCTCTCAAACCGGTGAAATTGCATTTTTTAGTCACGTGACTTTGGTAGGAAATCCTTCCAAACATAGGCTTCACTTTTCGATACAAGCCGCAAATCTAGCCCTTCGGGCTTTACAGATCTGTGCATAGATTCCGTACGTCATAGATGGCTTCTTGCTTAATATGTTGAGCTCAGGCATTAAGTTTTGATAAAAAGATAATCAAGCTTAGCTTATCGATTTCACAATCCTTTTTCTTTTTCTTGCTAATATTGGATTAGTGAAACTTATGCAATGCAATGTTTATAGTAGGAAAAATCTTTATGTTGTTTTGTAATTTCATTGGGTTTTTCTTCTTCAAAAAGTTAAGGCAAGGATTTATTATACACTGGATATACAAGTAACAGATTTTTGCCGATTTCTCGTGTACTAGCTATGTCCGCAGTAATGATATTATTGTTCACTCTCCTTCCCTCAATAAATGATTTTTCGAAGCATTTTTATTGCATTTCTTATCGAAAATCATTCATCCAATTCCCAAGAGAGACTTAAAACCTTCATGTGAGAGTCAGATTCTTTCACTTAATTGCTAATTATAAGCCGTTATGACGTTTCAAGCTGTGAGAAAGATGCAAAAGACGTGTTGTGTAAAAGAAACTTAAATGTTGACACCGGAAATTTTCAAACTTCAACCTCAAAAAAACCACTTTGCCACCACGTGCCTCCAAAGGATTTTCATACCACAGAGGAGCCAAGACACTCAAGTCTTATGTATGTTAATTTCAGCTCTTCTGGGGACAGTCTTGGAAAGATATTTCCAATTGAAAATTTCGTGTCACTATAAGCACTTTGTCTGAATTTCTTGTCTAGTGATGTTTTTCTCACATTATATTTCACAAATGTATCCAGCTCGGAATGCTAGCCTTACTTTCAAACTTTTTGTTCTGCAAATGTACAAAGAAAAAGAGCTAGAGAACTTTTTAAAAATAAGACTGATAAACATTTTTAAAAATCAGACATATTCGAGCCGCCATGACAGTTGTCCTTTGCGGACAAAGCTAGAACATCAATTGTTTTCTGAAACAATGAAAATACAATGGTCGCTCTCCATCGTTTTATGAGTCGTTTATCCAGTGTATAATAAATCTTTGGTTAAGGCAATAGCTAAGGGATTTTCGAATTAGATTCTTGCTTCTGCTTAATGTATTTCTTCAACTTTATAGCTAATCTAAATCATTCGGAGGTATATTCTGGGGCTTTTTGAATGGTTTCTGAAAATCAATGAATTAATGAATTCCATCTTTTGTATAAGACAAGTAGTTTGTTTGGGGTATCAATTTCAGACTGAAAATGGATAGAAGAGAAAACCCGACAGGCACACCGTGACTTTAATTCGAGGTTCACCAAAATTATGAAGAACGTTATCCCAGAGGGGGCACTGTCCTTGACGGCAGACGTGCCACTGGATTTTGAAAAGTGATCCCTGTCAGATATGAATGCTTGGTAAATTTTACCCTGAAAATTGTTCGAAAATAACTAAAAAATCGACCCTGTCAGATACACATCTTAAAAATTAAATTTGGGATCCTTCCAGATATCTTCAGAGCCTAACAGAGTTAATTTGACCATGGTATAAGAAAGCCACGGCTTTCTTATACTATGATCTGACCAGTGGCCTGTTCCAATACCAAATCTGTCTAACTGATCCCTTCCGGGACTTATACCAGTTAGAAGTGTAACTAGAGCCTACCAGCTTGGTATTCACAGCCAGGTCTTCCATTACATGGATGTTTACAATCTCCGTATTGAAATTTGCCTGGTCTTTCGTCATGTCCATAACAAGCAAATTTCATCACGTTATCTTTGTAGGCTTGTGCACTTTTCCTTTGGCCCCATGGTACTAAAGAGATTCTTGCGTAACCACCACCGTGGTTGTTGGAAACCCATCCGACTTTCAATCGATCACCAGCTTCGACCTCTGTCACCGGAGCTATTAAATGAATTAGGTTAAGAAAATCTATAATTGTTGCGTTTTACAGGCATCGCAAAGTACACTATAATGGTTGAAATGAGAGAAAGTTCACTTTAAGAATATTGAAGTAAAACGAAGTGTTAGCATTTTTGCTACAAAAATTTCCAAGAAAATACAGCGTATGGGTCGATTTTTCACCCAAATTTACTCAATTTTGGCTAATTCTTCTCTGCACTGCAAGTGTTCCATTTTGAAGGTCTTATTTTGGGGCGTTTCAAATCAATTGCCCTGAGGGACTCAGTCATAATTCACCGGCTTCTAGATTAAAATATGCTTACTGGTTCCCCATTCAGCTTCACAGACGGCACCAATGATGCCACCACGTCCAATCGATGGATTGAATGACCTGTTGAATGGATTGAGTGAAGTTGAATTTTAGAAAACTCGAAAATTTAAAACCCTTGGATGTTTGAGTGATGGGTCTAAGAAAGGAGGATGGCTCAAAATTCATGACAAAGTGTAAAATAAATCCTTATAAGGAAATGGAGACTCTCTTTTGTAAATTTTGGATCCTCTTAGATCCGGTCCTGTATTACGGGAGTTCATTCTTTGATTGGGCTTTTCCAGAAAAAAACCGTGCACCCCCTGTTGAGGAGGTCCAACCTTTTGTGACCTACCCCCTTGGAATTCCAGGCAATTATAGGATCATACCCCTCTGGAATTTCGAATTTTTACAAATTTTCAATCATTATCCCCTTGGAATTCCGCTTATTTTTGACGGATTTTCTTCTAACCTTATGGAATTCTACTGCAATTCAAACCTTACCCCCTTGGAACGGAAATGGACCTCTTCAACAGGGGGTGCACGATTCCTTTGGAAAAGCCCATTATGAATAAGTTAATTTGAAGATTTATTAATTTGCGAATAATAAAGAGCAGCTTCGATCAAGTGTTCTAAGTGCCAGTTAAAACCATGGGTTCCCGGTACCGAGCCCCATTGCTTCCTATGTCCCACTAAGTTCATAGATAGCTGCTTCAGCTGAGTGTAGACCCCGTGAAAACCTTTAAAAGATTGTTTAAGAATGAGAAGTATAAACTTCAAATGCAAGTATATGATATGGCATAAAGCAAAGCAAGTCCAGTTATAGTTGAAATTTTTTTTCATAGATCTATCCACAGGTATAAACACCCCCTGCCTGATCTATCATTCCAGTGAGTCAAAATATCGGAATCAGGTTGCGAATTGAAATAATGGCAGCCAAAGGAATCAAGCTCAAATGCGAAACTGGTTTAGACAGGTGGTGTGCAAAAAATACTTACGGTGGACACGACATCCAGGAGTGAGCCATAATGCTCGGCAACAAAACTATAAATAACACAGCTAAAGCTACCATATTTGTCAAAATTAAATCTTTTTTCGAAAAGTTTTGCACTTTCTTAACAAGACAAATTTCAACACCAAAGTATAATGTACAATAAATACCAAAAAGCCCTTTGAAAACACGCTTTTAGATCCAAGTTTACAAGAATTTGTAAACTGCGATTCTGAAGATTTGATCAATTTCATGATCCTTTTATACTTTTCAATGCAATTGCTAACCCTAATTCAGGAAGGAAGAGACTCGGTGACAAATAGATGCGAGATCGTGACGAATTCCTTGTATGAAAGACACTCAGAAGAAGAGCGTACTTAAAATAAAAAATCTATTTTAGTGTAGAAATTAAACTCCATCTTCAGTGTTACTGACGTATAGGATGCCAAATATCTTGCTAAAACTTTCCGATTTCTTTACCACCGTTTACTTGCCACACGAGGCTGGCAATCATTGACGTTCTTAATTTTAACCATCGCAGAACAGGAAGTCATTTTAACTTCTCCGTCATCAGGAATAATAGAAATCATAAAAATTGTGGTCAGAGAGTAATTATCATCATTTCGATTGCCAATTGTAATGAGTTGTATCTCAATTAGTGACTTCTAATTCAATTGAATTATACTTTCGGCACTCATTAACTCAAGCTTAGTAGTTTGAATCAGAAACCTCTAGACAAGCGGCCCAGATAGTGAATTGTGTCACTTCGTAATGTACCCCTTAGATCAGGGTAGATTTATGATATTATGCTCTAAATAGGGTGTAGAATTGACAAAAGACTTTGCAATTTGAATCTCCTGCAGTTTCCGAGTGAATCAGTGAAGTCTACTCACGATAAGTGTGCACTCTTTTTTCTTTTACCTATAACTTTGAAGGAATTCTTTAATCTTTATAAATTTAGTATCATTGGAAAGATATTAGTGAGTGGAACAATTTGAAATAAAGAAATATTTAAAAAAATTCTAAAAATGAAGATGAAAAGGAAGAAGACAAAAATGAAGATCTTGTATAAAAGTGCTATAACTATCGAACTATAATCATCGAACGCCATCACTGTGAAAAAGATTCTCAAAAATTCTCATTCAGTCAAAAGATATCAAACAAAGTTATATCTGATTGACGTCTAAAAACGCTGTTTTCTGCTGTTTTTTGGGGTCAATCGCTTATTAACTTATCAAAGATCAAAGAATCTCTCCAGTGAAAATGAAAGTTATAGCACTTTTCTACAAGATCTTCTTTTTTTTCTTCTTCATTTTCATTTTTGTTTTTAGAATTTTTTCCAAGATTTTTTTATTTTAAATTGTTTCACTCGCTAATATCTTTCCAATGATACCAAATTTATAAAGATTGAAGAATGCCTTCAAAAGTTATAGGTAAAAGAAAAAAGGGTGCACACTTATCGTGAATAGACTCTAGTTAATCGATAGAACTTATCAAGCCTTGAGTTTGTATCATAAAAAAATGGTATGGCTTGTCAAGTTTGAAACTAACACAATTCTCCCTAACGCAATGGGAATAGAAAACGGTAAGAACTTATGTATGTACCTAACAATCATCTATGTGGCCAGCAAAAAACATTCGAACTATGAAGAGATTCGAGAAACATAGGTTGAAGACCATCCTAACAGATTTGTGCTCCTTATTTACTATCAACGGTTTGCAGAGTAGACCAGCGTCAGAGGTTCAGCGAAAGGCCTTAAAACAGGTTTTCGTAGGGCACTCCTTGGATTCTATTGTCCGCAACATTCAAAAAACATTGCATGAACGTCTTGTGCCAACTGGTTAGAGGAGTGTTTTACGTTCCATACCGCAAACGGGGCTCCAACTTGCAAACGGGGGAGCGGAAGACACGTATGAGATTTACGTCAACGGATGTTTAAAAAAATGATGAAGAAACGCGTACAGCCCAGCATTTCCTGAGCCGATAGCCATTTCATTATCATTGTCGAGATCTGATCCCATTAGTGGTTTCTATTGTCCAACTTCTCATAATAATTAATTTTGCAGTGATTTTGACAGAAAAAATCTGTCTTGAAGTCATCTGCAGCAGAGAAAAAAGGACTACAACCCCGAGGTACCAGTCTTTTTAATGATACCTTTTTTTTCAGGCTTCCCAAAGTGCATTCATTGTAAGACTCGTAATTAGAGAAAGTGTACTGTGAGGACAAACTGTGAGAAAAACGAAAATTTTTTTAGCAAACTTTTGGTAGTCTGATCAAGAAAAATTTGTCTTTGAATTTTGGCTAAACTTTCTGGCAGTTTTTAGATCGAGTTATACATAGCCCCCAGGCTTAGATATTTGATAATATCGAACTCTTGATTGTCTTTGCTAAGAGATAAAAACCGCGTCTGTATGTAGTTGAAATTTTATAAAACATCCTTATCTGTGTCTCCGCTGCCGATTATATTGCGACCGACTTTTCTTTATTCAACCTCTTACCTAAGGAACCTTTTAACATTTTTTAATGAACAATCTCTCCACCCGCACCCTGCCCATCTTATCCGTCAAAGGTGCACTCTGACTTGCGTGCGTTAATTAGCTGTGTTGACCTTTAGTCAAGACCCAAAACACGAAGCTTGTGTTATTATACCAGGGGTTACTAGGATTGCGAGATGACGGGTGTGTGCCGCCCTACTTTTGACCCTCGGACCCATAGCGGGACTAAAAAGAAGGAAAATTGGAGAATTTTTTAGGGGACTCTTGATGGGACTGAGATTTAATTTTCATCTTTAAACTAGACCTTTAAGAACTGAATTTTCAAAAGAGAGTAAAAATAGGATATAGTGAAGTGTGAGAGTTGGATATTTTTACTACAATTAAAACCTACACGCAACAGAAGTTTCACCTTTAAAAAGAAAGAGACGAGTATATTCAACCAACCTCCTACTAACACAATGGCGGCAATTTTTGCCTGTTGACTTCTCGTCGCATGGATGATATTTTCTAACCTTTAGTTGTTCAAGCATCTATAACCTTTTTAGTACGCCGAAACTTCTCCCCATTTTGAGTTTTTCAAGAATTAAAGGTGTTTTCGCCTACTTACCCATATTGTCTATACAACGTTTGGCTAATCCCAATATGTTCAACATATGAACCTCTAAAGTATGCCGAAACTTGTTTTTTTTACAGAAATAATGGCCTTTTCTTGAAGAAGCTGCAATTTTTCTTCTGCTAAGTTTGAGTGGGTTTCTAACACTTTGAATGACTCACACTTGTTCTATTTTCTGATCACTTAGCTGTCGACTAAAAATGAAAATAACATGGCCGATTACCCAAATTGAAAGAATTAAGAGAATTTTTTGACTCGACTTGAGGTATGTCTAATCCAGTGAAGAAGAAAGACTTTGGTCAAAACAAAGGTTACCGAAACTATGGTTTCCCCAGTTAACCAAGCCCAAAATCAAGCAATATAGCATTATCGGCGCTGTAAAGTATTTCTTCTTTTTACGGTTTTGCAGTTTCGCACTACCTCTTCTTGGTCTCTGAGGGGAGGGTGTGAAAATGGACAAAATGGAAACACTTTGGAGGGGTGGAATTTTTAACCAACTTACATACAAGTCAGAGAATATGATAAATGAAATAGAAAGGTCAACATTAAATCCAAAATATTTTCTAGAAAAAATTGTAATTTTGTGTAGAGTGTGTGTACAAGAGTGATTGATTTGATTCATATTGTCTCGTGTATCCTATATTTTATCTGGTAAAATATTTCAATATAACGGTGTATTGTAAGTGGGAACGCTATAATATTAGCTTCCTACTTAGAGAAGTTTTCATTCGTATCTTCACAGCTCTTGTTCCTTATTCGATCTTCCAGCATTCAATCTTTACTTGAGAGTCTCTTTGTTTTAAGTGGTCTCAAAGACTCTTAGAATACTTTCAAAAATCTTTTGAGCCTTCTTAAACCAAAGTTTATTGATATCATTGTTACACGATAGCTGCAGATATACAGAAGTTGAATCGGGATTTTGGTGATCGAATTCAATCTTGACTTTATCCATCTCCTCAATTTTAACAAGATGCATCTCATGATCTACTGAATTTGTTCGCGGTACGAACATGTTTCGCCAACTCGATTTCCGGGTCTTGTTTTGTTTTGTGATTGCAATGTCTAATGAAGTCATCAACAAAGCTTCGATGAGTTCAGGATCGCCTTCTTGAACTCTGTATTTTAAGATGATATCTTCGCAATAAATTGTCAATTCCATTACCCCTCTTTTGTGTTTTACTGGCTGATAAAATATCTCTTTGTAGCTAAAGTCAGCAGTTACTTTGCCAACTTTAAAATCACCAGAAATGGAAGTATTCTTCCTCAATAAACTTTTAGACTGTGGTCTTTTTTAGTCTTGAAGCGTTTTTTTTTATCTCGGTAAAATCTTGCAGTCGAAATTTCACTGAAATATGTAGTCCGTCGTAAATGTTCAACTCTATTTATTTATGTTTTCAAACTGCGAATAACAACAAGGACAAAAGATAGGTAATGCATAATTCATCACTATGCATATTTTTCATTTTCTTTTCTATTGTACCAAGTATTAAATTTCTTCTCTTCACGCCCTTTACAACTCCCTATTTTTTCACACAGTAAAAATAAAATGTTCAGAGAGGCTCAGACATCTGGAAATGATAGAAAAATAAGGATATATGCTGACAAAAAATAAAATAGAGTACGATATTTACTCAAATTGGGAAGTAACTTAACCTTTGAAGCATCTCCCTATTTTTTGGTAAGGAAGAAATCTCGGAGCGCCTTCCCTTCCAAAAGAATAAGAAGATGCTCAAAGCGATGAGGTAGGGATGTCAAGATTGACAAGCTATAACCTTGAGATTTTTGTCCAGCGATAGATATGTCGTTAGAGATGACTTGAAAAATCTTGGTTCTGCCACCTGTCTGGTTGGTATTTTACAGATCGGAGTTCGAATTGAGTTTGCGATCAATATTGGCTTGAAATGAACCATACTTCTGGTAGTAAAATATTGTCGTTTGAAACAATTCATCAGATTCAGAACCCCATGGCTCACTAGGGGGTTTGTAGGGGTTCGAAATACCGTTTTCCCGTTTTCAAAGTTTTGCTTAACCCTGGAATCCCGAAATTTGAAAAAATAATAACACCGTCACACCGGTTTGTAAAGGTTAAAATACCGGAATAATGACAAAATGTAAGGCTAAATACCGTCATCGTCCGATTTTAAAATACCATTTTCCCGTCACTTTTTTCATCAAATCCCGTAATGCCGTACTAAAAAAGGGCCAACCCTGTCACACCGTAAAAGTACAACCCCCCCCCAATACAACTTTCCAAACCACTCTCATGCGACATGTATTTTTATAAGAACCTTTTATAAGGACTATTCTCACGGTCCTGTGTTCAAAGAAAGGCACACTTGCTTATCTATCAAGAATTTCTTCCCGTAATCCCCGGACCCCAAACAAAAGTAGCGTCCTTTTGATTCATTGATATCTCGTAAATCGTTTGTAAATTTGGAAATAAAAGTTATTAGACATATGTCTGGGATATTATTGATATTTGACTTGAAAAATATCAAATGGTTTAGTTTCCATCGGATGTGAACATTTCAGAAAATGAAACGTTTGTAATTTATGTAACTTATGTTATGAGAGTTTTTGATTATATTTTGCAGCATAAAAACGCATAATAAATGAACGAAAGTATAAACAACAAAGGAATCGAAACATTTCATTCTAATTGTACTGTCCAGTTTTCGATATAACCCTCGAAACCAGGGAAATGTCTAAGTGATAACACCCTTTTCACAGAGCCACTGGGACCCCTTCTCACTAAAAGAAATGCCATAAATATCTCCCCGGTGGAAAAATTATCCCCAAACTTTTGTCCTCACTAAAAATAATCAAATAAACCAATCTTCACTGCAAAATATTATTTTTTCCCATCCCCACTGAGTTTTCTGACTTAAGAAAAAAATAATTTTAATACCCAGGCATAAAACATGTGGGAATATCAGTCCCCATCAAGTTTTGGACCGTTATTTTTACCCCCACTGGGTGAAAAAAATCCTACCGTGTCTGTGAGAAGAGAGTGTGTGATAGATATGGAAGTGACTTTTAGACAAAAGACTCTAAATCTCACGTATCAATTTAAACAAATCCAAAATGTGACGCAATCCGAAGGTTTTGCTTTTACTTGATTGAGAAAGGTTAAAAATTTACTCTAGCTTTTTGGATTTTTTATCATTTGATTGATGTTAGTATGGTATGAGGACATGTGAAGAAATTCAAAGAATTTCTTTCCAACTGTCTTCTTTCAGGAGATTTGAGTGGCAGAGCAGCAATTTTTTTTTCCGTACATGGACGGGAGTATCATCGACGGTCGGGAGTATCTCATCTTGACAGTCGGGATTACATCGACGGTCGGGAGTATCTCATCTTGACGGTCGGGAGTATCTTAAACTTATCTTAAATTTTGAAATATCGACCTGACCGGGGTTCAAACCCACCAGATGAAAGAGTTTCTGATCAGAAACCCAGCGCGCTATCTGTTGAGCCACATTCGCACAGCAGAACTCAAAATTTGGAAATACTTATAGAATGACAAAAAAGACGGGGGTAATGTTATTATAATATGGGTAAAATTGCCCCTTTTTTAACCCTGCGGGGCCAAAGGCGCAGAGTATGCACCCGGCACAGTGACAAGCCGTTACTAGCAACCTTGACCTAAGCAATTCCAAACAACAAAACTAAACAACAAAGATGAGATACTCCCGACCGTCAATGATACTCCCGTCCGTGTACGGAAAAAAAATTTGCAGCAGTCCTTATACTGCTACTATGTATTTTTTTTATGAAAAGTACAATTTCCAGGTCACAATAAAAATAACTATATTATATACTAGCCATAGCTTTCACTAACTGCCACCCGCTAGTACAAATGCTTGTAAAAACTAATTAATGCTAATTAAGGCTTTTTAATGCTTTATAATTATAACAAAAGTTTGGAAATGATTTGGTAATAAAGTCTGTCTCGAAATAATTTGCAGCTGGAGAAAAAAATGGCTGTAAATTTTGATAGAATTCGAATCAAGTTGCGGTTTTGTGCTTGTTAAAAAGATATTCGTGAGTGGAATATTATCAAGTAAAAAAATTGAGAAAAAAAAGGAAAAGGAAAATGAAAAATGAAGAAGAAAAAAATCAACTTCTTGTAGAAATGTGGTATAATTATCATTTTCACAGGAGTGACTCTTCGATCTTAGATCATCATCACTGTGAAAAAATTTTTCAAAAATATTCATTTAATCAAAAGATATCAAACAAAGTTTATTGCTGGTTGAATCGACAAAAAGGCAGTTTTTTTCGTTTTTTTTGTCGTTTTTTACTACTTTATAGAGTCAACCAGCAATAAATTTTGTTTGATATCTTTTGATTGAATGAATATTTTTGAAAAATTTTTTGACAGTGATAATGATCTAAGATTGAAGAATCACTCCTGTGAAAATGATAATTATACCACATTTCTACAAGAAGTTGATTTTTTTCTTCTTCATTTTTCATTTTCATTTTCCTTTTTTTTTCTCAATTTTTTTACTTGATAATATTCCACTCACGAATATCTCTTTAACGAGCACAAAACCGCAACTTGATTCGAATTCTATCAAAAGTTACAGCCATTTTTTTCTCCAGCTGCAAATTATTTCGAGACAGACTTTAGTTAGAATGATTCTTCTCAACAGCATTTTCTTTCAGATATTAATGAATAAGCTAACATAAATGAAACATATTTTTTTTCTAAAAATGTGAATTACTTTTTACAAAGAATAAAATACGAATCTTAAAATATTCATTAGGAAAAGTCTCCAGGTAGAATCAATTACAGACAGCTACTTTACATAGATACTAAATCAGTCAAAAGACATGCAACTATATTTATTTCAACCAATTTAAAATATAAATGAAACATAGTAGAACCAAACAGCATAAGAAATGTTGTAGCATAAGAAATGCTATGAGTCAGAAACATAACGAGCAGGAACCAAGAATTGACAGGTAACAACGTTCTTAGGAGTTTTTCCAACGGTTTAACAAAGGATATCGTGATCCAAAATTGTTTACATTAAATGGATTTACCATTAATCTAGAAGCTGTGACAGCGTCGTGTAAAGGATGGAAGATGATGGACTACATGGAAAGTATCAGTAACGAGGCAATATTGATGAGAGGCGCAGGTATTAACAGGAATACTACATTCAGGACTTTTCCAACGTGATAAGGGATCCATGGACAAAATTGTTTACATTAAAAAGATATGCCAGTTATCTTGCAGTTTAACAGCAATATCGTGTAGAAGGATGGAAAATCATGATGTAACGTGGTAATAGTAGCAGTAACAAGGTAATATTGCGTTGTCAAGGTAAACGAATCCACATTCATAAAAAGCTTAAAGGGAAAATAAGAAACATGAAATTAGATGATATATGGTGAGTGTACTGAAATTCCTCAAAACTACTTCACAAAAGTTTCTATCAATCTTTGATAATAATTTCCCAAATAGTGCCTGGTAAGGCAGTCGTCGAAAAATTGTTCTATTCGCATCATTTTCTGCTGATTTTCCGGTGCGGAGATGCGGAAAAAAATCCGGGAAAACCAATTTGTTCTTTCAAAGTATAGCTTTTTTCTCAATTGCTCCGACGACCATCGAAAAATATGATTTTGCTCGCGACACCACCCGCCCCTGAATTACTGACGTGATTTAAAAAAACCTGGGAATTTTTTTGACCGCCCTCCCGCCCGCACAGTTTTAAACAACCACGCGAACAGAGCATTTTTCGTGACGCCTAAGGGGCCGTCGACAAACGATTTTCCTTTTTTTTAACGGCTTCTGGCCGTAAGGGGTGGGAGGCGAGGGGGTCACTGCAATGCCGTTAAAAAAGTTTAAAAAAAAGGAAAGTCTCACTTACAAATTTCATCAGTCCAAAACGTAAACATGTGAAGAAGGCTAAGACCAAAGCAACCACGACATTCACTTATTCCCGATCACCATTAATGCTTCGGAGAAAAATGACTGTACGAAAGTCGGCATTTTTCCCTCCGCCTCGTTGACTCCTTGCTCACCCATCGCCCTGACTTGCTCGGGGCTTGGAGTTTTCAAATTTGAAGGCACGGCTCAAAACCACATGTTTTTTCCGTGCTAAAAAAAGAACTTTGGATACGAATCGAAAGAACATGGCGGCCATGGACCGACCAGTGAAAGTATTTACTTTTGAAGAATTTCTTGGCCGCACGTGGGGGGGGAGGGGGTGAACCTTAACGGCCTCAGGCCGTTAAAAAAGGAAAGTCGTTTGTCGACGGCCCCTAAGTATCAACAAGAACACAGGTTAAACATAAGATTATTAAAACCAAGTCTTATAAAAGTACACAAAGAAAAAAATATTTGTACTTACTGTCGAAGTACCATAACACAGGATTTTTAAGCATTCTTGTTGGGAGTAGAGTATGTTGAATGACGATTGTTGAATAAATCTAGTTACAGTGGAATTTCGTTGCCAATTCAACCACCAACAATAATCACTTTTGTCCATATTCAATCATTGTTCTACTGTTTGGGTCGAAAAATGAATCAATCTGAATGTCTAAGACAGGAGACAGATTGTATAATTTGACTGTCAGCAAATTCACTGATTTATATCTCAATTTTTTGAAAAAAGTGAATGCAATTCGACTGCTGGACTATTGCTCGAGAGCTTTCAGGACGGAAGGACATCTTTAGAAAATCAAGATGGCCTAACTCAACTCATCGAAAATGTGCATAGAATTACCTGCGTTTGAAAACTTAATCCACAAATTAACGCACGACAGAAAAAAACAAAAAACCCCGAAAGGAAAAATAACGAAAAACGTCCGCCGCGCATTTAGCGAAAGCTACTTGCTAGTTTGGTAAGCTATAAACGTTGCCGGATAATTACGGAACACTAATTAACCGGAAGACCGATTACAAAACAAACAAAAATTGAGATTCCTGTCCCATATCCTTGCGTGAAGCTATGTAGGCCACCCTACGCTTCGCAAGCTCGCTACGGGCGGCAAATATTTGTCACAAGAAGATTAGGGCGAGTCTTTGTTATAGGAAAAAAAGGTTTTGTTGTCTATTTTTAGAAGATCGTCATCGCAAAAGTATTGCGTGAAAGCCCGGGGGGGGGTACTAGGGTTGGCGAATGAGGTGTATGTGCGGACGGGACCTCCGAAAACCGACCCTTAGAGAGACTGATTTTTGCTGAAAAGGTGACCCTTAGAGAGACTTTTTGAAAATTTTTTTGATTTTTGAAAAAAGTCATACCCTTAGAGAGACTTTATTACAATTTTTTCTCTGGAAATCAAAAGATTTCCTAAAAATCCTGAATTTTCAAACCCTTAGAGAGACTAATTTAAAACTTTCAGATTTTTCCGACGCTTAGAGAGACTTTGAAAGGTGAAAAAACCGACTCTTACCGTCCGCACATATCCATCATCCATTTTTACCTCCCCCCTCCCCCCCGGGCGTGGAAGCATGGAGGTATAAAGAAACAGGAGAAGTATGCTATTGTAACCAAGCTCGCCCTACGATTAAAAAAGTTACTATTACTTAAATATTTGGACTAAAAAAGGCTTGTAAACTTGGCAATCTCGTCAAATAATAAGCTTTTTCGATCAATGTTTTTTAAGGTGAACTCTATTGCTTGATACTTTCCTCCAGAATTCTCCAGCGACTTTATGTCTACAAATTGAGTCTGAAATTGTGTGTTCTTATAAAGAACTTTTTATTTTCTGGCTTGAGAAAATATCTTTTCAAAACAATATTGAACGGATAAAGAAATGGAACATGAACTTGTGTCGTGGACAAAGTTTTATTTAATTTTCGTATATTAAAAGGCTAGAATCTTCAATACTGATAATTAGAATGTTCAGAGCAAACTTTAGTTCTACACTTCATCGGGTGAGCTTAGAATTTTTTTAATACATTTTATAAACAAGAAATTAAAAGGCTTTAACGACCAATTATTGGCACATTCAACTTCTGTTTTTCTTTATACGTCCATGGTGGAAGGTAAGGATTGATCATATTATCGAAACATCGATATTATTATTAGCTAAAAGCATATCTTTTTCGGTGGTTTGTCCATAGAGGTATAAAGAAAAACAGGAGTCGAATGTGTCGGTAATTGGTCGTTAAAGTCTTTTGATTTCTTTTATGGTAAAATGTATCAAAAGAAATTCTAAGCTCACCCGATGAAATAAGACTTTTTAATAGAAATCAAGTTTGCTCTGAACATTCTAATTATCAGTATGAAAAATTCTAGCCTTTCAATATACGAAAATTAGATAAAACTTCGTCCACGTAACAAGTTTATGTTCCATTTCGTCTCCATCCGTTCAATTTTGTTTTGAAAATATATTTTCTCAAGCCAGAAAATGAAAAGGCATACTTGACTAACAAAAGCGTACCCATCTTGTCTGGGTATTCTTCGCCATTCGGGGCTTATTATCAACTTTTAACTATGTCATTCATTTTTACTCTAGCAACAGGTATAATCGTTTTTAAGACATTGTCTTATCTGTCTTGAGATGTTTAAATTTTCTCCTGACAGTGCAAGATTTAGATTACGGAATTCCGCCGGACCGCGACAAGAATTTTGCGGTGGGAGGCCTGAACAGTACTTTTCGGAGATTGTTCGTTCCAACCAAAATATTTTCAGATGACTGTGACTTACACACAGGGGCCATCGAGCCCGACTGAAGATGTGGCACATCAAAGACCAAATCTTATTCCTCTCCGATGGGGAGTTGACTCGCTTCTTAAGAGCTTTAGCCTGGGCGGTCGCTAATACGCCATCGGAATATTAGTTAAGACATTGTCGTTCAAAGTTCAACTCTGACGCAAGTAGGTAACCTTTGAGACAAGCCACATTTATTTGTAGTAACCAGTACCATGCTTTTACATCCGACAAACAAAAAATTATTTTCATTAAGTTAATATTTAGTTGAATAATTTTTTCCTTGTTTAAGTCTGGACATGTCTTTTGATATTGCCCAACTTATGGGGCGTTTAATTTTATTGTTTTCGAGATCTGTTAACCTTATTTGGAGATTGCTCTATCATGACACAAAAGAGGGTTATTGTCATGCAAATGAAGCCCATTCTTTCTCACTGCAAATGAAATTTAGATAATAAATAGGGAACTTTTGAAGGTTTTAAAATCAGTTTTCACTAATTCAGTAAGTGATTCAGCTGTTATCAAAATGGTCAGAATTGTGCTGCTTGTCGTATTTCTTGTCATTGCTTCTGGTAAGTTCATACAACCTTTGTAATTATTTGACATTTTCAACGGATACGATCTAATAAATCATTCTCTATCCTAGGCATCTGACGAGTAGACGTTTTTTTATAAGAACAATTTTATAAAAACAAGATGCTGAAAATCGATCAAAATCTTGAACCTTAGAACAAATTAAGAACAATCTGGCAATCCTTTAATATATAATTGAACACGTTTAGGTTTCTTTTGGTATAAGTTTTACCTTTCACGAAAATTAATTTCTTATTTTGAAGCTTATGAGTTGGGAAAACATAAGTTCGAATCTTCAAGATTATTATTTTTTGGCTTAATTCTTTAGATATACAAGGAAGAGTACAAGAAAAACGTATTATCCATGGAACCGAGGCTAAACCAGGTGCATGGCCTTGGGTCGTCTTACTGCAAATAAAATCACAAGGCAAAACAAGTAACTGTGGTGGCACTATTTTGTCCAAGACTTGGGTATGTCGTAAGCTTAAAAATTCTAATTATAAAACCCAAAAAATTATGGTTTGAAATTATTACACTTACATTCCCGGAAAAAGGTTGTAGACTTTTCAAAAATACAGGAAAAATTTCAAAATAAGCTCTGAAAACCCATTTTTACCAGGGCCAATGTTGTATTTATTGGATTTGGAGGGTTGGGTGACAAGTCCAGAAGCCAAATCCACTCGACATCGAAGGAAATGCCATTCGTGTGCCTGAAGTTCACCCATTTTCAAGTATTTGGAAGTCTGAATATCACAAGGACTAAAGCCATAGGGATTGCTAGCAAGCCTGTATGTGTCTTCTGCCAAATAACCACTTGTGGTTCATTTGGGGAATGTCCAAAGTGTTAAAAGGGCTTTTTTTTGGCACTATTGAGTAATTTTTGAAAAGTCTACAGACCTTTTGTCCGGGATTGTAGAAATTGGCACATAATGAGAGTTATCGTTGAACCTAGTTTTAATTGGTGGGGGAAAGAGACGACCTAGTCAAGGAACCAATGCCTTCATCTATAATTAACTTAACACTGCTTTTTCTCTTTTGGAATTTATGAATTTTGTATATGAATTTTAGAAAATTTCTGTATACTTTCTTGAAACTTTAAACTTCGCCAATTTTGAATATGAATTCAGAATTTTCGTACCCAGACGGCACACGACGTCAAAACAACGTCCATTTGACATTCATAACGTCCAAATAACGTTATTTGAACGTTAAAACGACATTGTGTGCCAGTTGGGTATCTTCCTGGAAATATAAGTTACAGCCAAAATCAAAATTTTTTCATAGATAATGACAGCCGCTCATTGCTTTAAAAGTAAACCTGCTGCTTCAGATATCCTGGTAGCCGGTGCACAAAATATCAAAGTTCATGAAGAGTCACAACAAAGAATTACGGCTAAAAGATATGTTGTGAACCCAGGATATAATCCCCCCGCTAAAGAAGCAGACATTGCTTTGATCGAACTATCGACTCCCTTGAAATTCAATAAACGAGTTGAACAAGCTCGTATTCAAGCAAAAGACGAGTATCCAAGTCTGGAAAAGACTTGTTTTATCGCTGGTAAGGCCTTGGTATTTAGGTTATTTTAAGACCAACATTTTAACTTTTCCCATTGTCCATTGAGGCTGAGTTAAAGTCAGAATTTTACTTTGTCAGACGATTGAGAAAAAGTTTGATTCACTAGATATAAATTGGCATTATATTATGGCTCACTCTCGAATTTCTCCTGAAAAGTACGCAATAACTACAATTGACGCTCTCGATTTCGATTTTCAAGGAGAATTAGATTTTCATCGAATAAGCAAGCGTATCGAATGTTTATAAGAGTTTTTTGTTCACGGTGACTTTCAATATTATCGAATGATAGAGCGCATCGAATAGTAGAACGTCGGAAACAATCAAAAACAAATCGTAAAAATTTTACTTACGCGCTTAAAAAAAAGAAAGAAAGAATCGTGTTTTTATTCTTACGGTATATTCTAAGGTTAGGATCCAACCCAGCCTAAATCTAGCATGTGATGCATACCTCGAGTAAAGATTGGGCATTTATTTGAAAACTTTTAGCGTTACTGGGGTATGATTGGCAATTTACAGGTAAGATGCTCTAAAAATTGGCATTCTTAGTTTCAGTTGGCAAATTCCGTGGTATTCTTAGCATATTCTTAATTTTTGCCCAATTTCATCATAAATATTCTTATAAAGTATATTCTTTTTTGGATAGGCTGGGGTCGAACCAGCGTTGATCCAATTGTTAGACCTGACACCTTACAAGAAGCACAACTCCCAATCCTTCCAGAACGTTTAGCCTTTGAAGAATTTATCTATGCAGGATTTAAGGACGGTGACACGAAACCTAACGCATGTTATGGTGATTCTGGTGGTCCATTGATGTGTAAAACAACCTTTCTTAGAAGATGGGTTGTTCAAGGACCAATAAGTCATTCGAGTGTAGGAGATTGTATGTATGATACTGCAGTTATACCAGTGGCCAAGTATTTGAGCTGGGTTAAACAATTCGTTAAAGATCTGAAGACTCAGAATTGATTAATATGACATGAAATGAAAATGAACCTACAGTCATATGATTGTTTATACTTTCTATTTTATGACTTAGTTGAAAGATTGAAAGATTTATTAAACATCCACGGTTAAAACGTCAATATTAACTTTCTATTTTTACCCAAATCCTATTTTGTTTAACGTTTCTTTGGCAACTGCAGAACCTAAATCCTCGCAGTATTGTGGTGTATTTTTACAGACATATTTTGTTAAGGAGTGAGCTAAAGGATCAAAGCTATTTCATCTCCAACTATTAAGAAAATTAGATTCGGCTAAATAAATGTCATTTCGAGATATTGTGAATAAGTTACAAATATTTTAATGCTTTACACACCCCTGTGTCACAGACCCGGTGGACCCCCCACCCCGGTGGAAAAATAGGTCAAAAAATCGTCCCCGGTGGAAAAAATATCCTACAATTTCAACCCCACTGCGAAATTTCTCTATGATTTTATCCCCATTGAAAACTGAATGTAAAAAATTGCACTCCAAAACCATCCCCGCTGGAATTTTCAAGCTGGAAACAATAGATTTTCTATCCCCATTGGCATTTTGATAGAAATTTTCATCCTCACTCAAGGAAAAAGTTCTACCGGGGCACTGAGACAGGGGTGTCTTCACGAACCCTCACTCATTTCACAAAATAGTTAAAATAAGAAAATATTAAGAACGGGATCATCGTCTCTTAGAATCTGTCTTTTGCAACAAGACAAACTTTATGCTTGAAACTCAATGAGTTAAGAACATCCGAACGCTTAAATTTTTTTGGGTGTTCCCATGAGAAAAACGTCAACTTTTCCGTCACTTTTAGACATTTGAAGTCCAAAAACCACTAGGAAAATAAACCTACAAAATTGGCGGAATATTCAGAAAAGAAACAGAGAAATAATCGCGAAAATTGGTAAATTGTAATCAGAATCAAGTCTATCAAGGGAAATAGACGCAAAGAATACCGAGCATGATTCTCTGTTGAAACCGAAACGACTTATGAAACAAAATTTTCTCAAATGAACACCGAGAAGCTTGCTCCTGTTATTAAAAAGGTTTTAAGGTGTTTTTCCACTGACGGCTTAAGCTTACAGGATTAACGAAACGTGTAATAAAATTCTGAATAGCCCAAAATCATTCCTATATGGATGAAAAAATATTAATAACTACAACTGGTCAAAATTTTACTTGACAATCTTGAGATTTTAAGGGGGTCCTCGATTAGCGACCCCCGTTTATTGCTCTAAATAGCCTGTTATTAGCGGTTGAAGACCTTTTTAAAAATCTTTCCATTCCTGCTGAAATTTCAGAAAATATCATTCTTTTATTTTAAAAATTCAGTTTCCTTATCAACGAGAAACAGCTCTAAGAAAAGGTTCCTTAACGATCAAACCACACATAGTATTTCAAAGGATAGCGTATGCTTAAAGATTTACTTATTCTCTTGAGTTGAAAAAATTAGATTTTAGGATGTTTTACTTATCTCAAAATATTAACCAAAATGGAAATTTTTCCCTTTTTTTGATTTTTGAACTTATGAAAGAAATGTTTTAGCAATAGATACTCTGAAACTGTACACTGAAAGTTTTTGTTCAATGTTATTCGCTACTTTCACGATTGCGTCTTTATTTTTACTATTTTGGCCTTGTCGTCTAAGTGGAAAGCAAACTTCAATCACTAAAAGATGTCCTTGAAATTTAAGATTTTTGTTAAAAATTATAGAAATTTTAACCAGCTTTTCTGTTACTTTTACAATACCACCTGTCTACTTTTACGACGTTTTGAGAGTTATCCCGTCACATAGAAACACGAAGCGTATAATCCAGTACAGCAATGATGAAAAAGGGGGCTAAAGGGATCCCCTTATAGAGCGCCGGTTTTATTTCGAAGAATTCTGTCTCTCCCTCTGGTGTCATCATAGTTAGCAGACGTATTTTCGTACATGATTCGGATGGCGTCTACTGAGGAGGGATACCGTATGCCTCAAGGATCAGAAACTTTGGGTAATTGAATCGAAGGCTTTTCTGAAGTCTATGAATGATATGAAAGCTTCCTTCTTGTGATTTTTGAGTCCTTCGACAATGTGACGGAGCGCTATAGAACGTGAGCAGCTGTTGATCTTTCTTGTCTGAATCCGTCTGGTTTGGTCAAGGTACTTTGTCGAGAACAGGTCGGATTAGATTCAGTAGGCACCGATTGTACACTTTGGCAACGATCTGGGATAACGAGATACCACGATAGTTGTCAGTCTTGGTGAAATCTCCCTTCTTTGGAACTGGTATGAGTGCAGAGAATCCCCATTCTTTAGTTTAAGTTGATTTATTTGGAAAGTTTGGCTACAGAAATGGTGTAATTTTCCTCCCATCTTTTGAAGTTTCCAGAATTCCGGAGAGGGACCGTTTAGACTAGGGACTTTTCCATTTTTTAGTTGATGGACAGATATATTAACTTCATCTTGAGTGATGGTGGAAACTGAAATTGAATCAAAAGGTTCAAATACCTTAATCACTGGGTTTAGAGTATTTTGATCACGAGGTTCTGCATTTAGAAGGTTTTTGAAGTGTGTTTCCCAAGATTTTTTCCCGCCCTCACCTTCGAATAATACAATTACTGCGGGATATTTTTCCGTTAAGTTTTTTAACGAAATCTCATGCTTTATTTTTGTGTTGATGCATGATAAATGCTGGAATTTCAAATGACCGTAGGATGTTGTTTATTCGATTATCCTCACATTTATCGGGGAGTTGTGCGCAAGTTGACTACTGAGTAGTTTGAATATTTTTAGTTGCAGATCTTAGGGTTGCTTTTTTGAGGCAGCAGTAACTTCGTGATGATCGACTGAGTTTGATGGGATGCTACTTGGTTTTTGGGGAAGTTTCTTCAACTTTGGGGCTTCAGGAAGATCGTCAAACTGCCGGGAACTGGAGATATCGATTCAACGAGCGAGATTCTGGTTCAAGGGAATTGATTACCAAAATATCTTCTTCGACGGGGGAGATTGAGACCGCGTACGCTGAGTTTAACATTCACAGTGACCATTCGATGATCACTATATGCCTGGCATGCATATTGGTTTCTCTAGCTCTTTCGAAATAAGATAAAGTCAATTTGGAAAAGTGATTCGTTTGAGTAAAAATAGGTCCAGAGCTTTGAATGGGTTTTTTGGAAATAAGTGTTCCCGATCAAGTTTGAAGGTTGCGCAGATAATTCGATCGTTGAATGGAAAGAAGTAATGAGAGAAGTTTCAATTGAATACTGATGCCAATAATACTATGAATGGCTGCTGGGCAAAATCAAAAAGATTCTAAAAATGGGGGGGGGGGCTGTACGGGTTCGAAATTCCGTTTTCCCGTCAAAGTTTTTGCTGAATCCCGGAATCCCGAAAATTGAAAAAAATAATAACACCGTCACAAAGGTTTGTAAAAGTTCAAATACCGGCAAAATGACAAAAAATAAGGCCAAATATCGTCACTGTCTGATTTTAAAATACCCTTTTCCCGTCTTTTTTTTTGTCAAATCCCGTAATACCGTACTAAAAAAGGGCCAATCCCGTCACACCGTAAAAGTACAACCCCCCCTAAAAAGGGTGCCACATTATATATGCTTGGCAACCCCAGAAAATATTCCTCGACTCCCACGCTGGGAGCGAGAAAATTAAGCCATTACTTATTTCCTTATCCAATCCAACAACGCGTGACCCACCACACAGTAAAATCCAAAGCCAGATTTTGAAAAACATGTTGCGCAAGAATAAAGAATCTAATTGCGGCTCAAATAGAAAGGTTGAAGATTACTCTCCGCCCTGCTTTATGTCTCCCGCCCGCCGAACTACCAATCTCCCCGCCTCACCCCTTTACTTACACTGCTTGTTCTTCGCCCTGCCTCATCACTTCAGAGGTATGTTTGACTTTTTCATCACTGGACTTTCTAAAAGGAAATTATTTGAATGTTACCATTCTGTATTGAACAATACTTTTCATATTCTACACCCTAATACGGGGCCCCCCAGCGGTTTGCGTGAATGCGTGAATGGGCTTTTTTGGTTGCGTGAATGCGTGAAAATCGAAAAAAAATTACGTGAATGCGTGAATTGAAAAAACTTGCGTGAACGCGAAAATCCATATTTCTATTGCGTGAATGCGTGAATCTGCCCTGTTTTTTGCGCGAACGCGTGAATTTTTCCTTTTCACAGTTTGTAGAAAACCCCAAGGTGCGCACCTATTCCAAATTCAAGGGATGCCAGGTGAAGGTGTACAAAAAAATCAGCAACTTTCAAATTCTCTATTTTATAAAACGATTCATGATTTAGATGCGCTTTCTAGCAATCTAGACACCTTAAATTTCCAGATTTTTTCGCTCGGGCCAAACATGTATTGGCCCTCGAATCTTAAATAACTCTAATTTGCCCCCTTGAAAGTGTTTGTTTAAGATAAAACCATGGTTATGCATGATGAGTGATCCAGGGCCAGGGCCAGCCAGGGCCAGAGCCACTGGGGGCAGGAGGCGGCCATGACTTCACCACGTTTTTGCAAATAAAAAGAAACTTATTTCAAAGAAATTTTTACCCATGATGTAGACTTTCGATAACCTGATTTCTTGGCAAAATTAGTCTGAAATGGAGTCGTATTTAAGCACATCAGAGGGTTAAAATAGAAATTTTCTCCTGTCGGCGCAAAACATGGTTGCGCCTCCTTAGTCACTATGTTTTCGGCCCCTCCACGTTAGGAAATTAATTCGCGAGCCCTGATTAAAACCTTTCTTTTTAAATTTTTTTGATCGCTTCGCTCGCAACAAATGTTCATTCTTTTACCTCATTTTACAAGCTATCAAGCGATCGTACCTTGCCTCTAACGAATTTAGACTACATTCTTTTTCAATGGTGTTAAAGAGAGCATTTTTAGCCAAACGCGAGTGACAGAAATGCAAAAATTTCCTCTCTGCGTAAACCATGGTTGCGCCTCCCTACCCCTGAGCTAAGCATCATGGTGTCATACTCGAGTTTGTTTGACCTATTTTTGATAATGCTTAAGCTATTTTTTGTACAAAAATTCGCCTGCGGCGCATATCTTTTCACTTACTATCGCGATACGTTAACTGCAGAAAGCTTCACCTTTTCAAACGGATCGTACAAGTTAGAAGAATCAAATATTTTGCGTGATGGCAAGTGATTAAAGTTGAAAATTACGTAAAACGCTTTCTATTTGGGGGCTTCTTTGACGCTGCCAAACACGGGTGTTTTATAGTCAGGTCTACAGGAAAAAAATCACTACTGAGTTAAGTTTTTCTCAAAAGTGCATGACCAGATCCGGTCGAATAATATCTCGAGTACAGCCTTGTCATACTTTTTTATGCAAATCGAACGTTTTACTCCATAATGGCGTAAGTTACGTAAATTACGTAACTTAGCGAAATGTGCAAGACCTCTATTTTTGACATTTTCCCCGATTTTTTCCGAAAATTTCCCCATTTCCCAAAAAAATTGGGTTTTGCGTGAATTTCGAGAAAAACTTGCGTGAATGCGTGAATTCATGATATTCATGGACGTAATCTTTTATACGGAAGCACCCGAGATAACCCGGAACTAGTGGCAAAATTTGCCACTAGTCTTCTGTTATTTTGCCACTAGTTCCGGGTTATCTCGGGTGCTTCCGTATAAAAGATTACGTCATGAATATCATGAATTGTGAAAAAATTTTGCGTGAATGCGTGAAATTTGGGGCCGCTGGGGGGCCTCTAAACGCTTCCAAAAAAGGTATGAACACCTCTTGGCGAGTGCTATTGGTGTTTGAAAAATAAGAAAATCTGGGTCTGGACATGCCTTAAAAATGCCTGAGCCCGCCCGCCGCCCCGCCACAGAACGTTAAGCCCCGGCTCTCATTACAAAATTATTACCATGGGAAATCAAGCTAAAGCTGGTGTAAGAAGGTCTTTATTTAAACCTTTTCACAAAAATTACTTTCGTTTTTCATTTCAAATGGCTTGCTTGCTTGAATCGAAAGACTGACTGCTGGACTGGCTGGCAGGACGATCAACAGATCAATGATGTTGATGAATGATATAAACGACATAAAAGTATCAGTATCAGGTATTTTTTTAAAGAGGGATAATTTTTCCTGTCATTAAAAAAAGTTCATCTTTAAGAAATAGACAATAGACCTTTGCTGCCTTCTTCCTCTTAATAAAGCCAAATAACATCATAGTTCAATAAGCACACTAAAGCGAAGCGCGAAGCGAAGCAGTCTAGACTTAATTGTACTTTATCTATATCATCAGGATTAGTAACTAGGCTAGTCTTACCTCTTTTATCTTTCCATTTGCTACTATAGACCTTTTCGCCTTTCCATCCGCCATATTATTGAAATTGTATGCAATAATTATGGTGGCCGAATTGTCGTGGTGAAATTACCTTAGAAAGTATGCAAAACATATGCAAAAAGAAAGTATTAATGTAAAACGTACATGCATAATTGGCATTATATTAAAGTATAATCTTGTAGAATAGAAGAAAGATTAAATTTGCTTCTTTTGAAAACTAGAATTAATCAAATTCGCTCATCTCTTTAGAACAAGCACTTCAAAAAACCATAACATTAGACATAAACTCAAGCTGAAAAATCACCCGCGAAGGACAGAAATATTCCTTATTCGGCTGACGGTAAATTATTCTCATGGGAATAGAACCGTCAGACGATCAAATCAAAACATTGATCTGAACCCGCTGAATGTGTGACGTCATAATTCAGCATAATTACTGCTTTCAGTTTGCGTGCTTTGAAAGTTTGATGTGTGTACTCCGTCTTGGTGGAATTCTTTAATGGCATGTAAACAGAATATGCAATGTCTTTAAGAACAAATTTCTAAAAGGCTTTTGTTGTTCTGTAAATATTTCTTTTTGGATTAAGAAATCTGATCTTTTATTCTTCTAATTTCTTTATAAGATGCTTTTTTGTCTTTTTAATCTTTATGTAAACTTGCATATGTTTTGCATATTTTCCAACTAAATCCAACCACGGCTTTTTCGTTCCTCTATTTTTGCATACAATTCAAGATGGCGGATGGAAAGGCGAAAAGGTCTATACAAATGGCTATTCCATTTTTAAACCATATACAGGGGTTTTGACGAGCTTTTCCAGGGGGGGACTGAGCCTTGATTTTCCAAGGGGCTTTTGGTCATTTTCAGATTTTCCAAGGGGGTTATTAAATGTTAAAGGTTTCCAGGAGGTTCTCTCCTCCTAAACTGGCATCAATAGTCACTTTCCAGGCCCTTTTTCACAAAATTTCAATTTCCAGGGGTGTCAACTCCTAATTTCCAAGGGATAGTTTGTTATCCAAAATTTCCAGGGGGGTTAGTGAAAAAAGTTTCTCAATACCCTTGTACAATTTTTTTTGGAATAGCCCAATGCTGACAACTTGATATTCAACACATTGGCAAGCACCAGCAGTTAGGAACATTTGGCGAGTTCCTGTTTGTACTTACGCAGCAATAAAAAAAATCATAACAACACTCATTAAAAAATGGCGTTTGTGTCTTTTCTCACTTTTTTTTAGCCTAGACGATGTAGCCAACATAGTAAGTACTGTGAATGGTCTAGCCTGGATATCCAAGCTCAAAATTTTAGAAAAAACAAAATTTACCTCAACATACAAAGTTCTAAAATTATAGAGCTTGGTCTCCCTAGAGAATGAAAGTGAAAATCCATGTTTCCTAGCCAACCCAGGGCAGCAAAACAGAAATTAATAAAAAGCAGTCTTACAAGATCTAAAACTATTTAAAACATCCAAAGATTACACCAAAGTCCATAAAAAAGTTTGCATGCATTATCATGACCAACCATGTTTTCTTGGAAAATGAACTCGCCTCTGTTTTCTTTCTTTTCATATTTTCATGTAACAGAAAGCCCTATCTTCACTAGCAAATGGAGGACTATCCTATTTTTTGCTTTAGAATTTATTATTTTTGCTCCACGCGTGTAGATTGGCCCTTACGGTTTTAGTGAAGTGAGCGCAAGCAAGTGGACTGCATTCTCTTAAAAAGAATGCAAATCGCTCTACACAGGAAAAATTTTTCGATTTCCAAGGTTGGAAATTTCAAGTTTTCTTAGTTGGAAAAAAGATAAAATCCAATGGAAAATCCAACCTGAAAATGTGGGACATTCTCCAAGGTTGAAAATTTTGCATTTTCCAAATATTTTGCGTGATGGCAAGTGATTAAAGTTGAAAAATTACGTAACGCTTTCTATTTGGGGGCTTCTTATGACGCTGCCAAACACGGTGTTTTATAGTCAGGTCTACAGGAAAAAATCACTACTGAGTTAAGTTTTTCTCAAAGTGCATGACCAGATCCGGTCGAATAATATCTCGAGTACAGCCTTGTCATACTTTTTTATGCAAATCGAACGTTTTACTCCATAATGGCGTAAGTTACGTAAATTACGTAACTTAGCGAAATGTGCAAGACCTCTATTTTTGACATTTTCCCCGATTTTTTCCGAAAATTTCCCCAATTTCCCAAAAAATTGGGTTTGCGTGAATTTCGAGAAAAACTTGCGTGAATGCGTGAATTCATGATATTCATGACGTAATCTTTTATACGGAAGCACCCGAGATAACCCGGAACTAGTGGCAAAATTTGCCACTAGTCTTCTGTTATTTTGCCACTAGTTCCGGGTTATCTCGGGTGCTTCCGTATAAAAGATTACGTCATGAATATCATGAATTGCGAAAAAATTTTGCGTGAATGCGTGAAATTTGGGTCCGCTGGGGGGCCTCTAATACGCTTCCAAAAAGGTATGAACACCTCTTGGCGAGTGCTATTGGTGTTTAAAAAATAAAGAAAATCTGGTCTGGACATGCCTTAAAATGCCTGAGCCCGCCCGCCGCCCGCCACAGAACGTTAAGCCCGGCTCTCATTACAAAATTATTACCATGGAAATCAAGCTAAAGCTGGTGTAAGAAGGTCTTTATTTAAACATTTTCACAAAAATTACTTTCGTTTTCATTTCAAATGGCTTGCTTGCTTGAATCGAAAGACTGACTGCTGGACTGGCTGGCAGGACGATCAACAGATCAATGATGTTGATGAATGATATAAACGACATAAAAGTATCAGTATCAGGTATTTTTTTAAAGAGGGATAATTTTTCCTGTCATTAAAAAAAGTTCATCTTTAAGAAATAGACAATAGACCTTTGCTGCCTTCTTCCTCTTAATAAAGCCAAATAACATCATAACAATAAGCACACTAAAGCGAAGCGCGAAGCGAAGCAGTCTAGACTTAATTGTACTTTATCTATATCATCAGGATTAGTAACTAGGCTAGTCTTACCTCTTTTATCTTTCCATTTGCTACTATAGACCTTTTCGCCTTTCCATCCGCCATATTATTGAATTGTATGCAATAATTATGGTGGCCGAATTGTCGTGGTGAAATTACCTTAGAAAGTATGCAAAACATATGCAAAAAGAAAGTATTAGCCAACATAGTAAGTACTGTGAGTGGTCTAGCCTGGATATCCAAGCTCAAAATTTTAGAAAAAACTAAATTTACCTCAACATACAAAGTTCTAAAATTATAGAGCTTGGTCTCCCTAGAGAATGAAAGTGAAAATCCATGTTTCCTAGCCAACCCAGGGCAGCAAAACAGAAATTAATAAAAAGCAGTCTTACAAGATCTAAAACTATTTAAAACATCCAAAGATTACACCAAAGTCCATAAAAAAGTTTGCATGCATTATCATGACCAACCATGTTTTCTTGGAAAATGAACTCGCCTCTGTTTTCTTCTTTTTCATATTTTCATGTAACAGAAAGCCCTATCTTCACTAGCAAATGGAGGACTATCCTATTTTTGCTTTAGAATTTATTATTTTTGCTCCACGCCGTGTAGATTGGCCCTTACGGTTTTAGTGAAGTGAGCGCAAGCAAGTGGACTGCATTCTCTTAAAAAGAATGCAAATCGCTCTACACAGGAAAAATTTTTCGATTTCCAAGGTTGGAAATTTCAAGTTTTCTTAGTTGGAAAAAAGATAAAATCCAATGGAAAATCCAACCTGAAAATGTGGGACATTCTCCAAGGTTGAAAATTTTGCATTTTCCATGGCTTGGAATTTACGTAAATCCAGGTTGAAAAATCCAAATTTAACAAGGTTGGAATTTTTTTAAATTCAGGTTGAAAAAAGCCAAAATCCAAATTTAACAAGGTTGGAATTTTCGTAAATCCATGGTTGAAAAAAGCCAAAATCCAAATTTAACAAGGTTGGAATTTTTTAAAATTCAGGTTGAAAAAAGCCAAAATCCAAGCTTAAACAAGGTTGGAGTTTTCGAAAATCGAGGTTGAAAATGCCAAAATCCAAATTTAACAAGGTTGGAATTTTTTTAAATTCACGTTGAAAAAAGTCAAAATCCAAATTTAACAAGGTTGGAATTTTTTTAAATTCACGTTGAAAAAAACCAAAATCCAAATTTAACAAGGTTGGAATTTTCGTAAATCCAGGTTGAAAAAAGCCAAAATCCATATTTAACAAGATTGGAATTTTTTAAAATTCACGTTGAAAAAAGCCAAAATCCAAAAAGTGATGGCAGAGATGTGGAAAAGACAAGGTTTTTGTTTTTGTGAACAGTCACTCGCTAGCCTAGGCTTGATGGCTCCCGGTCAATCTCTCGTTATTGTTCGCACAGATACGTGGTTGATCTTAGATCACTCACACAGCTCAGCAGGGCGCTATTTGAAACTATGACACAAGTACCCTATGTGCTTCACTGTGCGAACTCACTGCGATTGACCGAGGCCACTCCGAAGAGACGCCTCACCTGACGGAAACTTACAGCTTGACTGCTCACATTATAGCCTAATATCTAGGTTAGCTATATATCAAAACAGTTTTGAGCGAAAAATCGCTTGTGGTTTTCCCAAGGACATGCGCATAATATGGTTAGAAAAACGTAATTTCCACATGGATTTTTAACGTTTTACAAACTGTTTGGAAAAACACAAATTTCCAACCCAAAAAGTCTAGTTTTCCAATCGAAAGATTGGATTTTTAACGTTTTCCAAACTGTTCGGAGAAACACAAATTTCCAACCCAAAAAGTCTAGTTTTCCAATCGAAAGATTGGATTTTTAACGTTTTCCAAACTGTTTGGAGAAACACAAATTTCCAACCCAAAAAGTCTAGTTTTCCAATCGAAAGAGTTTCAATTTCACAAAAATGTAATTTCCACATGGATTTTTAACGTTTTCCAAACTGTTTGGAGAAACACAAATTTCCAACCCAAAAAGTCTAGTTTTCCAAGAAAGGGTCTCAATCTTAGAAAAATGTAATTTCCACATGGATTTTTAACGATTTCCAAACTGTTTGGGAGAAACACAAATTTCCGACCCAAAAAGTCTAGTTTTTCAACTTGAGGTATCAAATTTACTAAAATATGTATTTTCACATCGATTTTTGACCTTTTTTTCCAATTCCCAAACTGTTTGGAAAATAAAAATTTCCCACCCAAAAAGTCATGTTTTCCAAACCAGCCTTGGAAAATTGTCATTTCTACATGGGTTTTTTTCACTTGATTTTTCAAGGGCATTGGTTTATTCTACGAAACCTATGGTTCATTTACGTTTTTCAAATCAGCTTAAGGTAATCGCTCAAATTTCCAACCTTCAATTATAAAACCAAAATTTCCAACCCAAAAATATTGAATTTCCAACCTTGGAAATCGAAATTTTTTTCCTGTGTTAGGGAGACCAGGCTGTAAACCAGAACATAAAATATCAAAAACTAGACTGTGAAATAGTTTACAGCCTGGATATCCAGGCTATGAGTGGTCCTAAATCCGACAGCCCTGCCTAAATCCGACCTCCCAAATAACTGCTATGAAAAAAAATTCTATGTTTACAAACAACATTCTCTCTCCAAGTTGAACAATAAACTATTGCAAGAACTCTCGCAAAACAAAACATCTAACAAGATGACTATAATGTCAAGATGTCGATTATTGTGATTGAAAAAGTGTGAGTTGTAAAAATAATTACCTCTATTATTCTGAATCAGTTGCTCGTGTTTAAAATGTTAATAAGGCGACAATCACAAATATCTTCATTTCACCTCCTCGTTGGGACTAAAAAGTGAGTCGGTCGGGCGGTCGTAAAAATTTTCGGGTTTCCTTTTTTCCATCCATTTTGCCAGCCAGCAGCCAAAACAACCGCATGTAATGGGTGGTTTAAAATTATGACCTTTGAACACTATGAACTCCGACCCCAAAATGGCGCATGGGTAATGATAAACAAAATCAAAATGCTGCGAATGCGCTAGAAATCGCTCGCAAAAAATTGGCAATAATAAAATTTGAACGAAGGAAAGGTCATTGACAGAAAAAGTCCGACAAATTACCGACTCAACAACTCGATTGTTATACTCAATTTTCGAAAGTCGGCCGGGCAACGCAAAACGAAGATATTTGTCATTGCCGCCTAATTTTGTAATAAAAAACTATGTTTTGTATAAGAAGCAATTATTGTTATATATATGGTTCAATTGGTTCAGTGTATCAAATCTCTCAGTTTAGTTGACACTTTGGTATCTTCATTGCGTCACAGCGAAAGGTTTGTTTTTATTTTAGTTTGTATCTTTGAAAGACCCCATCGGATTTAGGCAGGGCTGTCGGATTTTGGGACCACTCACGGTATAGACCTTTTTTCAAAGAGGACGTCCTGTTGAATAATTATGTAGTCTATCTATCTATCTATATATTTCAGTAGTTAACAACATAAATGTTTGTTCTCCCTACATATAAAAGCATTAACAAAAATAAGAGAAATGAAATTGGTTTAATAATAAAAAATGTTTGTATGTTTATTCAATAATAAATATGTTAAAAATTCTAAAAAAAATCTAAGTATGTTTGGTTGAGGACAAAGCCTAGGTTATCGAGATTAAGAGTAACGAGCATAAGGCTAAACAAAATGTTCTGAGAATGCCAAGATACGTGGAGGCAAAGTAGTAATGAGAAGTTTGAGCCTCAGGCTTAAGTCATGAGTAGTAATTAATAATATTGACGTTCTAGGCAAACTAAAATGGTGTAAAGTTAAATCAAAAGTTAAATTAAAAGTTAAAAATTTAATTAAATTAAATTTTAAAATAAACCAGTATTGTGCTAAAAAGATTAATAAACTAACTAGAAAAAAGAGACATAGCTAAAGTAAAAATATATTTGGTAAGTAGGCAAGTGACGTCAAAACAAAATTGCTTCAAAGATGATTAAGTGAGTAGAGTGCAAAGATATATGAATTGGATAAAATAGGTTAGGGCAGGGCAATCCGATGATTAAGTGAAGTGAAAAAGAGGCCTGACGTCTGGATTTGATTTAAAAAAACTAATAATCTAATTCTTTAGAAAATAACGAGAAGTTGCATCTTTAAATTCATTCCTATCTTCCATATTCAAAATATTAGCTGGCAATTTATTCCACCAGTTAATAGATGCTGGGATAAATGAGTCCTGGTACGCAATTACACGTCCTGTATTGGTTGGTATTTATTACTATCCCGAACTGGTTTGGGTAAAATACCAGGCATAACAAGTTTCCCTCCTCTTATATCATGTAAAAGAACGACTGAATCGACTTTTCGATGATGCCCTAGAGGTTTCCAGCTCAAGTACTTCATCATTCTAGTGGGACTAGCCTCCCACCTCCAATCAGAATAAACAAACCGGGCCCCTTTTCGTTGGACCATTTCCAGGGGGGGGTCAACATCCAGATACCAGACCCATAGCCGGGTGGTGGTGTCTTTTTTTCCTTTAAAAGTCTGAAAAGTCAAGTTGGTATTGATGGGGGTGGGTCCCCCTTTTTTTAGAAAAAAGAGTTATCCTCAGTTGGTATTGATACCAAAATAGGGGGTGGGTACCCCTTTTTTTTTTAAATATGATTCAGAAAGTTGGTATCCATATCAAAATGACAGCAAAACTTTCCTAATTTTTGCCCTTATAGCTAGAAAATACCCCGGGGTACATATCAGTCTAAACAGGTTTCAATTGTATTTGTTTTGACTGTAAATGAGTAATAAGTTTAAATGACTTTGAAGTTTGTTTATTTTGGACTTTTTCGATATTTTCAAGTTTTATTTTTGATCAAGCCTGAAGCAAAAGCATTTTTTCTGTGATAGCATTTGGTAATGAGTGAATCTATTCTGTTCTAAAATTATGTACTAATAATAGCTTCTCCTAGTTTTTGCACATCAATTATATTCAGATAATATTGATTCAGACAGATTCAGATTGATTTTGCTAGCTTCGTTGGGTTTGTTTTTATTATATTGTCAGTTTTCAGTCATTTTCTATTTTAGCATATGACATTTTTTGTGTTGTGATGAAGAAAGAGCATTTCAAAAATGAGTTTTTTTGAACTTTCTCTTAGTACCCTGTTTGTGTGGGAGGGGGTGGGTTCGCTTTAAACAGCTTTAAACTCAAATTTGTCAGATTGGTATTGGTACTAAATTAGGGGGTGGGTCCCATGATATTTTGTCAAATTCAAAAAGTCATGTTGGTATCGATACCAAATTAAGGGGATGGGTCCCCCTTTTTTCTGAAAATTATGATTTTCAAGTTGGTATCGATACCAAAATAAGGGGGTGGGTCCCCCCTTTTTTTGAAAATTATGATTTTCAAGTTGGTATTGATACCAATTTTGGGGTGGTGGTGTTAACTTAGCTCAAAAGTTCAAAAGTCAGGTTTTTGGGCTATGGGTTGGTATTATAAATGTTGACCCCCCCCTGCCATTTCAAGTTGATCGCAAAGTGATTGATTTGATATAGGATTCCAAACTGGTGAAGCATACGATACGATTGGTCGGACATAAATGTTGAACGCTTTCTCCTTTATTTTACGAGAACATCCTCGCAAATTTCTTTGTAAGAACGATCGTTTTTGGTTGGCTTTCTTACAAATAGCATCGATGTGTGTATTCCACTTAAGCTTCTTGTTTAAAGTCACCCTGAGATATTTGGCATTTGATACTTTCTCGAGGTTCTCGTTATGGATTGAATAAACAGATTCTATGGGTTTGGTTTTGTTCGTGATGGTGAGATGCTTGCATTTTTGTGGGTGGAATTCCATGTCCCAGAGTGTTTCCCATTCTTGTAGAGCTGTAAGATCCTCTTGGAGAATGAGAGGGTCAGCCATGCTTTCTATGGTACAATATAGTCCAGCCATAAAAACAATGATAGAGCCATGTATAATTACTGTATCATGCATTTGTAATAATTATGCATGGTTTTATCATTGTTTTTCTGCTGGACTACATAATTATTCAACAGGGTAGCCTCTTTGAAAAAAGGTCTATAAGCACACTGTGCTTCTTTTAACTGGCTGAATATTTTTGCGTTGGAGGAAAAACTTTTTGAAACTTTCAGCAATGATTGACCACCGAAACTGTTATAATGAAAATCATCCAGCACATTTTTTATCTTCTTCAGTTAGGAACATTTGGCGAGTTCCTGTACAGCCACAATAAAAAAAATCATAACATAACTCATTAAAAAATGGCGTTCTCGTGTCTTTTCTCACTTTTTTAGCCTAGACGATGTAGCAAACAAAGTAAGTATAAGCACAGTGAGCTTTTAATTGGCTGAATTTTTTTTTTCGCGTTGGAAAAACTTCTTCAAACTTTCAGCAATGATTGACCAAACTGTTATAATGAAAATTATCCAGCGCAGTTTTTATCTTCTTACCTTCTTCATTTTCATTGAAGCACTCGAGGTTTACTGAAGTTAAGCACTTAAGAAATTCTTATAATTATTGATATTCACTGAAACACCGTTCGCTGTGCTCTGAGGTGGAGTGTGTGACGTAACTTGCGCGACAACTAACTTGACTTCTGTTGGAAGATCATATTGGGCGTTTTGGTGTTACCACCCTCGAAGCAGCGGGCGCCTTTGTCTTTCCGCAACTCTTTCCACAATTTTAGATGGCCTTAACAATAGATTCAAAAGGGCACCATAGTCTTGGAAGATAATTTGTTTTGGTCTCCGGCTTTAGGAAGTAGCAATGTTTTTGGTTGTTTTCAATGCAAAATGGTAAGAAACTTAAGTTTACAAGTGTCATTTAGTTTTTGCTGGCTTATAGAATGGCAGGATCCTGGATGGTTTCCCTAACTGACTCTTTCCACCATTTTAGATGGCCTTAACAATAGATCCTAAAGGGCGCCATAATCTTGGAAGATTATTTGTTTTGGTCTCCGGCTTTGGGAAGTAGCAATGTTTTTGGTTGTTTTTGATGGGAAATGGTAAGAAACTTTAAAAGTTACAAGTGTCATTTAGTTTTTGCTGGCTTACAGAATGGCAGGATCCTGGATGGTTTCCCTAACTGAATAGCTCTTATGGATGGAGAATGAGTGGTCGAAACATGGAATTGTGGACTGTATTTTTACTTACTGTTAAATCTTTTTGACAACAAGTTTGTTTTGATACGTCAACAGTCTGGGAAATCCTCTTAATTGTTGGCTTAACTTCTGAGATTTAAACGTGGTGCAATCACGTACGGCCATCAAAATTGAAGAATTTATTGAGAGTGCAAATTATCTATATACATGCTTATATCACTGTTTGAATGGTGCTAAGCATGACCATGAGATTGGGTAACTCGCACCAGTGGAGGCTAACATGCATAGCCCTCAAATGCGACCTGGCTGGTCTTAGTTAAATCAAAACAAAAATGGTAGAATTGCGAGCGGAGCTGCGTAGTTCATTTGTTTTGAAATTTTGCTGCTTTGATTGGTCAGTCATTTGATGGCTATGCAAGTTTCTCTCCACTGATGCAAGTGACATGGCTTCACAGTATTTGCACCCTTAACTAGCCTATCATTTAAAAAAACTTTATTTGCTTCTGATCGCTTGGTTGAAATCGGAAAGCCGTGGACTATCTTACTCAAAATTGATCGTAGAAAACGAATGTGTTTAAAACTTTTGCCTGTTTGACCATGTATTCACCCCCCCCCCCAATTTTGAAAAATCTGAACCCTCTAATCTGCTCAAGCAATCTCAACTGGGGTTGGATCATAAGAGTGCAATTGCGCACTGGCGTAAATTTTAACTGTGTAATTTAGGTCTTACAGCCTTGGGAGTCAAGTGCGCAATTAAGAGAATTTCTCAGACTGTTCAACCAGGTTTATCAATCAAACTTTATTCACCCAGTCTAATAGTCGGTTAAAGAGAACATACAGTATTTGGACTAAATGTACCCTATGCTATGCGTGACAACCAATCAGTTTTTTTAAGTTTGCTAAAAAATTGCAGTATGTGAATAGAGCAGTAAAAAATACAACTTTTCTATTTTTCCTTTTTTTTGTAAAAGTTCTAGGAATGAAAATAAAGGGATAATGATAATTGTCTGTAGTATTATCCACTGATGGTCTGCGGCACTATCATAAAGCTAGAATTACTTTGTGTACTCATCGCTTGAGAGAATGATTGACAAGTTGAAGTTTATTCACCTACGCGGGAGCTCACAGGCGTTTTCTGAGCATTCTCGGCTCAATCCTCGGAACGTTGTGACAGATCATTTCAATGGAAGTTGTTTTGTTTACAAGGCTCTTGCCAGAAAATGCTTTGTTTTATTGTCAATCATGACAGTGTCGTTATTAATTTTGTTAGATCATATTGATGTTTGTAAGTGCACTTTATAGTTTTGATTCCCATTGAAGAATCATATTCTAGTTTTTATGTTATTAGATGCTGTTTTAGAGCTTTAGAGCTAGCCGGTTAGTTCCATTTTGATTTGTATTCATAAGGTGAGATGGCCTCAGGGGTATTTATTACACATTATTTGCACTTTTTTTCATACAGAAAAAATAAAAATAAAAAACAAAAACAATCATGAACCATCATAAAGATGATAAGGCAAAAGGATAGACGAAAGAGTAGTCTTTCTTCAAGCAAAGATCCTTCCACTTATCCATTATATCAACAAAAGTATCCAATCAGACTACCGAAATTGGTACCTCAAGAAGACCAAAAGAACAGAACATCTTCTAGTGGAACAAGAAAGTTGGGTAAGAATAACATGTTTAAATCCATGGGTATGGTTTGAAATGAGGTAGGGATTTATAAGGGTTTAGAAAAATCTGTCAAATATTAACGGAATTTTTTTAGGGTGTAATTTATTAAATCCTTTAAAGATTCAGTATTCCAAAGGGCTTTAAAACCTTTGTGGCTTAGAATTCCAATATTATTGGTTAGAGTTCCAAGATGAGTAAAACACTTAAGGTTGGGCCTCAACAATTTGAGATCATATCTCAAAAAATCAGTTTGAATCTTTGCCCTAATTCTTTTCTGTTCTTATACATCTTGTAAACTTCATCAAATTATTACATTTTTATTTTTTTAATGGTATATCAAAAGAAGAGAAAAAGATGGTTGCAACCACCACATCTGATGGATTATTTGCAAAACGGTAAATTTGCTTTATAAATTAAACCTTCAACTAGGGGAAAATTACTAACATTGTAATGAATCTGACTCCCACTTAAAAAAGGCTGAACTTTGAGTCTTCTCCTTTTTTATATTTTCTCACGGTTGATTTTCTTTCGTATAAGAATTCGAAATTATTACTTATAGAGAATTATGGTATCTCCCTAATTATTATCTTTTTCATTATAGGGAAATTACTGAAAATGACAAAGAAAAGGTATAGATAAGACAAAAGTAAAGAATGATTTTGAAGAATTTTTTAATATTTGTATAAAAATAGACCATTGTTTCTAATTTTATTTGTTAGATATTTAGCCCAAAGCATTTTATATCATTCTCCTTTTCTATTTAGATTCTGAAAGAACTGGAGTGTTTACAACTTGAAGAATATCTTGAAGAAGAGGCCATAATCGAACCTTTTGATCTTCCAATGCCACCATGTATGTATTTTCGTTCATTTTGATTACTCCAATACTTCTTTTTGTAGTTGTTTTCCTTTTGTGTACAGTAATCGTCATTCAAATTAATTTCTCTTGAAAATAACATTGAAACACAAATGTCTTTTTCCATATTTTTTTATAAAAAACTAGAGACTTTGTTAACGTTAGTTTTTTAAGATACTAAAGAAATATTCAAGCCATAACTTCTGTTATCAAAATTTGCCTTATTAAAAAATATTTAAATATAAAAAATCCATTTCTACTTAATACCTTTGACAGCTAGCACTACAATCAGATCGCTAAAAGAGAAATCTCGAAAGAACTCGTTATCACCAAAGAACCGTAGAAAGTCTTCCATCTCCAGTGATAATAACAAGGGAACCACTAATGAAACACTTGATATTGATCCACGCAAAAGGTTGAAAAAGAGAAGATCTTCAGTTTCAAAACAACAAAGAACAACAGAACAAGATGAAAAAGATGAAGTACAACTTGCATTGACTCTCTCCAGGAGAGCAACCATTGTTAAAACCAGGACTGGAAGACTACAAGAGGTCACTCACTTTTAAAGTTCAAGCCGTAAACTCTTTTTTAGTCTCTTTATGAGACTTTTGACAAAGAGTTCTTTCTTTAATGATTGTTCTTGCAAAGGGGGAATTTCCCAGACAGTAATGAATGTTCCTTTAGAATATCAATAACATTATTTTGACTCCTCAAAAAGAGACTCTAAACTAAAATAAAAAAGTGGTATATGACTTAATATTTTTATGAAACTTTACTATTTTACATACTATGAAATTCTTATAAATTTATTTTTCAGACAAGGAAGAAAAGTGCTGAAAGACCCAACAGTATGAAATTTCGACCTAGAAGTCCATTCAGTGCCAAAAGTAAACATACCACAGACCCTATTAGAGAGGTTTCAAAAGAATTTATCAAAACATTACGTCAAGAAAGGGAATCAATGCAGATACATAGAGTGAAAAAATCTGTCGTCAAAGAAGCCTTGGCTGTTAGAAGACCTACATCAAGATCACCCCCACCATCGCCTCCCCCTGATACCATTGATTTACCCAGCCCTGGTGAACAGTTTGCAGATTGTAGTATCAAGCTGATGAAATGTGTCAAGTTTATAGATAATGTTTCAAATGGCAGTAAATCTCCTGTTAGTGATTCAGAAGACAAACGGAAGATGTATAATTACAGTCCGATGAAAAGAAATTCAACAGGGAAAAGCATGTGGCAGAATTTCACACTCGGTCAAGATAGGTTGATGAGCTCATTGAGTAATTACAATGCAAGGATGTCACCTTTTCGTGATGAAGATGATAATTTACATGGAAAACCAATAACATATGCTGTGGCTAAGGTAGGCTAAAGTAATTTTTTTTATCAGATATTTGAAGCTTTGCTGATCCCTTCCATTTGATTCTATAAGAAGCATTTTGTTTCATTAGTTTCGGTTTCTTTTAAGGAGTATTGCTGCACTAAGGACACAATTTGAAATGGCTGGTAAAGCTCTTTTTTCGAATCACCGAATGCCTCTCGTGATGTCTAAATGTTTCTTTTGGATTTATTAATTTAATGGGATAAATTGAATGAATTTTCACGTGATTGTAACTTGTGGATTTCATTGAGATCTAATTTAGGTGTTATTCACAAGATTAAGTCCCGATGGAAATCTGAAAAATTCTTTGCCGAGGAAAGAATAGCATGAAATTTAAAGTTATGTTTGAAAACTTCTTTTAGATATTTACTTACACTTACTATTTGCTAGCGCTAAAATTTATATACATATTATTGAACTAAAAAGATGTCAATATGAAAACATACCCCAGTAGCCTCCTCCTTTAAGATTATTAAGCTTCGCCGAAAAACTTTATACAGATTAAGTTAAAAAATACTAAAAAAGTCATGTATTCCAGTTTTCTTAGAATGATCTTTCTTTTAATTTTCCTTTTATTTCAGAATCTACGCCTATTATTGTTTGGTACACTCAGTCATTCTTTCAACATGTTGTGGCGTGAACAAACTATTCAGTTCTGTAAACCTGAACATTATGGACTACGATACTACTTGGTAACATTATTCTTTCTTGATAAGAAGAGATCACAAGTTTTATTCCATGCCAATGCTTGAACGCCAATAACAGATCTAATCGAGGTTGAAAATTTACGAGGGACGGTCAGAGTTTCCTTTATTTACATTTCTCTGTTTAAGTATGGAAATCATCTCGTCATAAATTTTGAACTTCATTTAAGAGTCTTTAAAGTGTTGGGAAAGCTACGTAACTTAATGAAAATTCTTCACTATGAAGAAAACTTTCAAATTTAAAGAGGCATAGGCAAATCAAATGTTTTCTTGAATAATATTGGTGGAAATTACAAATTGCAACCAAATTGGAAAAAGTTCTCCATGCTTTCCAATAAGTTTTCATTCACTCTTGAAGGTAATTTGGAGCTCTAGATCTTTTTATCATCAAGATGTATTTTGTCTACTAAACTTGTTGTTCGTCCCTGAACATCGTGTTCAAAACATCGTGTTCAGACTGACAAAAAAAATTTAACCTGACATGATTAACATTGTATTGATAAAAAACCTTTTTCTATGAAGGATGGTCCAACGGAATTGATGGTTGTTATCCAAGCTCATGTTTTGAAGTACCTTCTCTTCTTGAACACTGAAAATGTTGTCTCTGATCTTGCTGAAAGGTATGAAAATAAATTTAGGGAGTAGCCAATGCTATCTTAAATTTCTCAACTCTTACACGATTCAACTAAAATGTTTTTTATGTATTTACTTCAACAAAAAACAACAAAAGCAATTGTTAGAAAACTGGTAAAGTAGACTCCCTTGCCCAAGTTGAGAAAAATTTATTTCCTCAAAAAATGCTGAAATTCTGGCTATTTATTTCAAAGGCTTTCACCAAACGAATGGTCACAAGATAAAGCTCTAGCATTGGCAATCTGTGATATTCTTTGGAAATGTGGTCAGAAGAAGACTGCAGTGGTTGCTTTGTAAGAAAGTGATTTTTTGCTGTCTTGCGTTACAGCATACCTTTTATCAATTGTTATGATTTTCACGTTTTTCTTGACTTGAAAAGTAATTTTTCCAATTTCTATTTATAAAATAGAATGTAAAGCTTGAATCTTTTGTTTTTATTTCATTTCGAAAGTAGGGTTACAAAGGTTGTTACATTCAATATTATCATATACTCTGTTTTTCAGACCTTTGGGAAGTTGTAAATTTATTGCAGAATCCAAATATAAAGAAGACAAGATTACTGAAAAGGTATCATATTTTTTCAGATAAAAATTGTCCGGCTATTATCCGATTATTATCCGATTATAATGATATCTAAAAACCGATTCACCTTTCATTAAAAATGCTAAATTCGTAAAGCACCACCAATCCTTTCCGTTTTGCTTTGTAAGAAAATAAAGTTCAAAAAATGACCGCTACATAGATTTGGGTTGCCAAGGCTGAAGTGATGTTTTCCTAAATACAAAGAAATTTGAGTCAGAATTTCTGTACTGTACTGATTTCATTTTAGATGGAGATCTTCAAATTCACAAATTCTGATGTGGCAGAAAAGTTCATTAGGCGCAATTTAAAATTGGTAAAGTAGTGCAACATTGTTTCGACTTACATAATGTGATTTCAAAATTTTCAATCTTGAGTGTTCAAAATTTTCAATCTTGAGTGTTATAATATCCTGGCTCTTAGATTTTAAAGAAGAGCAAGGAAAACCTTTTAAATGAACAGTCGAAACATATTTTCCTTTATAGTTGGGCAGATTTTAACACACAAGAATATAACGGTACTTCAAACTATTATGGAGCAACTTTTTGACATTTTTTTTTGAATTTATCACATGTTAATCCATTAAAGGACATCACGTGGGCAAAAAATCAGTTTTAACCATGTATTTTTAAACTTCCTGCTCTAGCTTATTAATGTCTGTACAATTGACCATTGTTTTCTTCAATTTTTCAGTTCAAAGAAGCTGGAGGCTGCATATCATTTCTTTATTCAATGTTGTTATCAAGAGGTCTTTCAAGGTATACAGTAATTCAAATTATAAGAGAATATTAAGCCCTTAGCTCCCTCAGGCTATGTATACAGTATTTGTTATTTTGTTCTCTTCATATATCACTTCATATATCTTGTTTCAGTCTGCGCCACAATTAGTTTTATGGCGTGAGATGCTAGGCAATTTGATCTGCCTAACCAGGGTGCAGTATGCAGTGCTGACGAGTCCTAATAAGAACAAAATGCATATGCTGCTCTGCCACCCAAATCTTCTGAAAGAAGATAGTTGGACAGAAATTCTTTGAATTTCTTCACATATAACATATAGATATAACTGCCCCTCTACTTGGGGTCTGGTATAATTTCAAATAAACATATTTTTAATACATGAACTTTAGCTAGCTTTTTGCGATGAATACAGATGAATATGTAAAATACAGCGTCAATTGGTAGAGAATTTACATGTACTAAGACCACAAGAGCCCCTTAAATTCAAAACTTTGGATGGAATTTAAAGAGGTCAATTTTTGAAAAGCCTGTAGTGATTTTAATTCGTTTAAACGTATAACAAGGATTTTCATTCAAAGGTCAAAAATCGTTATACTGTACAAACTAAGACGTTTTGTTTCATTATGTTTTAGGGTGTACGAAGATTTTTGTGAACTAGGGCGTGGTCTGTTACAATCAAATGATGAATGTCTGAATTACCGGTGTCAGGTAAGGTGATCAATTTAAGTAAGGTTAAGGTTTTAAGGAAGGTTAAGGAAGGTTTTAAAAGTAAGGCGATTTGATCTTCTTAAATTAATCATATCATGGCTTAACTTTTCATCAATATCTCTTATTTTTAGTGGATAGGATATTTTAGGCTTTTTAGAACATTCATGTTCTAACAACCCATTGTAATGGATTTGTATCTATATTGAGACTTGCTAAATTCTTGAAGCAAGTCCTAACCCACTTTTGAGTTAGAGAGTCAGATTTGAACGAAAACATCATATCGTAACTTTTTATACGCAATAATTTGCGGCGACATTTTCAGGCGTTAATCAACCTTGGTATTTATGGTGAAGCAGTTCCCAACATTTTCAATGGTGAATCAGAACACTACGATATCATGAAAAATAGGGTTTGTTTTTGGTTATTGCTTTGATGCTTAGAATCAGGATTATCTTAAAAAAGAAGAGATGTTTTATCATAACTTTATTAAAGAAAAGAAGCAATTTAAGTAGGACACCATATCATAACGTATGTTAATGGATAAAAATCGCTTTCCCATTCTTGGCATACTACATCATTTTCTAGATTCTTCTAGAATAGATCTTATCGGAGTTTTTGGTTTTTCTAAAAAAGTTTTGCATTGTGGGATTGTTTCGGGAGTAGAATAGAATAGAATTCCCTCGAGGAATTTCTCAGAGATTTCTATTGTAATACTCCCGAAACAATCCCACAATGCATCACCTTTTTAGAAAAATCAAAAACTCCGATAAGATCTATTGGAAAACGCAGGAATATTATTTTCGTGGTTACTAATTTTTGCAGCAGCTAATGTTCACGTTTTTGGTTGTCCAGATGCTTGTCTGCCGAAGCTATATTTTCACCCCTAATTACCTTTTCCTCCACAGCACACCTTAGAGAAAGGGTTAAAACGAAGATCAGAGATGGGTTATCTTACACATGAAGAGTTTACTGATAAGAAAAACTACATGGTAAGTCAATTCAATTGCGCTACTGTTGCGGGGAGCAAAATGAACATTTTTTGGAACTTTGCTCAAAGTATTAAACCTTCTTTAAACTGCACGATTGTAGATATTGCGGGTTCGAAATATAATCATAGGGCTCAAAACTGTACACACAATAACAATAGACTGGGTACTTATTTTAGTCAGAGATCAACTATTGAAGCATTCTTATGTTTAGGAAATATCTTATACTTTTCAGGTCGGCAGTTGTTTAAAAACGCCATTCTATCCGATCTGGATTTTGAAGAACAACAACAAATTATGTGTGTTGTTTTCTCTCAAGAAAGAACTTCTCAGTGATTGGTAACTAACCATCTTTTGTTTGTTTGGAATCTTTTTCTTTTTTTTTCGAATGGGTATAACTGATTTTGTATAAAAAATTTTCATAATAGAAGAACAAGGAATTACGGTATTTATGATATGCATGATATGCACCATTGCAATGTCTTCCAGGGACCCAACAGGTGATTGGTTTATGTGACGTAAAGTCAATCAATACATTACTTTCAATCAGTCAGCTGTTGGGTCCCTGGAAAACATTCCAATGGTGCATATTATGAATACTGATTTTTCCTTGCCTAACTTTCGCCATTAGGGGATGCAACGTTCGATTTGCGTAATTATCTCTTCAAATTCGAATATTTTATTCCATGATCGTGGATTATCGCTAAGCTAAGTGACATAACTAATCTTTATTCTCGTTTCCAGGAAATTGGAACGGCATTTTGATCTTTATCACTACCAAGGAATCTCAAGACATGTGGGATCAGTTTCGCTAGATGTTCGGTTGACAATAGGTGAGTAATAGTAAGGAAAGAAGAATGGCTCCACCCATGCGCAGACGACACGATGATTCTATCCCAGGGAAGATACTAATTCAAAGATAGTGGCGCTTACCAGGGGAGCAATACCTTGTCGGTAGAAAATTCGTCAGTGAAAAAATTCGTCGGCAAAAAACTCGTCACTTTTTACCGACTAAAAGTTTTCCCTTTCAATTTCTCCTTTCTATAGTAGAATTAATTTTAGTTTCCAAGGTTTTCTACACATTTTTTGAGATTTTTCTACAGAAGTTTTCCCTAGCTAAAGTTTTGGTCGAAAAAGTAACATTTTAGATTTCCAGAGCTAAAGTAAAGTGTACAATTTTAAGCAGACTTTTTCAAACTATTCCACTATTCCGTAAAATACACAGATACCGTATTACCGTGTAATTTACCGAACGAAGAAGAAGAGGAGGAGAATTCGAGTCTAGAAGAAACCATCCGTACAAAGTAAGATTTATTGTTCGCAATCTTTATGTATGATTATTCATCCACTAGGGGGAAAGGGGGGTTCACGATATTCAATATTTTCGCGCAAAATATGACATTAGATTTGAGGGGTTCAATCAGATTTTCTAAACTTTTAGGGGCGGGGTTCAAGCCAAGTTATGATATTTTCTGAGAAAATTTAGCACGACTTGTCTTATAGGGGACGCTAATAAAATTTACGAATTACGGGGGATTAACAATTTTGACAGAGTAGTAGATGAACAGGTTATAAGGGTTTGTTACCGCCGAAAATTGAGTGAAAATCTGGAAATATGAAGCAATTGAAAGTTTCTTTTTATGCTAATGTTGTAATACTTTTCCGCACTAAACTGTACGATGGTTGTGATGTGTTTGGTATAAGCACTATATTATTTCATTTTTTTTCTTTATCTTTTTATTTTCAGATGGGAAGATTCCTTCATAGATTGGAACGGTGCAATCAGGTTTTGAAATTCCTTTTTTATCTTCATCCCTTTTTCCGGATTGAGTTTGTTCATACCTTAGTTCTGAGTTTGATACTATGTTTGTTCCTCAATTCAAAAAATGTGTAAAATATATTCACTAGAAATTAGTTTGTTTGCCATTGAAGAAATTTATTTTTATACTATATGCTGCTGATGACTGTTTTTAATTGAAATGTTATAAATATTGTACATAATTAATAATAGGGACTTTGAAATTATTATTTTTTGTATAAAATGGGATCATTAAAGATTTGGTTGTGAATAATATTTTTAAGTCAAGAAATAATATCAGAAAGAATTTACTAAAATTTAAGGTCTGATGTTTTGGATGAGAATCAATTGAGTAAAAAAGCTGCTACACTAAAATATATACTGGGTGTCCCAGAAAAATTTCCCCCTGTATTTGAAGTGAATACACTCATTTTTTCGACTTTTTTGAAAAGTAATGTTTGAATATTTAGACCATAAATTTTGATCTCCTTGACCAAAATTGGAGAAGTGATCCCTCAAAATTTAAGTTTATCCTTTTTCTTTTCAATGCGAAAGGATTGATTTTTTAACAGTTCATAAAACTCGAAAAAAATCACTTCAAAGAAGAGGACTTTTTTCTTGGACACTCGGTAGATATTTTATTAAGATTTCAGAGAATTTGAAAGTTTCCACTTATTTGAATTGATTGCCGTTTTGAAACGTTTTTAAAAAGGGTCTAATTGAACCGAGGGGAAAGGTCCGCCCTTTTGGGTTCTGCCCCATCGTTCTTCGTTTTTCACTACCAAATAAAAACTCACAATGACACAGTTTTCAAATTACGTAACAATTCTGTTTACTTACTGAAAAACTTATTTTTAGAGTTGATTTTGAAATTTTACTGTTAAACAAACCGATTCAAGGTCATGCTGGTTAGGTAACAAAAATTCCTACAGTGACTAATTTTTGGGACAAATTATTATTAATTGGCCTCTTGGGTTAGTTTGGAAAAAGGAGAAGAAAAAATATGATAGCTCACTAATTTTTCTTTTCCTGACTGCGCAAACCAGATTTTAATTAGGCTTTTATTTTTGAATGAAACACATTTTTAAAATTTTTGAAAAACACACTCTGGTCTCTCTGCTTCGACACTTTCCCAAAGTTTCTGAGAAACGATTTCGAGATGTTCTCTATATTTCGACAATTTCATAAATATAAGTCTCATTAAATAGATAATAGATAGAATAATAGAATAATCTCAGTAAATTGAGTTTCAAAAAGCTTAAAAACATTAAGACTGAAACGCTGAAATCAGGGCAAATCAAGACCTTATGGTTTACCAATCATTTTTAGCTAGGTGAAGCATTTAGTGTGGCCTTTAAACATGCACAAGATTGAATAATTTGAGAAAGTAAGATATCAATCACGAAGAAACCAAAAATTGACCCTAGAAATAATTTTCATCGAAGCGGATAATGTCCTCTTGAGGTTAGGTCTTTAGATTTCGATCGAAAATTCACATTGATGATATGAGCCCTCCCCACTGGGGAATGTGTCCTACTCCTTGCGAAGTAGGAATTCCTCCTCTTTCGATTTGGAACGCTTAGCTGGTTCTGTGCACGCAAGACACAGATACCATGATGCATAGTGATGACACTCGAACCACGCGGGAAAGCATATAGCTCGTCGCAGGCATGGAACAGGATGAGTGACACCACACACCACAATGTGATCGAAAATTCACATTTCCATGAAACTTTGATCGATTCAAATGATCACTTCGATGGAAAGTCAAATGTTGGTTGGCTTAGACTTTGACTAAAATTCTCACTGGACTGTAATTTTGCTCAAATGGGATCGTAACATATTCGTTACAAAGACATTTCTAAACATCGAGGTACGCTTTTACAAGTTATATTTCTGTTTCCCGGAAAACCTGAGTCAACATTATCCCAAGTTAACAAACTCCCGGGTTCACCATTTTTTGTCACAAACTGAAAACTTTTTGAATAAAACTTTTCTACAAACAAGGAGCCAAAAAGTTTCCTTATTTTCTTTGAAACTCTATGAAATAAAGTTTCGATCTTTGTTATTATCTGACCAAGTTGTCTCCAACATTACTGAATTTTATATGATTTTACAGTTAATGTTTTTTGGAAAGAAAATATAGGAAAGAAAATTTCTCAAGGAAATAAGTTTTAAATTCTAAAAGGATAAAATGAGGCTGTTTAAAATGAAACCCAAGGGTTGTTTAATAGTAATAACATATCGATTCTGTGAAAAGTTGGAACCCTCACCCCGCTGTATTTTTCTTATAAGAATATCATCATTGTTACATCAGTTAAAGTAAGAAGGTTTTTTTTTAATTTTAGAAATCTTTACGGACCCAAATGTAGAAGAAACTTGTATTGGAACACATTGAGAAAATTACCATGTATTGATTTAGTCATTTTCACTGTTAGTCATTTTTTTTTGAGTGTTATTTCACTCTTAAGTTTGACTTTAAATAGTCTTGAAAAGGCCCTTCTTCAAGATTCAGTTATAACTTTCTAGCAAGAAATTGAACTTTTTTTCTAAAAAAAAGAGCAACTGAGTTTCAACAATAAAGGTGGGTATGGCGTCTCATTATAAAATTTTCTGAAAAAAAAACTGAAACCCCTCTCGAATAAAAAAATAAAAAACTGTTGGGTTATTTTTCATCATCTGCTTAAAGAAGAAGAAGAAAGGTTATTATTTTATCTTATTACTTTCTAATACTTTAGGAGAGGATCACAATAAAATAAATTAGATGTTGAACACTAACTAAGGATTAAAATGATCAACCCTCTATGGTGGCTCATTATTTGGACCCTATACATGGGAATGGTACCATCGGTCCAGTAGCACGTCCTACAAACACCTCACCACAACCTTTTTACATACAGTGAAAGGTATACACTTAATTTCTTTTCAGTTTTTATTTCACGATCGTTTAAAGCCAATCTATGCGTATGAAGTTGCTTGCTGATCTTGAAAAAGTAATTGCAAAGTTTACTTGATCCCTCAGGCATCAGAATCGAAGACCATTCGTTTTAATTCTCATTCAACCTTTTGAATGACAAAGCGTTCTAAACTGATAGTCTACATAGTATGTAATGACTGGAAAGAAGACATTCAATTGTCAAATAGTTTTGTCAAATAAATTGTCAAAAAAATTTTCATATAACTGTTGATAAAGCATTGTTAACTGAACGGACCAGAAAACTTGTTCGAATTTAGGAGACATTCGAGTTATAGAGACTCTACTCTGTAGAGCCTACCTATCGAATTGTCGATTTTCGTCGCTTTTGAAAGTTATTTTGCTATGACCACCATTGGACCAATATTGTTGTTCTTTTTCGATTTGCTTTTTTGTTTGTGCTTTTTTTTATCAAGAACCGCAATGGTTTTTTTTATTTCTCCTAGGTCAATCAACCGGGGGGGGGGGGTACTTAGGCAAATGGAGGGTACGGTATGTGCCACCCTTAAGGGTACCTTTTTTGGACTTCCGAAGTCCCGCTAAGGGTTGGAAAAATCAGGAAATCTAATTTCAGTCCCACTAAGGGTCGGAAAAATAGGAAAATTTCAACTCTTTGGACCTACCCCGGTGGGGTGGAGGTCCTATAAATTAACCCGTGTTCGTTAGTTAGTTAGTTAGTTAGTTCGTTCGTTCGTTAGTTACCAACTTTTCTCGAGATTGGCTCATTCAATTTTTCTGATTTTTTGCACAAAGGTGCATTACTATAAACCCTCGAATGTGACGGAGCCCGATTTTCGAAAAAAAATTTTTTCCGGCCGGTAGAACCGGAAATGTCCCGAAAAAAGCGGTTTTTTGAGATTTTCTCGAGATTTTATCATTAGTTTTTTGCGATTTTTTGCACATAGATGCACATTAGTACTGCCGAAAAGGTGTCGAAAACCGTTTGCCGAAAAAAAATTTTTTCCGGTCTGTAGAACCGGAAATGTGCCGGAAATCGTCGTTTTTTCACATTTCCGTCACATTTTTTCAACTTATTTAATTGTTTCTTTACAGAAAAATGTTCTTCATGATGATGCCCAAAACTTAGTATTGTTTGATTTCCAAAAAAATCATCCTTTGAATCCGGAACTCCTTAAAAATCGCCGGAACAGGCGAAAACTGGCGTAAAACGGTTTTCCTTCATTTTTTCAACTTATACTCGACAGATTTTCATGATTTTTTGCACAATGATGTAAAATGGCAATGCCCAAAATGAGACAGAGCCCAATTTTCGAAAAAGAAATTTTTCCGGCCGCTAGAACCGGAAATGTCCCGAAAAAAGCGGTTTTTTGAGATTTTCTCGAGATTTTCTCATTAGTTTTTTGCGATTTTTTGCACATAGATGCACATTAGTACTGCCGAAAAGGTGTCGAAAACCGTTTGCCGAAAAACAATTTTTTCCGGTCTGTAGAACCGGAAATGTGCCGGAAATCGTCGTTTTTCACATTTCCGTCACATTTTTTCAACTTATTTAATTGTTTCTTTACAGAAAAATGTTCTTTGTGATGATGCCCAAAACTTAGCATCGTTTGATTTCCAACAAAATCATCCTTTGAATCCGGAACTCCTTAAAAATCGCCGGAAAACAGCCGAAACCGGCGTAAAAAACGGTTTTCCTTCATTTTTTTTAACTTATACTCGACAGATTTTCATGATTTTTTGCACAATGATGTAAAATGGCGATGCCCAAAATGTGACAGAGCCCAATTTTCGAAAAAGAAATTTTTCCGGCCGCTAGAACCGGAAATGTCCCGAAAAAAGCGGTTTTTTGAGATTTTCTCGAGATGAATGATTGATTAAAGTGTCGATATTATTTTTCTTTCACCGTTAAACATCGATGCGTTTCTTAATTGCTTTCTCCGTTCCAATAGATATATAAATCGAAATTTAAAATTATACATTACTTCCATTAAATTCTAATTATTCGTTTTATAAATAGGTAGGTCCATTAAAGTATTACTTGTTACCCCCTGAAAGATCGAAATTTGGTCAAAATTGGTCAAATTTGTCCCGCTTAGGGTCGTGAAATTCCCAAAATTTTCTTTTGCATTCTCCTTTTTAGTTCCGGTAAGGGTCCAAAGTTCGAAAGTCGGGCGGCAACCCCGTCAGCTCGCAACCCTAGTACCCCCCCCCCCGGGGTCAATCATTATTTTCTGTGTTTTTTAAATTTTTCAAATTTTTGTCGTACAGTTTATTTTTCGATTGTTGTTTTTTAGTTATAAGGGTAACTTTTCAGCTAGAAGGAATTGAATTAAAGGTTTGAAAGAAGTTCATCTGAGAAATTTCTATAAAATCTATTTAAAGTAAATGGAATTACAGTGTCCTTGTTAGAAATAGGCAATACAGGCCAATACATATTTTTGAGAATGTAATTTTACTCTCTGTTTCTGACTTAAAATATCCATTCCAACCTTTTTGATTCTATTTTGATTCCAAACTTATATTGACGTCAGCACTGTCAACTTTCCTTCTTAGAAATCACAAACGTATTTACTTTTGCTCGACGTCAAGCAATGAAAACTTTAGATACACTTCTTTATTTTATCAGCGACCCGATCCGCCCTAGTGGATAATCCGGTAACAAATATTGCATAAAAATGACCTAATTTCAAATCTCGGCTGGGCAATGCCTCGAGGATCCAAGTGGGTTCGTGAGTACAAAAAGAGGGAACTCTTAAGAGAACTCCTCTCGTTTTTACCAAGACTCGAAAAGTTCCTTAGAGGTTTATTAGTGAAATCCAGGGTAATCTAGAAATTAGGACATATCCAGGTATCTAACGATCCAAGAATGTTTCGGCAACACGGGTGGATATCTTTTTTTGTGAAAAGCGATTGATTTGACACTCATCAAGCTGATCATTAATATCTAAACTAGTATCCATGCATCTCTTACCTTTACTATGATCGATCACTTTACTTAAAAGAATATACCATGGGTAACTAGAATCATAAAGTAGGAAAGCCATTTAAATGCAGTGAATTATGTGTGCATATTTTACTTTGTAATAATGGTATGCTTGTTGATGAGGCTAAAGGTTGCCTGTAGCGGTATTTAATTATCCAAGGAAGGATCAATTACCTATAAAAATCGTGTCATTATTCATAGTAGGTTTATAGTACTAATTAAAAGGGATTAAGGATATCACGTCAATTTAGAATACTTAAGCCATTTTTCGTCATGAGCTCGTTTCGCCGTTTTTGAGATTCTGATTTACTTTTTTCAAATAAGGATCAAAATTGTTTGGAGAGTAAATGAGTTTGGTGGTGTTTCAGGTTTAGACTATTTTTATTTTTGTTATTCGGAAATTTGTTTTTTGAAATTCTGTTTTTAAGTTTTTGTTGTTTTTACTTTACTTTTGGCTGTGTGTGACAATATTTCGATCGGCTGCTGTCCTGCTAATTGTTCGGATAGTCCTACTTTTTATTAAAGAGTTTAACTGCAATTTCGAAGGTGGTGATAAATGGACGATGGTCGATGGTCGATGGTCACTTAAAAGAGAATATAATTGCTACAACGAGAATTTAGGTAGAATTGGGTAGTAGTGTCTTAAACGCTTTGAAAAAAATAACGTTCTTGAATCAAAAAGTTGTTTTTCTTCCGTGTTTCTGGATTATCAGTTATGCATAGATTTCTGAAAATGAGATTACAGTATAAAGTGTTGTTTATTTTATATTTGAATATTTCTCTTAATCCGATATCGGATTATTTGTTCACTTCGGATTATGCTAATCGCTAAACAGATCTTCTGGAATAACAAAGTCTATATTCCATAGACTACAAAGCATTTTTTTTAGTTCGTTCGTTTCGTAGCTTCAGTTTCATAGCCTGATAGGGAAATCTAAAATTTCCACTAATTCTTGAAGTTGGTGACATCATTTTAGTGGTTAATTATCAGCTTGTTCAGCAAGGGTCCTTTTAAAAGTTTCTGCGGAACCATCATTCGATACCAGTGATTTGTCAGCTATGGACTATTGACCAGTTTTAGATACATTATTGCATAATTGCTCATGAAGTAACACTAAAGTCAAAAAATCTAGTTGTTGACCTAGTAGAATTTGGCGTTAAAAATAGTCCCTCTTTAATGACGATGGGATGCTGAAAAGCGTTACGGTGACATAATCTAGATGATTTGAATGACCTAAATGTTTTTATCTATATCATTAGCAGTTCCTTGTCTTATAAATCATTTCCTTATCTAAAGTACGACATTTTTTCTATCCCTCTTTCTCTCTCTCTCTTGAAAGCCTTCCTGTGGTTCATATGATAAATTAAGCCTCCTGCAGGTCTTGGCAATTTCAATTCCTATCAAATGTTTATTAGAAATAACTCCACCACATGAGTGCCTTGAGTATCAACATATCCCGTACGGTGTTTTATTCAGTTTTTATATTTAATGAATCATAATCAAAAACACAAATATTCTAGCTTTAATTAATTAAAAACTAATTTTCTTTTCCTTGTTTTATATTTTCTAAAGCTAATTGCCAGTATGTAATGAATACCTGCTCCGTTAAGAATCACTTCTCCATCATTTGGTTTCGAGCAATATTAATATTTTTAGGAGTAGCATTTTTATTGATCACTTTGAAGCTTGGAAGTAGTTGAGTTTTATAATGCATGATTTTAGGATAAAGTGTTGTATTAATATAATCTAACTTTGTTTGTGTTATGGATACTGGCTTAGGTTCTGCTTGAAACTAGTTTAATTACAGAAAACATAATGGCTGATTCTATAATCTCAACCTTGTAAACCTTTTGGAACACAAAAATGACTTGATGTCCAAAGGTTGGATTGCTATTAAGTGATTATCATCTTTAAGTTGGTTCCATACTGTAGTCTTAAGCATTTTTAACTTTTAGGTGGAAAGATATTATGATGACGTACAAAAGCTTGATGATATGTTTAGCTCTGTCCTTGATTGTAAACATCAATATCGTCACTGCTGGTGGGAAGAGAAGGGGTATGAATTATACTTACAACTTTCTCTTTTTGTATTAAAGCATGGATATCTTTTTCCAAGACACGTCTTTCTTTTAAATTTCCCACATAGTCAAGACGGTGTAGACACAATACATCTTTTCGTTCGTAGCCGCCAATTACCGCGCGGGTATTTTTTTTCGTGTTACCACCCTAAAATCGTCCCAGTTTTTTTTCGCAGCTAAAGACAATAGGAAAAAGTGTAAAAAAAGGATTGGAGCAAGTTTAGGGTGGAAAATTAAATATTAAAGTGGCATGCGCCTGACCGCGCGACTACGACCGAAAAGGTGTATACCGCCACTTGTGAATTTCATATTTCACATGAATGGATTTTGATCAAATCGTTGTGGAAAAGTTCATACTAATGCCATTCTCGCCATCCTTAAAAAAGGTTTTATCCTTACAATAGGGGGAATTGTGTTTCGTTCATCTCAACTCCCACGTGATTTTAGGACAGCCTGTTCTAACATGCTTGTGTTCTTTCTTTATTTTTAAAGGTAGCAAAGATGTGATGGTGGAGCGAGAAATTGTAGACACCATCTTAGATGGATATAATCTTGACATTCGACCTGAGATCAAGCATGGTGAACCTTTACATGTTCATTTTGAAATGAAATTACAAAAAATCGTAAGATTGGTAAGTTCTAACACACATGTCGACTCATTCGTCTAGTAGCGTATATGGGCTGATAGGTAATAGAGATAATCCTGAAAAATCCTACCTATTTATTTCAATTTTTTTTCATTCTGAATGGATTTATGTGCAAAAAAGCAAGTTTATTACACTATCCAAGGAATCATTGCTACAATCATTTTGCTACGCAAAATAACAGAACTTTTTTTGAATTTTAAGTTTTCAGGAAGTAAAAGCTAAAATGCGCAATATTTTTCAATATTTTAGAAGAGTAAACACGTCACTTGGACTTTTATTGGTCCTCGAAAAGAGATTATACTTCTTCTGAAAAATGCCCAAGCGATTGTAAAACCTCCGTTTTGAGAACCTTTTACTCTTAGGTTCCAAATAAACGGGCCCACCCGCTTGTTATTTTTCGAAAATTTTCCAACCCCCAGACCTTATTAGGACCTCCCCCCATTTGTTAATTTTTAAGAATTTTTCAGCTTTCAAAAAAGAAGGTCCCTTATTCTGCTAAAAATAGCCTGATTTTAGCCTATATTTACCTTATTTTGGGGTTTTCGCAAATACAATTTCCAACCCCCCGGCAATTAGGCCCCCCCTGTTTATTAGAATTTTGAAAATTTTCCACCCCCCCCCTCGTTTAATCGAACAAACCCCCCCCCCATTTATTCGACCCCCTCGCCGTTTATTTGGAACCTAAGAGTACACGGGACTAGATTAAGATTGACCCAAAGCTGATTGACAGCTTGGAAAATGTTTTTGTTGAAGAAAAGAATTATCAAAAGTTTCTATCCCCACGACTTACCTTTTTAAGGCTTATGCTTCGATTTTCAAAAGTGTTAACATTTAATAATTTTAATGTTAATCAAACTTTTAGGACGTCAAACATCAATTATTCACTATCAACTCCTTCGTTCGTATGGTAAGTCTACCTTTTAAGCGGATGAACCTTACAGTGAAAATTTAACTTCATTGAATAGACCGAATCACTTTTAATACTGTTTTTTTTACATAGAATTCCAAGATACGTGATCAAATTCTTAGAGATAATGTAACAACCACTTCTCACAGACCAACTGGGACCTCCAAAATATGGCCAACAATTATCATCCAATTTTCTCCCCACTGAAGATAATCAAATACACCAATCTTCACTGCAAAATATTATATACTTAATACTTTTTTTTCCATCCCCACTGAAGTTTCTGACTTGAAAACAAATGAATTGAAATCCCAAGCCATAAAAAATATGGGAATATCAATCCCCATTGAGTTTCAGTCCCTTATTTTTACCCCCGCTGGTTGAAAAAATCCTACCGGGTCTATGAGAAGTGGTTGTACTATATAACACAGCTGATGATTGAACAACATGAACCTTCAAATACTATATAGCAAATTGTGTCTTTTTTTCTAAAATTTAACACCATAAATACACCAAGTTGACGAAAAAAATGTTCTATTGCTATCTTAGAAATGGATAGACACACAATTATCATGGAACAAAACAGAATTTGAAAACATCGATAAAACGAACGTCGGTACAGACATGATTTGGACACCTGATGTTGTGCTTTATAATTCGTAAGCAACTTACTTTTTTATAATCAGAATTTACGTTTAAGAGGTACAAGGGAATGGAATCCCTGTTCAAATTTCAAATTAGCTTCTATGAAGTGGTAGTTCGGAAGATTTTGTTCGTTTTGTTACTTTCCCTCGGTGAAGTTTTTTTTAAGACTTGTTAGAAATGTACATGACTTTTCTTGGAGATTTTTTCTTTCGTATTTCTATCCCTTATATTAATACCAAAGGTCTTTTTTCGAGTTGCATTATTTTCGAATGATATGAGTTTGGAAAGCACCAGTTATAATTCACAACTTTATCGTTCTAGCGCTACCGAAGAAAGCTTTGCTCATACCGACCTGTACAAGACGAAAGCGCTTGTTTTTCATGATGGTTTGGTGTTATGGACAGCTCCAGTCACGTGGCAAGTTTCATGCTCTTTTGATGTCACGTGGTTTCCTATTGATAGACAGGTAAGAAGACTTTCACATTTGGCAAACTCGAACCCAGTCCCTTTGTTTGCTTTCTTATGTTTCTGATAGTGCTCACGAAAGCATCATATTAGTGTGAGTGGCTCTGGGTACGATTTAGCTCTTTGATCTATTACATCAAATTTTCCAGTTTTTGACAATATTTAGATTCTTGACTCTTATCTTGGTGCAGGATTATAAATGCGACACCTGACGATTACGCATTTACTCGAAATTTCCTTACCTGGAACAAATTTATGTTTCCCGTGCGTGTTTGAGTTATGGAGACTGCACTACCATCAATAAATAGGCTAACAAATTAATGGACTGGTAATATTTGTGAAGATATCTGATATAAAACAATTTTGTTGGTGTTTTGAACCACAGATGACTAAGTTAAGACCTGTCCTCTCAATATTATTTCCTCCCTTTCAGATTTGTACACTTACATTTGGATCATGGTCATACATGAGCTCACAATTGAAATTATCTTTTTATGAGAATATCAGTCCTGGTGAAATCAACCATGGTATGTACGATTCTTTGTCAAATTTTCCATTATTGCGTTTCTATATAACAAGTACCGTGGGGACATTTGAGCACAAGGGTTGGAAACTTATTGATAAAGCCTATATTGGTTATTGGTATTTGTTTAAATATCATTGGGTCAGTTGTAGCAAAATGTAGTCTTTTACTAAAGGTCGAAGCCATCACGCTTTCAAAACTTGAAAGGACTATTTTACTGTGTCATCAACGAGCATGATTTAAAAAAAGAAGGTTACTTCCAATTGTATCATAATTTCCATTCCCACTTTCTTTTCAGAGCAATTCAGCGTCAAAAGTGGTGAATGGGAGATTGAAGATATCGAAATGTCATCTGGTACAGTCAAATACAGTTGTTGTCCAGACCCTTTCTCAGTCATCAAATATCGTTTCTCGTTGCGTCGAATGGCTTTGTACTATTTTCTATACATTATATTACCGTTGGTTTCGCAGGTATTTTTATTTTTAATGGTGTTTCATATCCCATGTGAAAATGGGGAACGGATGGGATTTGGTGTCACTATTCTGTTGAGTATTACCGTATACCTTTTGGTCATTTCCGAGAAATTACCGGAGAAATCCGATGACCGACCAATGTTGGGAATCTGCTTCATCATTGAATTCTACATTTTGAGTTTTGCTTTGGTTGTTGCAGCGATTATTGTGAAATTATCGAATAGAACTTCAACACCGCCTCACTTTTTGTTGCGTTTTTGCGGTACCAGTAAATCGATTTGTTGTGGAGCTGGCCATCAAACTACAACGAAAAACCACGCGAATAAAAAGGAATCGATTGAAATGCACGAAGCAAATGGTTATTTACATAGCAAAGACGAAGGAACGCGATTCTTACATCAACGCAAAACGCAGCCAGTTGCGGAACAGCAGCCGCCGGTTGTCGCTCAGCCGCTGGAAATGGATGAAGAAGAAATTAATCGTAAACTCTGGAGAAAGATTTGTAATAGCCTCGATCGCATGTGTTTTTATGGGTTTGGTTTTATTTCTATTTTTGCTCCTGTTTTGGTTGTTGCTTTACTGGATCATCGTATGATGGGCGTGTAGATTTTGAGGCCCGGAATAATGAAGATAGGCTGATTGTGATAGAGGGTTGGATTTGAAATTGAAATCGAGGACATGATATTCAGATTCAAAATATAACATGATTTTGATTAAATGTTATGGTTGTAATACACTTTACTCCCCGTGATTAAGATTGGATAATTACTTTCCCATAAAAACAGTACCGTCGATTGTATTCGAATATCTAAAAACATGAACATTTTTCTGAAATGATTTTGCTTTGGAACTGATGTTTCTATCTCATTTTAAATTGAGAAGCCGCTGGAGAAAATGAAATTATAAAATCCTGAACAAACGGTATTACGAAGTGAAATGTTCAAAGTATCTCAAGAAAACATTTATAACATTCAGGAAAATGATTAGTCAACGATGAATTACGTCTAAAATTAAATTATCAAAAAATTTTCTTCAATTTTAGCTTTTTCTTCATATTTTATATATACTTTTTGCCCTTCTTTATTTGGTACAATACTTCTATATTATTATGTTACATGCTAGAAATTATTTAAGAAAAAGAAAATCTATTTTACCATATTTATTTTGCATTGAATATGTAAATTTCATATATTCTATAAAGAAAATAAAGAAAAATCTTTGATTAAGACCGAAATCTATATACTAAAAGTCTAATTTTCTATGAGCCGTGGGGGAGCCATTATGGATTTTGAGATGGGGGTTTGAGAGTTACGTGACCGATTTTTTGGTTGGATGGTTGGGCTTGTGGTTGAAAACGAAAGCGAAAGTGGTCAGGGGAAGAGTGTGAAAATTAGCGTTTTTTTAAAGAAGTCGTTGCAGTGTCAATCTTTCGCAAATTTAAAAACCCACTTTCCCGTGGAAATAATTGACGTTTTTTAGTTTTTTGGGACCCTTGGGGCATAAGCTACCCGTTGACCGCAAAAATTTCAAAATTCGCGAATTGACCGTTGACAACATTAGGGGTAAAGGAACCCAATGACGTCACAGATCTGGGAAAAACTTGAAAATGCGATATCTCGAGTTTGAAAAGGAGTTGAGCGGTCGGTGACCCCTCATTGGATCGAGAATTTTATGGAGAATAAGATGGGAGGGGTTATGAGGCTTAAGTGTGACTTTGAAATTTGACTGAATTTTTAGGCGTTTTCAGTTCATGACGTCATCAAAACAGAAAAAATGCTATATCTAGAGATTGGAAAAGAGTTAGGAGATGGTTGACCCCTCATTGGATCGGAAATTTAATGGAGAATTAGTTGGGAGGAGAGACTTTCAAAAATAAATAAATTCAAATTGAGGCTTTTTGGGTCCGATGACGTCATTAAAAACGGAAAAATACAATATCTTGAGTTTGAGAATATCTTGAGTTTGAGAAGGATTCCAGCAATGATTGACCCCTCATTGGATCGGAAATCGTCAAGAGAATTTTTTTAGTCAATGAAAAAATAGTTTCAGTGAAGTGAAAAGTTTATTACCCTTTCCATGACGTCACTTAGGGGCTCAAATGACGTCACCAAACATGAAATATGCGATTTTTCGAGCTTCGATCAGTAATAAGTGGTAATATTTCGTTCTTTGGGTTTAGAACTCAATCTTATTACCCTCCCCCACCATCCAAAGGGCTTTTGATGTGTTCAACAACACTCTACTCGGCGGGTGCGACGCCGGGTGACGGCTAGTCTATATACTAAAAGTCTAATTCTCTATGAGCCGTGGGGAAGCCATTATGCATTTTTTTCCAAGTCTCTTTTTAAATCGAGCTCCGAGCGGGAAAACAGTACAGTGTTCTTTTTACGAGGCGGAGTACGTTCCTTTTGAGACACGTCACCGGAAAACAAGCTTACGGTTCCTTGCCGATCGGGAAACGTCGCCCGGTTCGGAAGCGTATTTTTGATCGTACCATACTGCTTTCTAACAGTCAAAATAATGATGGCGGCAAAAATAAACAAGTGGTTGCTACTGCACTTTCGCTGTTTTTCTTTGGTTTTTATGCTTTAATGAGTTGAATTGGATCATGATTTTGGTTTGATTGTTACAAGAAATGGTTGATGATGAAGTTTTATTATTAATCTTTCCTGGATTTGATTCTTCGTTTGGTTTGGCATGAGAGATGCAATCTCTTCTATTCTTGAAAAACAGGATGGACATTTTATCAACTTTGACAATGCTAGGTATAATTGAAAAATTAAATACTTGCAACATCAAAAAAGTTTGAACTCACTTTTTTATGATGGTTGTCAGATGGTAGATGCGGCACCCAAATGGTTGTAGTTGGATAAGAACTGTTTAGCTTTTATACAGTAAGTAAACAAGTTTAAACCTACCTGATAATGATTGAATTTCCCTTGATATTTAAAAATGCATTTTAAACGTGGAAAAGTTTTGGTTGTGAATTTAAGGACATTTTCTTGCACGTGCTTTTTAAGATCGACCGACCGCCTCACTTTGTAGACCGACCGGCCACCTCACTTTGTAGACCGATCGACCGCCTCACTTTGTAGAACGACCAACCGCCTCACTTTGTAGAACGACCGACCGCCTCACTTTGTAGACAGACCGACCGCCTCACTTTGTAGACAGACCGACTCACTTTGTAGGCAGACCAACTCACTTTGTAGACAGACCGACTCACCCTTTAGACTGACCGACTCACTTTTTAGACTAACCGACTCACTTTTTAGAGAACGACCGACTCAATTATTAGACCGCCCGACTCACTTTTTAGACCGACCGACTCACTTTTTAGAACGACCGACAGACTCACTTTTTAAACCGACCGACTCACTTTTTAGACCGACCGACCCTCTTTTTAGACCGACCGACTCACTTTTTAGAACGACCGACTCGCTTTTTAGAACGACCGACCGACTCACCTTTTAGAATCTAAATGTCCAAATTCACAACCAAAAGGTTTTTCATGTTTAAAATGCACGTTTGTTTAGATTTAATATTCAAAGATAATCGACCGACATGATACAATATATCATTATCGGTCGACATTTTCTTCCACATGTGTATAAAATGTGGAAAACTTTCCGCTGTGAATTTGGACATTTTCTTCCCCCTGTGCGTGTAAAATGTGGAAAACTTTCACTTTTGTCGGTCATAAACTTGACATTTTCTTTCACGTGCGTTTAAAACGTGGAAAACTTTTGGTTGTGAATTTGGACGTTTTCTTCCCTGTGCGTTTAAAATGTGGAAAACTTTCAATTTTGTCGTAAACTTGACATTTTCTTCCACGTGCGTTTAAAACGTGGAAATTTTTGCTGTGAATTGATGTGTTCAACAACACTCTACTCGGCGGGTGCGACGCCGGGTGACGGCTAGTCTAAGATTCTAAGGGGCTTTCCAAACTTTTTTCAGAACAACAAATAGGTCAAAATTTTAATTGTCCCAATTTTTTACCCAAGTTCTTAAATCTAGCCACATCGATTTAATTTTTTGCCTCGAATTTCTGACGATGTCTGATATTTGACCTTTTCTGAGATACCCTAGGTCTGCTTCATTTTCTTCGCTAGTTTGTCCTAAGGGGTGAAATATACCGCCCGTTGAGCTCCATTCTACATTCTACTATAATTTTTGTTGGAATCATATTTTATACAATTATTATAGAAATAGTAGAATAAAAATATTTAGTTGTTTTATTATTTTTGTTATGTTCGAACTTGATTTGCCCGTAGGATATTTTCTTTGTTTTTAATTTGAACATTGACCTGAACATCATGTTAGTTATCATGAATAACCCAAAAAAATAAAAAAAATATTTCTATGAGGCTAGTTCCTTCAGAAGCTCGAGGCAAAATAAGTCATCATAACTGGTTACACCGTTGAGCAAATCTAATGGCTCCAAACTGGTGGTTTCACTACCTAAATACTTTTACTTTTATATACGTCACCTTTGAATTGGCAAACTGTGATGTTGGACGTAAGTCATTTTTTTATTGCAGTGTCTATCAATTTTATCCAATAAAGATTCTGGCTTTCATTCCTACACCTTGAACGTTTCCCAAATTACGAAATTTCATGGTTAAGCCTGTTCAAAAAACACCCCTGTCTCATAGACCCGCTGGACCTATCGTCCCACTGGAAATAATTTAGCCAAAATTTCGTCTCAGTCGAAAAATACCATACAATATGAACCCCACTGGAAAAATGACTTTGATTTAATTCCCATTGTAAAATTTATGTAAAAAAATTGCACTACAAAATCATACCCATTGGATTTTTATATTTTATTTTATATTGGAACAAAATCTCTTTCTTTTTTTAAAAGACGGGAAGGCGAAAGATGGCAAAGATGTGATTATGGAAAAGGAGATCCACGAGTATATTTTCGATGGAATGAATAAAGATATTCGTCCTGAAATCAAACATGGAGTTCCTACACATGTCCATTTCGATATGAAGCTACAGAAAATTGTCAACTTGGTAAGTGTAATAGATTTGCAACATCATACTCTAAGGTCTCAAATAAGCGTCTTCGCGGTCATTAGATTTTGAAAAAAAAATTAAAAATTTCTTCATATAGCTGATATCAGCTAGATAACTTGATCAGTTATATATATAACTGACCTGGCGATCTAAAGTTTATCGTATGGTGTCCAAAAAAACTTGACTCGATCAACGGCAGAGCAAAATGTTAAAATAGGAAAATACGGAAGCTTTATGATTAACCCAAGTTTGATTTTCTAAGCTAAGCAGGATTAAGCTATTAGTCCTTATTAGACTGATTAGATAGAGAAAAATAATTGAAATATCCTTTGTTGATTTTCAAGGGCTAGTGTCAGCATGCGACTAGTAGTTTTAATTTTAAATCCTTTGACCGTTGTTTTGTCTAGTTGACTTTTAAGTATGACTCAATCTCATAAGCAGATTTAAGGCTTTAAGATCATAAATAACTATTTGAGTGCGTTGTCAATCAATTCAGTTCATACATTAAAAGCATAAAGCATGGAGAGTGTCCCAAAAAACCCATTTGCCCATTTTGGAAATATATGTTTTGCAAATGCTTACGAGTTGAAGTACGTTCATTTGAAAAATACACCTGTTTGAATGTCCGAATCCTCTAAGGTGATTTCCGATGAAGTTCATTATTAAACCGACAACATCTCTGATCAAATGCCAATCTCTGTATCTCCATGACATTTCCTTTGCTTGGCTTCATCTTTCTTACTAATATTTCAGTTTTTCAAAAATCGGATTATAACTCTATCCGTCTATAATCGGATTTGATAAACAAATAAACTACAAATGAAAATATTTTTCTGTTTGTTTATTTAGGATGTCAAGCATCAACAATTTGTTGTCAATACATTCATCAAAATGGTAATTATTTTCCACAAGTCCATGGGTATCTTTTAAATGCTTTTAAAGATGCTTTATTGAATTTAAAATCTCATTAGGGGCTAGAAGTGACTCCTTAGAAATGTAAGATAATTTTAAACGCTCCTTATTTGCCATAATTTACCTAGTCTGAATCGCAGACATCTGTAGATATACTTCCTTTATATCTATAAGAAATCTTTTTCGCTAGAGGATGAGCATCAGAAGCCTATAATTTACCATATCGTTATTAACTATTTAAATATTGTCAGCTCGATCTAAGATTTTAAAGCAGTATACCCAGTTCGTAACTCTTTCCATGCCTCAGCGTTTACATCAGCCTGTCTCAAGAGCTCTCATGTAGTAAGATGATAAAAAAACAAAGACCAAGTCTATGTTGGCGTGGGTCAAGTTTACGTAGGCATGGGTCTCACCACGTCTCTTCGTAAACGTGTAATAGAAAACAATTTTCGCGACACTATGAAATTTCTTCTTCTTTAGAGATGGGTTGATCCACAGTTGCGATGGAACAAGACAAAGTACGAAGGAATCGAATCCATCAATGTTGGATCCAGTCTTATTTGGACGCCCGACATCGTTCTTTATAACGCGTAAGTTTGTAATATTATAGCTTAGACAACCGTTGGTTGCTAGCCCATACCGTGCACGGTTTTTCGGCAGCAAAATAATGAAAGATCGCATGACGGGCTGTACAGATAGAGGGGACCTAGGCAAAGGAGAATTAGAGCATAGCGTAACCGAATCATTTTTCAGATCATGGAGGGAATGGGCTCTTCCAGAAAAAAAATTGTATAAGGGGGGTGGAGGATAACAATTTTCAGTGATTTACCCCCCGGACAAAGTGACTTATGGCCCCCGGACAAGGGGTTTTACCCCCGGAAAAGCTTCAGTTGACCCCCCGGACAATCCAAATTACCCCCTGACAGAGCAAATTTACCCCCGGCCAAGGCAAATTTTGATGATTTTTCTCTACCCCCTTCCGGACAATATATCCTCCACCCGGGGTGTACGACCATTTTCTGGAAGAACCCTATCACAATTCATCCAAACTTCAGATTCACCCTTGATTTGAGTTTATCAAAGAATCCGTTAAAATCTTCTGAGAGAGTCAGTACCTTCCGTGTAGCTGCAGAAAGGTCGTTGAAATTTGAAATCATCGCCATCGGCATTTTCTCTTTTCGTCCTATGTAGAGCCAATGAGGACAGTTTTGCTCATACTGATGTTTACAAGACCAAAGCATTAGTATCTCACACAGGAGAAGTGCTTTGGTCAGCACCCGTCATGTGGAGAGTGTCTTGTGAATTTGATATCACCTGGTTTCCACTTGATCGTCAGGTATGTAGAAACCGCTTTTAGGGCTCTTTTTAACCTCAATAGACCTTTTCATAAATTACGTTACGAACATCACTTGCCTCGTTTTGAAATTATTGCCATGGTGATTAACTTCCAGCGGATTTTATTAAAACTACTTCCTATTCATAAAAAAATCATGTCTCAAGAGACATAATCACCATGGTAATTGTTTGAATACGAAGCAAGTGATGTTCGTGACGTAATTTATGAAAAGGTCAATTTCGAACATTCTATCTGAGTCGTCTTGGGTAGCTCTGTAGCATATATTAGTAAAATTTTGACACAGACAAAAGTGCAAATAGATGTTTTTATGACCCTCTAATTGGTTGTAACGCAAATCGAACCTTCACAAATCAATCCTATAATGGCTCACAATAAGACAATGGTCCCATCAACTGTATCGACTTGGACCTTTTGAAAACAAAATCTTTGTAATCAGAAAGCCAACCCTATTGAAGAGGATTATGCATGCAAATTATTCATGTGAAATTTCCTTAGATATGAATTTGGACTTTTTTCTTACTGACTTTAGTTGGTTAGACATTGTAAAAACGAAATTCAAAATTTCAACTTGTGCTAATAGCGAATTTGTCAGGTGAAATCGTTAAGTAACTCTGATATGTAAATCTCCTGTGCAAGAAGATAAGCAAGTACTTCCTTTCCTATATTCCTTTTCCCAGGAATGTACAATGAAATTTGGATCGTGGTCTTACATGAACAATCAAATGAGATTGTCATTATGGTATGACGTCAGTCAATCAGTCAACGAAATCGGACACAGTAAGTTTTCATGTTATTGACACTGCTGTTTAGCTGGGCGACTAAATTTAAACACCCCTTCTCACAGACCCGGTAGGATCTTTTCAGCCAATGGGGATAAAAAGTCAGAAAATTCAGTGGGGATGGGGAAATAATTATTTTGCAGTGAAGATTGGTTTATTTGATTATTTTCGTTGGGGACAAAAATTGGGGGATAATTTTCCACCGGGGACGATTTTTCAAGTGGGAAGGCGGGTTCTAGTGGGTCTGTGAGAAGGGGGTGTTTTTAAATGTTTGAGTGAATCCTCACCCAAGCATTTCTATTGCCATTATCATGGACCTAATTTGACTCGTGTTGTTTATTGCAACTCTAAAAATATCTTGATTTTTCTTTTGAGATATAAAGGGAATTTCATTTGTTTTTTTCCAAAAATTAAGATATTTGACGTGTTTGACTATAGAATTTTGACTCTAGCTTTCAAATTCTTTCTTCATCTTTTTCAGGTCATTTTATGGTGAAAAGTGGTGAATGGGATATCAATGATGTCGAAATCAACCAAGAAGAAGTTCCTTACCCTTGCTGTCAACAACCTTTCTCCACTATCCAATACACCATCACGTTAAACCGCATGGTGCTATACTATTTCCTATACATCATTATGCCTTTAGTGTCACAGATCTTGGTCTTTTTCTGTATCTTTCATATCCCGTATGGGGTTGGAGATCGGATGAGTTTTGGTGTCACCATTCTTCTTGGAATCACTGTGTATCTGTTGGTGATATCAGAAAAGTTGCCTGAGAAGTCTGATAATAAACCGATGCTGGGTTTATGTTTCATTGCTGAATTCTACATCTTGAGTATCTCACTCATTTTCGCCTGCTTGAATATCAAATTAGCCAGCAAGACCACCCCGCCACCTGTTTTTCTGCTTCATTTATGTTCGCTTAAGGATGTATGTCATTCTGGTGGAAACGGCGTGTCATCAGAGAATTTGTTACAAATGGCACCGATGCATGGTTCATCTGGTTATCTCCATGGTGATGGCGAGTCCCAGTCTCCTGAAGCTCCGATTGTCCAGAAGAAACGTTATTCACCATCGCCAGAGCAATGTAAAGAGCAATGGGAGAAAATTTCATTGTATCTCGATCGTGTATTCTTTTATGTGTTTTGTGGAACAGCTCTTTTGATCCCTCTCATTGTTGCTGCGTCTCTTGACCGAAAGATGCTTGGTGTTGTTTAAACCTTGGTTGGTATTCTCGATAAGATGAAATTCACATACACAATTTAATTTTACACAATACGTTTTATCAACGTACATACAACACTGCTTGGATTCAATGGCAGGTCTCTAACTACTTGTCTAGGTCACACTTCTCATAAAATTGTGCCTAGTCTTTTTCTGGCCACTATTATTTGGATGTATTTGGATTCTTAGACACCAATTTGAAGTTGTGTATGTCCTGGGATGTTGTGATGAAGTTCAAGCGAAATGAAATGGTTCGAGAGTAAAAGTATTAAAAAGCCAAACCTTTACCACGCCTTCTCTCCGGAAACTTCACCCCCAGCCTTGTCGTTTTGGGAAAAATGACAGTTTTACGCTTTCCGTCATAACTTTTGATCTACTAAACCAATTCAAAAAACTAAGCCCATTCTGGAAAGCCCAACTACCCTGCTTTCCAAAAATGTTAAAAAAAAGGATTTTCCTCTATCAATGGTGACATAGTAGTCTTCTGCCTTAGAGTTGAAAAAACTTCAAAACGCAATTTGTCATATTTTTCAAAATTTTAAGTTCAGGTTAAAAAAAAAGTGGGGAAAACATTTGCGATACCATAATTTTCTGGCTTATTGTTTCCACCATTATAACTACAACTGCTAGCCAAAAAACCACAATCATACCTTTACTAGAAAAGGCAGAATTCATTTTTAGAAAACCTTGGTTTTCGAGAAAATTTCCACGTAAATCAGAGGCACGTAAGGCAGAGGCCCCTTGAGGTAATTTTTATGGGAAATATCACTAAAAACAGCTAAAAATGACTTTCCTATCATCAACTAGCATTAAAGCAATAGAAATAACATAGTATATACACTTTGAAACTCTTTGCAGCCTTATCATAAGCCTTAACTTGGGTTTCGGTGACGGTTGATGACGGCCGACAAGCCTCCAGTCCTCACCCTTAATGTACCGTCATACTAAAGAATAAGGAGGCAGAAACTTACCTCAAACACTGACTAAACTGCAAAAAAGCAATACATAACATTTCCAACCAATAAAACAAACCATTTTCCACTAAATAAACATAAAAAGTTAGTCACAGCAGTCCATGAGCTCATAATTTCCCAAAGAATATTTTGCCTGATTTTCCAGTTTGTTTTGACAGTTAAAATCGAAAGTGGGTGGTTTCAAACTATTGAAAATAGTTTGTTTACATTTCTCTCCGTCATATAAGACATTTCCCGGGATATAAAAGCGTCTTTAAGGTGGTAGGGCGGCTTTTCTTAAAACCGCACGAAAAACGTATATTTACGGCCTGCGGCTATCGCTTAAAACGTAAATTTACGGCCTCGGCGTGGTAAAGGTTAAGAAAATTGAAAAATGTAAAAGCTTGGTCCAAATACAAGGAAACAAATTTTTTTTTTAATCTTTTTTTCATCGTACGTGCTGTTTGACATTGGAAAGAATAAACGGGTTAAGATATTTTTTTTGATTTTGATTATCTTTCAATTTAAAAAGCGGTATCTAATCTTAACTAAATTTTTATAAAGAATCTATTTACAAACATGCAACTATTTATTTTAAAAAATACTGACGGAATTTTTCTAGCATTTGGGGCTAAAGGTCTGGTAATGAACGATTATTGTAAATCAGATGATCTTTGGAATTTTGGAAATTATTTAAATTTCAATCTCTTCTAATTATGAGCAAAGACCTAAAAGCAATCTGAACGTCAAATTTCAAAGTTGGTGATTCGATTGATAATCTGGTTTTAGGTTCTTTTTTAAGTTGAAATCTATTATGAAGATATTTTTATTGTATGTAAGCTGACATTGCAGACCCTACTGATCCAAAATTGAAGAAATAATATACTATGATTAGTTAATTATCTCTATGATTCTTTATCGATTTTGTTTTCATTTGCAACATCTTTGGTTTCATTATCATTTTCTATTTCATCCATATCCTCTTTAGTACTAAAGTCATTCAACAAGCTTTCCTTTTCGCCCTCCTCGTTTTCCACGCCACCTGCCCACGGTTGCACTTCACCAGAACCAAAAACAATATAAAATGATGTACCCACAATGAGTGTTAATCCAGAGATGTAAAAGACCAGCATCCAGTCACTCCGCTCCTAAAATTAAACATAAAAAAGAATCAGTATTTTTCTTAGGCTACGTCATATCCTCCTTCGTTTCGAGCGTAAAACTCCTACTCTTCGGGCTATGAGCACTGCTCTTGTTTTGAATATTGAAATTCTCCAGATAAATCGCATGCGCACTGAGGTTTTAATGAAACAATCGAAAGTTTCGAAACCTAAGCCAATCAGCTGTGTTTTAAACATTCTTTTATTTAAAATCTCTATTGATAAACATATTTTGTGAATGTTGTCTATTATGACCGTGAAAAGCACAGCTCAAAATCATATACACTCATTTCGTTTTATAAGCATACGGTAAATTTCGGCTGAAGCTCACTATGCTTAAGCAAAGCTCAATTTTGAGCCTCGACTATGCTTAACCCTATGCTTGGTAAAAAAATTATGAAGGGTGTTGTGCGCAGATTTGTAATACTTGCGCAGATTTGTAATACCTGCGCAGATTTGTAATACTTTCTGCGCAGATTTGTAATACCTGCGCAGATTTGTAATAAACTTTGCGCAAATTTGTAATACTTGAGCTGCGCAGAAATGTAATACTTCTCTGCGCAGATTTGTAATTTGGAATTGATATTTTCATTGGTAAACAAATTCTTTTCTGTGAACAAAATACATTAAAAAATACTTAGAAAATAATACCCAAATAAAGTTGTGTTTATTGAGCACATCGAATAAATAAATAATCAATTAATATTTCTTTTCTAAGCAGTGCTTTTATAAGAAATTTATCTGGTAATATATAAATTGTTTATGAGAATAGCACGAACATTAAAAGAACTGCTTTTATAAAAAACTAATCAATAACTCGTAAAATGAAAATTATTTCTTGTCGGTAATTGTTTATTTCGAAGTGAACAAGGTACGAATAATAACACGAACATATTTATTTTTTGTAAGCACTGCTTTTATAAGAAACTAATCAATAACTCGTAAAATGAAAATTATTTCTTGTCGGTAATTGTTTATTTCGAAGTGAGCAAGGTTCGAATAATAACACGAACATATTTATTTTTATAAGCACTTTGTTATGAAAAAATAATTAATGATATAAAAATATTTTTGTCAACATTTTATCATTTCAAGAGGCAGTACCAAAGTTGATGAACAATTTATAAGATGATATGATAAGAAAACATTGATTTGCTCTAAAACCACCTTTTACCTAGCTAGGAAACCTGTCCCCTCTGACTGAATTTCTTTTATAACCTTTCATAGCACCTACATTACATTCCAGCATGATATCTCAAGTGAAATTATTATGAGTTAACTTTCTTTCAAAAAGAGTTTGATGGTTGAAGCTTCGGTATGTTTTTTGTTGTTGTTAGATAGAAAAAATACATAAAGATGAAAAAAAATAAAACATGATTGAAACAATTTCCATTAGATTAAAAGATATTGATTCGTTTCTTATAAAGTTGAATGCTTATAGAAAAAATGAAAATATTGAAATTGTATTCAAAATCCCATGTTTGTATTGAAAGAACCAACTGCCGAAAGCCAATTTCCATTAGATTGAAAGATATTGATTCGTTTCTTATAAAGTTGATGCTTATAAGAAAAATGAAAATGCTTAAAATTATTCCCAATCCATGTTTGTATTGAAAGAACCAACTGCCAAAAGCCAATTTTCATTAGATTAAAATATATTGATTCGTTTCTTATAAAGTTAATGTTCATACTAAAGATATACAACCTTTGTGTGATTTTCTGATTATTTTTTAAGTCTTTTTTTCGAAACTTTTCTTCGTGGGAAACATATGCCGAAGTAAAAATCTAAATTCCAAATTATAAATCTGCGCAGAGAAGTATTACATTTCTGCGCAGCTCAAGTATTACAAATTTGCGCAAAGTTTATTACAAATCTGCGCAGGTATTACAAATCTACGCAGAAAGTATTACAAATCTGCGCAGGTATTACAAATCTGCGCAAGTATTACAAATCTGCGCACAACAAGGGGGGTAAAAAATTTCGCGCATTTTCCCCTATCTTTAATCTTGAGAGAAATGAAGACATTCTATTGTTTTCGAATGTTGTAGTTATTATAAGTTGTGTTATTTATAAGAGATTAAACAAAAATAAATTCACCAATTTTGTTTGTAGTTCTCTTCTTCATTCTTCTGTTATTTTCTGAAGTTTTGGAAATTATGATTCTAAAAATTTCTTTGGCTGAGCCTCAAGGTATGCTTAGCATATGCTTAATTTTTCTGGAAATTTGAGCTTCAGTATGCTTATAAACGTTATGCTTATAGTGTATTTACGCTGTGCCGACGAATCGAGATTCTATTCATCGCGCAATCAGCGAAGACAAAAGTAACCATGACGACCATCCAAGATCTTGGATGAGCGTCATAGTCGATATTTTTATTCCCGTCGTTGAAAACACAACTTACAAAAAGTCATCAATGCTTTGTAAAAAGAGTCAGTGATAGAGAATCATAACATAAAGTCTGTCTATTATTTCGATTCAATTAAAGTGACATTTCCATAATTAAAAGTTTAGTAATTACTGTTATACATTTGGGGATCATGTAAAAGATTTCTTTCGAAATAAACTCATTTCAACTACACTTGGAGGTTTCTGGGGAATTCGTAAATAGTAAACTGCATACTGATACAGTCTGCTAGACATTAATATGGTAATATTTGCTCTTCATCTTTGATTTTTTCTACAGTGATTAGATTGACACATGCGCGATAAAATTTCTATTATTTGTCTTCAGAGGTTACTATTTTCTTTGAAAACTTAACCTCTGATACTCAGGGTAGTCTATTATGTTTAAACCTATTAATAAGCAATTCCCGGTGGGGGTCACTAGTGGCCGCCTATAGCACTGTTGGAGTGAGACTTCCAGTGAGATTTTTAGAGTTTTCTTGGGAGAGAATTTTTGAGCAATCCTTCTAGTGCAGTGGGTAGAGTTTTGATACTTAGCGTGTCATAAGGCATGAAACCCCTTTCTAAGTAGCTCGCTCTTTAAATTTGATTTGAATTTTACATCAGGTCGGATTAGTTTGGAGTAGTTATAAAAGTTTAACAATTTTGTCTTGATACAACGCTCATTTTTTTATTTAATTTTTCAGTGAACATAAAAGAAATTCAAACAAAGAATGAATTCTTACTCCAGTTTTACTGATGATTCCAACAACAATTGGAACGATAATGTTCGGCACCGTCGCACACGTGTTCGTTATCCCAATCAAAATGGCGGCATATTGGGGTGCAATATCTAAATGGTTGACGCCAAAACCCGCCCATGCTATACCTACATGTTTAAACATAACATAATGTAAGACCAATTGACACTCGATACGTTTTGATTTTGATAGAAAGATAAACTTTGAATGGACGAATTTGAAGCTTTAAAATCTCTTCAAACTATTCAAAAATTAAGATTAAATGTGATAAAGGTCGATGCAGTTTTAGAAAATACAAAATGCTTTTTGAACAAATTAAATGCCTTAATCGAAGCATTCAAAGTTATCTTTCCAACAAGGCATTATTATTAACAATCTTTTTTTCTCAAAAAAAGCGTTTGTCAAAATACACTACTATTTTAAAATGGTAGATGTAGAGTTTTTTGGGAGGGATGATAAAATTTTATTTCTTGTATACAAACTAATAAGCTTTGATGTAATTGAATTTATTTTCAATTTTTACCTTCCAGCCCAGCTCCGAAGATGAGAAGACCCGCAGAAATTTCATGGTAATAAATGTTCGGTGCAATCATGAACGAAAGCGCACTCAAGATGAACCCTGAAAGGAGAAGTTAAACATCAGGTAAAAATAGTTTTTTCTTGACTTTCTTGACTTTGTACGACACGAATAGGATGTTGATCAAAAACTCGTATTAGATATAAAATTGGATTTCATAAAATAGACTCATTGAAAACTTAAAACCTTAAAACCAGCAGGGCTTTTCCCGGTTCGAATCCTTGCATCTTCCAATTCTTTTAGTTTCATTCATTGATAGCCAACCCATCTAACCATGAAAACGATCTAAAGACTGCCCTAGATTACTAGCCTATAAACGTAAAATATCGATTCTATCTGTCTCTGACTTACCTACACCAGTGAATACTTTACGTAGAACTGTTGCCGAAACACCTCGCCTTCTCAAACATGAAGATAGTTGACCAGAGACGAATGTTGAAAATCCCATCAGGAAATATATCAGGCTGGTGTATTGACCGGACTGGGAATGACGAGAAAAAATAATTGAAAATATTTAGTAGAGAGCAAACACTTATAGGACCCGTGACTTCTTTTATGCGACGCGACAAAACCTGGTCCATTTCAAAGAATGAAGTTTTACCAAAAAAATAACAGATACATAATTTTCATCGAACCCTGCAGCGGATCAAAGGGGTGCTCAAAATTTATGATGGGGAGTGTTTATTCCCCCCGTCATAAATTATGAATCCCCTCAGAATCACCACTGGAATCAGCGCTAATCTCTGTCCATCATAAGGAGATTATGCCGTACCTGAACGTCGGTTCAATACCAAAATAAACAGCAGAAAGAATTATGAAGAGAGACCTAAAGTTCTCTTATAAACAGTTGTTAACTTACTTTAAAAATTCTATAATTTAGAGCTTCACTCAAATATTTGGGGAAGGATGTTTGAATCAAACCGAATGCCCATCCTTCGCACGTGTGGGCCACCGCAATTGAAATGAAAGGTAAAGAAGTGAAGATTGAAAACCATGGAAGATCATCTGAAAGCTGAAATGAAAAGTTGTGTTCATAGTAAAGGTAAGATTTTAGTGTCACCTTGAATTGTGAGCTAATGAAAACGAAAGACCAAACTCGGCTTATCCCGCATGTACGGTTTATGCCGTATATAGAAGTTCTTCATGTTTTTTAAAGTTACGTAATTTCCACCATTATGGAAGCAAACGTTCGAATATGTAAAGGTGATCGCTTACGAAAATCGAACGTTTTTTTCCGTCTGACGGAAAGTTTGTAACTCAGCAAATCATGAAAAACTCTATACCTTGTTTTCCGAACTGAGGTAACAAAAGCTAGGTTTTTGTCGTCTTGGAACCAAATGGCGGACTTGTGTTTTAAATTCTATCAGCAAAAAATGATTTCTGCGGTAATATTCATAGGAAGGGACTAAATCTTATACCACACCCCTCACTAATACGCATTTTATCGCTGTCTCTTACCTTTTGTGAAGTGTGCTCTGATTCCAAACTTTCTAAAATCATTCTTCGTTCAACATTTGATATATGGTTATCGTCTTCTGGTGAATCTGATGCAAGGATCTGCCATACAACTACCCAAATTAATGCTAAAATACCTGAAAATGAAATAATTTATCTTTTACACTGGGCTTTCAGTCGTATCCATTTATTTGGAGTGAAAGAAACGTTACTAAACTTCAAAACGTTCCTGGAAAATCCTTAAAAATTTCCATATACGTGGAAACAAAACATATACCAATATAGTTGAACTCGCTACTTCAATTTCAATTTTCCATTATCTTTCTGGTTTGGTAAAAAAAATATGTTCTGTTTTCCCCGATGCAGGCTTCCCAAAGTGCAAGGGTCGAAATGTGAGAACGTGCACTGTAGGGGTGTAATATGAAAATTTTGGAAAATCTGACTATTTTCTGAAGTAAAATACACCATAAGGGTCCATTTTTCGACCAACTTACTCAGTTTTGGCTAAATTTTCTCTGCACTGTAAAGATTCAATCTTGAATAAGTTTTTTCAGTGCATACGGTAGTTTTAAGATCGGGTGCACCCCCAGGTTCAATTTCGATTATATATGTGTGATAATTTTACTTACCAAAGAAATAGAAGACCCAGCTCCATCCACAAACCTCACAGAGGTATCCAGCAAGTAGTGTTCCTGCCACCGATCCTGCATACGATCCTATGATTAAATAAAGATAGAACGGAAATTTTGAAGGAGCAGTCATAAATTAGGTGATACCCTAGGCTAAAAAACTTTTTTTTTAGTTTTTGTTTGATGGTTGTACCTGCTAAACTAGAAACCAAAAGAAGTTCCCAATTGCCCCGATTGGGAAAGATCTAAAAACCTTGTTGCCTTATTGAAATTAAGGCTGTCCAGATATAATTGGCAGTGGAAACAAGAATGCCTGTAACTTTTAATAGTGAAATATAATTCCAAAAACTTTTAATTTCACTGTTCAAAAAAGATAACATAACCACCGTTTTTAGTAAAAATTTGGAGATTTGATATTTCACAGAAAAGTGCTACCAAGGGGTATTTCGGGTCCCATATCTTCCGAAGGACTTTTCCGTTTGCCTTGATATTCAACAACCTTCTTTACCTAAGGTTGAACTACCACTAGTTTAAAAATGAACGTTATAGCATAAAAAGAAAAAAAGCTCAATATTTGCAATCGCAAATTTAACCGCTAAAACTCGCGAATTTTTCAACAAAAAATACATTCAAATATAGCGCTTTTGAATCTCTAAAACAAGCAAAAAAAAATTTTGGAATTATATTTCACTATTAAAAGTTACAGGCATTCTTGTTTCCACTGTCAATTATATCTGGACAGACTTTAGGACTTGTTTGTTGCACAATGACTTCCCATGTGCATTAGTTTGAATGTAAAGTTCAAATTCTACTGAGGGGCAAACAAGGCAATTTTTGGCATTGATAACATTTTGCTGAAGAATTCCATCCATATTTCCCTCTTACCTGAATGAGGTATGGTGACTAGAGCCGCCCTTTCCATGGGTGGCGCCCAACGACTCCATATCGAATACATTGCCGGGTAAATGCAACCCTATAATTAAAAAAGGTGCTTTATCCGCTTTAACCGTGCCAGCATGTATTTTGATTTATTGAATTGTAAACATTCTTTGGCGTATTTTGCTAGATAGCTAGATTGCCTCCATTTCCCTTATAACAGCTTATTAATTTAAAAGTTTGAAGGATATGTCAAATAAAATCAACCATTACTGTCTTTAATAAAACATTCGATTTGTGGAAGTAATGACCGTTTCAAATTCGAATGTTTTCCTCTATAGGCCATTTCACAGTCGCAAAGCGTAATGGGTAATCAGGACCACTGCGTGCTAATGACGACTTACTATTGGTCCAGAGTTTTGAAATTTTTTGAAGATTATTGCGTCTAGCCAACAGAAAGCCGTTACGGAGGCGCAATCAGTCCTGATTACCCATGATCCATTTCGACTGTGAAATAGCCTATAGTGTCTGATTTTTGTTAAATTACGCAATTTCCCAACACTTTTCACACCTCGTCATTTTTGACCAATAAAGCTCTCCTTACCTCACAAAGTCCTTCGACTAGCCGCAACACAAATAACAGCACCCAGTGCTCTTTCGCCGCCAGCGGTGTCAGGAGCGTCAAAAAGCCACTAATCAAGATGGCGAATCCGAACAAATTTTTCCCGCCAAAACGGGCGGCTATATAACCACCAGGAATTTGTGTGATGATGTAACCATAATAAAATGCTGCTAATAAATGACCTGAAATTGGATTGTATACAGATATACAAACGGCGCCGAAATATATTGGGTATTTTAATGCTTTTCAGAATTTAAAGATAGGGCGAGAATTGCAGTTTCAGTACTTCCGCTTTGTTTCATTGAATTTTTTCATTTGGGAGGGGTTAAGTTGCTTCCAGGCTATATTTTCAGCCTTATTGGAACATTTTTGAGCTTTTAGATCCTGAGATCCTATGGTCCTGAGATCCTATGGTCCTAAGTCTTAACTCTCATGTTAAAACTCTACTTTCCAACCGTATTTTAAATGTTTTAAAGCACTTAAAAATCACTTGCGGTTTTCAAATTTGAGTGAATTCACCTTTAGTGCCAAATATTACGGTTGGGATTGTAGTTTTTAATTATTTCCGTGGACACTTCTAGAATTCCGTGGACTTACATCCTGAGTAGTAGGCCTGTATCTCTTATAAGAATTTTTTATGTAGGCTAAGCAGAAGTGTTTCCGCCTAACAGAAAAGATTCATGGGCTTTACCTTGAAGTTCTCTGTTCCATTGAAATTCAGCCAACGCCTAAAAAGTAATAAAGGTGATAATAAAAACACTCAAAACTCATTGTTTTTTTTATTGTATGGCCTCTAGAATTTTACCTACACATAACCCGATATTTTTATCGTTATCAAATAAATGGGCGTTTGTAAGTTTGTCACTGAAAACATTTAATCAAGTCACAGAAAAATATTAGACTGTACTCCAACTTACCGTATATTCCGTCCCATCAGCCCTCACTCGTGTATGATTTGATGTCATGGCAACCAGCGTCACACTCAAATCAACACGTAAACAATAAACATTGAAAAACCCAAAGAAACTCAACAAAGCCAACACATAACGTTTTGGTAAGCATTTGCAAGTCCTCGATTGAAATCGAAAATCATCATTCGTTTCGAGACAGTCTTCGATGGAGGGCGGTTGTTCTAAATAACTCCTCGTCCCGCCCTCACTGTAACTTATACTCAATTTTACTCGAGCAGTATTCTTCTTCCCGTATAAATGTAAAATATCACTAGCCGTAGATCCACCATCCTCAAAAGAGTTCTGATGGTATAGAGGCTGTTTTTTAGACCCATTTGCAGTCACTCTTTTATCAACTTCCAGATTATCTGATAGTGGCATAGGAGTTTCAGCTTCTATGTTGTGAGCCTTCTGATGATATAGCGTCTTCTGTTGTTCATTTTGTTCTTCGCTCATCTTGCTCATACAATGTGGAAACTTCTCAAGTTCTACGTATCCTCAATAATATCTCTGATTTACCATGTCTATTTATTAAACAGTAGAAGTTTATTGTATGGTTGTTATTCGGGCTGTTGTTTGATTTAGAATCCTTGATAAAAATTTTATCCACTGAGATTGGATGAAAATTTACAATCTAATAATAATAACCCCAAAATACACCAATAATATCTGTATCTCCAACAATTAAAAATCACATCACAATCCTAACCTTTATTTGTATAGCGGCATTTCCATGATGCCTGCAGAGCATGCAGATTTCTATCATGCTGAAAATGAGTAAAAAATGGAATGTTCGAAAAAGTCTTGTTTTTCTTTCGAATGTCTGGATCGTGAACTCATTTTCTGAATTTTTCATTTTATAAATCTGTTATTTTTATAGCGGCTGCCTTCATCAAATCTCAAATAAAACAAACAAATTATATGCATGCAAAATATCTAGGTTTTTATCTGTAGGAAATATAAAATCTTTTAACATCCCTAACTAAATCTCCCTTCCCGAAATATCACTGCAGTGAATTTGGTCCTACCCGAATCTAGGTAATCTGACTACTGGCATTTGCCAAAGTTGACGGTCCCCTTATATTCTAAATTAACTTTTGTACAGCGCATTTATTTACTAAAATAGATAAGAACAAACTATATAAGAACATAAGGCCTCGAGTTGAGAACATTGTAAAACTTTACGGACTCTAGAACACCGAATTTTACAGGAAAATGGGTAAAAATACTCAAAAAATGGCAAAAATAAGAACATGTTAAGAACATTTTTTGGCTTGAATTTCAAAAAATTACAAAAACATCCCAAGGCTTCAAATATTTTGGATGTTCTTATAAAAAACGTGTACTGGTATCATTGGTGATCCTCGGGATGATTTGTTATGTGAGATTACAAACACCTCCACTTTCATCTCCACATGTTAAGATTGCGCCAAACACAGCAGAAAAGAACAGGACAGCAACAGGAACAGCGTTATTAAATCCAGAAAAATACTGGAACATTTCTGGAGCAAAAATAACGTACGGAAACTCAATATGAATCGATATTCCCATATGCTTTTTATGGCTGGGGATTTGAATTCCATCAATCAATCAGAAAATTCAGCGAGGATAGGAAAAATAGCATTACATTTTGCAGTGAGAATTGGTTTTCTTGATTATTATCAGGGGGGACAAAAATCTGATTTTTCCAATGGGAATGATATTTTTGCCACTGGTTCTGTGAGAATAGGGAATTAGTCAATCTTTTAGAAAATTTTGGGAGATTATTATTTTCATCAAATATGAAATAAATTTTCTCGACCCACAAACATTTCATTTCATTTCTAGAACAAAGCAATCAGTTCACTACTGTCTCTTATTATAATTTTAAATATTTGTATTTTCGAAACGGGATGAAAGACTTCTGGAATAGGAGGAGCATTTCAGACTTCGGATGAAAAGATGGTCAAACTGAAGATATTTTACTTAATAAAACAAGGTTTATGAATTCACACTTAACTATATGATTATATTGCCTACTATACCTTTAAGAAAGTAATTTCGGTGAAAATTGGCAAAATGAAGCTTCTCAAACAAACATTTGAGATTAATTTAAAAAAATATATACGAAGAAACTTTAGCAGTTTTGCCTTGAACTTGAAATTCGTCAAAATTAGGTAAAATTATAACAAATGCAAAGTGTAGTAATAAGACTTGTTTGGAACTTTTTATAACTTTTACTGAGCTTTGACCTGGCTGGGTTTATAATGAAAAATTTGTTAGAGTTGTTTTGAAAGTTATCCGAGTTTGATTTGTGTACTTTAATAATGTTAGTTGATAAATGTGAACTGACAGATGTAATGGGAAAATCAGATGTGTTGAGAAAAAACATATGTAAAAGCAGCTCAAATTTCGGAAGAAATGTATTAGGAATTTATTTAAAACTTACAATATTTTTCTTAGGAATTTTATTAATTGAAATTATCTATTTGACTGGCTGAAAATACTGGTATAGGTCTTCGAGGGTGTGGATTGATAAAATTGATCAAGAAGTGCCCTTATACTTTTTTACCAATGTAGTTTTTGAATAAATTCCTTAAATATTGCATTTTTGGAGAGTTTTTAAATGTTTTTTCAATTCATTATGAATTATTCTTAACTTTTTGAGGAAAATCATCCTAAAATATTCTTACGGTACACGTTTTTTTTTTATAAGGAACCTTAACTTTGCTCTGAGCCTGGAGTTCCTTATGTTTACAGAGAAATTCAGCCTCAAAGTTCCTTATCGAGTTCCTTATTTACATAGCTGCTAGGTCAAAGGAAACTATGAAAATGGGTGGTTTTATGGAAACATCGACTATTTCAACAAAGAACTCGGAGAATACAAGATAATTGCCGAGATAATTGCTAGTTCAAGTGAAAACTCTTACTGTTCCTTAAGATTTGTTTTCTTATCCTCAGCCTGGGCAGTTCCTTAACAATTCCTTATTTTTTGGACCATTTTCAGCCTCGAGTTCCTTATAAACGTGTTCCTTATATAAAAAAAACGTGTATTCTTAGGTTTGGATCCAATACCAGCCGAAACCTGTAAGCATGTAATACTCCTACTTCAAGCAAAAAATTGGCATTTTTGTTGAACCTTTTAGCATTTCTTGATAATAATTGGCAATTTAACGGTAAAATGCTCTAAAAATGACATTCTAAGGGTTTAATTGCCAATTTCCATGGTGGTAGTATTCTTACCACATTCTCAATTATTTGGCCAATCCATCACAAATATTCTTGTAAAGTATGTTCTTATAAAAAAAGTGTGTACAGTTTGTTTTCAAAAAATGGGCACAAGAGCATAGCGTAGCCGAGGTGTGAATACTGTTTCATGCAAAATGTACTTCTCAAGGTATTAGATCATATGCCAAAAGGAATAATGCAAGTGTTAGCAGACATATATGGTCAAGATGTTATACAGTAAGATTTGTTAACTTATCAAATGACGATTTATTTTATGCAATCAAAGCGATATTACAAGATGACCATTTTAAAATAAACATTGGAAGATGACACATGTGTAAACATCCTTGTATGCAAGCAAGCAAGCTTAGAGCGTATGGTACCCTCAACAAAATGTAATACAGCTTAGTTAGTTTGTGTTATGCTATGGTTTTGACTTGTAGATTTTATTATGGCACTATTTTTAAATGGATCCATTCTCCGCTTTTTTAGATACGATGAATATTGAAGGAACACATTTCTCTCTCATACATTCCCGTCTTATATACCGGGTAGGAAAATTGGCTAAATAAATTTCACCGATGAATCGAATACCCTGAATTTTTATCTATTGATAAATCCACTGAACGAAAGTTCTGAACGAAAGTTCAGTGGGACACCCTTAATAATGTTTCTAATCAAAATAAAAGCACGTAAAACTAGACAAGGTCACCCTAAAAAATTGGAAAGATCGGATTCAACAAACGCGTTTATGTCGCCAAGCTCAGGACTAGGTCTTTAATGGTCCTTAGCATCTTGAGAAGATTGTATTGATGTATGCAACGGAAATTGATCATCTTATCGTTCGAAACTCGAAAAGTTCTACTGTTCATCTAGCCGATTATATCGTCTTCGCAAGATCACTAAAAAAGGGATGAATTCGAAAACGGTGGTTAACTCGGGGCGGAGTAAGCAGTGGTGTAAACCGCCCTGACGCCCTGACTCTGCGCATATATATTTTCCCGCGTTTACTGACCCTCTCTAACGGACGATAGCATTGTTACTGTTCATCGTGTGTTTCCTCTTTATATCCGTCATGATTTCATGATTAATTCACTGAACTGAAAAGACACGGAACAGATCAGATTACAAAAATCCAGTCATGACAACACATAAACCATACTGCTAAGTTAAGGGTTATGTCACTTTTCCGTTCCTTTGCTTGGCAAGGAGTATAGAACAACTATCTAATTTCTTGATACTGCTTTTTTTGAATACCTTTTTCTTACATTGGATGCTCCTGAAATGAATTTTCTTTTTCCAATTAACCATTTGAGGACAGTGACCTACCTAATGTGCAGCCCTTTATTTTAAGGTTCTAAAATTGTGCTGTAATAATAAAAGACGGAATCGAAATTGCATGAAATATTAAGGTTAGGCAAAAGGATAATTTTGGACCGAAAAAAGGGACAGTTATAGTCACTGTAAGTGATCTGTTTTGGGTTTTAGATATTGTTATTTCAAGCTCGAAACCCCGGAAAGCCATTTCACGTCAACTGTGTATCAATTTTTGACACTTTCTTACAATTTTGTGATTGTGACGTCGACACATTTCTTTATTTGGAAAATACATAACGACGTGACGGAATATGAGATTCTTGAGAATTTTTTTCCTTCATTTCGTCACTGAGCGACGATTTTATAAGATAACCAAACAAAAAATATTTCCCTACAATAACAAACCACTTTATGTTATAAACAGAATATCAAAGGATCAAGAATATCAAGTGGAATCCTCTCTAATATAGTTTTTTTAAGTCAAAAGTGTTGAAACGTAACGGGTTCAATGATTTTCCAATATATTTGGAATTGGGATTTTTAAATTTAGTGTAAAGTTAAGCGTCTTAGGCTTAAATTAGGATCAATTAAATCTAACTATGTTTTGAAATTCATTCAGTCGTTTTGATCCTTAATAACCAAGGTCTTATTACTTCCGATTTCTCCTTTGAGTGCTCAAAAACTATAGACCAACAGTGCTGGTTTTCTAAGGTTATAGTAGTATTCTAAACTTGGGAATAAAATATATTTATGATGGACCAGCTATAATTGATTTCCAGGTATATTTCGATTTTTCGTTATCATTTTCAGGAGCAACTGCTATATATAATGCGAAAATGTTTGGCTATAATCCTCAGTGGATTGATAGTATTACAGAATCTTCTAACAGTTTCCTCGCAATCATGCAATGGTGAATCTATCCAAGACCTGAATGCAACGTATATCATTGGAGGTTTGTTTCCCGTCCATTATCGTGTTTCGGAAACAAATCAATATATATTCAACATTCTATCTATTGTATGGGTCGAAGCGTTTTTGTTCGCTTTACGTGAAATCAACAATATCAAAGATCTGCTACCAGGTATTAAGCTAGGATACGATATCAAAGACACGTGTAATGATGGTATGGTTGCTGAAAATCATGTCCTTGACCTGATGACAGATCGTAAATTCTTTCAATCATCACATCAAGCGTTTAGTAATTGGTACGCCCCATGTGAATGTTACGATGAGCAACAGTCAAAGATGATTGGAGTTGTTGGTAAGATATTGTTCATATTTCTTGAAGTAACTTTTTAATATCTAATTTGATTTTGGCAAGGAAGAATTGTCTTAAGCGTTATTTTACTTTGGAAACTGAAAAATGAAAATGTTGACTATCCGTAATTTGAACTCGAACAGGGAATTTTATATGTTCGAATTACAGAGAGATTCGAATTATAGAGAGTATTTTAAGAGGGTTTCTCCCTGACGGGAACTGGAAATAGGTTCGAATTATAGAGAGATTCGAAAAAAAATATAATAGAAGCTCAAATAAGCAAAATTGACTGTACTTTTAAATGAATTTTGCTTCGATCTTTTAAAAAACCTGTAGTATATTTCCTGCATTAAATTACTTTTGCAGGTGGTGCATCATCAACGATCTCGTCCATCGCTGCCCATACCCTAATTGCTGGCAACATACCACAGATATCCTATGCCTCCACCAGTCCATTGCTATCCAACTCCAGGACGTATCCCAACTTCTTGAGGACCATACCCTCAGATTTACAACAAGTATCAGTGGTAACTGAGCTTCTCCAAGTCATGGATTGGACTTACGTTTCTTTGTTAGCCACTGATGATGATTTTGGGAGACTTGCTTTAAATCTTGTCCAAGAGAACTTCAAACAGAACAATATTTGTATCGCGTTAGAATATCTGTATAGTTCCAATCTTTCCACTGGAGATTTAGCTGAGATCACTAGAGGATTGTCTAAATACCAGAATAGAACCAAAGTTGTTATCATATGGGCAACGGAGTTTTGGAATATCGAAAAGATCATCACTAATACATCTAATGATGGCCTGGACGATATGTTATGGATAGTTTTAAGCGAAAGTTGGATAACGAAGTTCCAATCAAATCTTCCTAGACGTCAGCATGTTATAATGTTGCAATTAGAAGATTTTCAAGTAGAGAGTTTTGTAGATCATATGAATAAACTATCATTTGGATCAGACCTTGGCAATATATGGATGCCACAATATTGGACAAGTCTTGGAATATGTCCTGAGAATGAGGGTGAGAGAACAAAATATTGTTACGATCATTGGATTCCCGAAGGTCGAGTTTTAGGTCGAAAATACAGTGAAAACGTAATAGCGTCTGTTTACGCGTTTGCATACGGTCTTCATAAGACATTGGATTGTAATGAAAAGAACTGCGAACAGAAACCATTTCTTGACTATGAAGCATTGAAATTGAACATCTTGGCAAATACATTTATACTACCGTCGACGAATTTGAGTATTGAATTTCAACCTAATGGAGACGTCAATGCAAACTCGTATCAAATCCGAATGTTCTCATTTGAAAAAAATGTTCTCCTTGGCTCTTGGTCTAAAACTAACAATATTCAAATCAATCAAACTGAATTCTGGCTTCATTATGATAATGAAAACCAATCTTCAACCAACATACCAGCTACTTGCTCAACGCCTTGTAAACCTGGTTTCTATAAAAGACAAGAATCACAAACATGTTGTTGGAGTTGTATACAATGTCCATACGATGAAGTCAGCTTAGGTATTGATTCGCTTGGCTGTCAAAAATGCGGACCACTGGAAATCGCCAATAAACAACAAGACAAATGCGTACCATTACCAAATAAAGAATTCTCACTGACTGCACAAACCGGATTAATAATTGGGATTATTTCTCTTGTCGGATTCATGTTCACATTATTTACGATTCTGGTATACATGATATTATGGGAAACGCCAGGTGTCAAATCCACAAATCGTGAATTATCTTTAATACAGCTGGTCTGTATTTTATTACTGTTCTGCTTTCCGGTCCTGAATTTATACACGCACAAGTCACTCTGCATTGCACGGCAAGTGATATTCGGCAGTCTTCATTCGTTAATTCTGGTCCTTGTTTTATTAAAAACTTATAGACTATTTAAACTGTTTCAACCACAATTCTTTAAGAAACACACACGTATGTTTCTAACTATTTCAGCACAAATTTTCTTCGCTTTTTTTCTATTACTCATTGAAACAACAGTCCTGGCTATGTGGTATACAGTACATCAACCAAGTATGATTTTATACAGTAGTAAAGGAGAAGGTGGTTATATTTACCATTGTGGCGATCACGAGAGTTACGTTTTATACGCTATTATCATTTACGTCATTTTACTGTCCTTGGCTAGTGGGTTTATAGCATTTCGAGCACGTAGCTTACCAGCCAATTTCAACGAAGCGCAATACATTTGGCTGGCTATGTTCACTTATTGTATTATTTGGTGTGCTTTCTTTCCACTCCATTTGAGTTCGAATAAACTTTACAAATCGACTATATTATTATCGATGAACTTAGCAAGTACTTTTAGTTTGATTGCCATTTTGTTTGGTAATAAGATTCGAATGTTGGTATGCTTGCCGCACTTGAACAATAGGTTGCATTTCACCGGGTTGGCCGCTAATGCTTACATTCGAACGTTCTCGTTACGTCAGAGTGAGTCACCGGGAAAGAACAAGAAGAAGAAGATGAGGGATAAGAAACGTGTGATCAGTTTTAGTTTTGAACTGGAAAATAATGTTTAATTTTTAATTGTGATGATATTTCCTATTTTAGACCAAACCTTGTAAAACATTAACCCAAATGAAACTTCTTGTTTTTTTCCAATAAAATTTTTGAATTTTTGACTCAACCCGCTCGTTGTTCTTATTTTCTTCAAAATTTGCCAGGTTTAACCATAGGAATAGTCCTACTAGGGGGAGCTGTTTTTGTTCGGGGGTCGCAAACTAATTTTAATAGCCCCTGAAATAATAGAGCATTTGGCATGTAAATTCCTAACTTTTATTCAGCTTCAAAATAAAAATTTTCACACCTTGAGCATTATGACATTTCTGACAGTAAGGTGTCACAAAAATTGACACATTTCCAATACGAATTTATTTTTTATGTCAAATATATCGTTTAAACCGTAATTTATTAATTTATTGAATATATAGGATATAATAAGCATTTTAGAATCAGGGAACTTTTTTCTAAAGCCTTTGTTAGAATACAATAGCTATTTATAAGAACAAAGGAAATTTTCTTTTTGTTTTTTCTTTTTTTGAGTGACGTTATCATAAAAAAATTTGTCAAAAGTTACTTTATATGACAAGCATCTTGTGTGCCAAATATTATCCAAAAAGATCGACTAGATCAAAAGTAAAGTAGTTGTACAGGAACCCCCCCCCTAGTTCTGAACCGTCTTTAAAATGAATAGGGTTAAATTAATGTTCTTGAGATGTTCGATATACTCATTTTGCCTTTCGGTTTACTTTAACTCTATTAGCCCCAAGCTTTTTAAATTTGTCTAGCCCCAGAAGGGGATAATCTACCACCCTCAAAAGTTTCAAATCGTTTCAAAAATTTTCCATCCGAGATATACACAAGGAGCTAAGGGGGCTAATAGGCTTTAAATATAGAAAATTGTATAGAAACATAAATGCAGTAGAATTATCTGTAATAAAATGAGTTTTTTAGCATTAATAGCATAAACAATCATCACGCAATACAAATATTTTTGTGTGCTTTATAAATGAAAATTGGTATCAACATTTTCAACTTTTCTTTATTTCCTCCACGTTCTTGAATTTAGTTGAACATTTACATTATTGTTGAGCGTGCATGTAGTGAATAATCAAACAAAATGTTGCAAAACTAAAGCTTAAATAAATGCTAAAATAACATACGAACAAATATTTCTTAAATAATTTTCAATATATTACAGTGAAAATTTAATGTTTCGGACTAAATTTTTAGAAATAGAGTACTCAGTCCATTTGCCTACGGGCCTAGTTGATTTTTTTAAACTTCTTCACTTGTGTTTAGTTGCTGGCGAAGAAAGCAGGCATTTTCTTGTATTTGAAATCTTCCTTGAATTCACACGCAAATTCATCATCATCAACATCTTTACCTTCTTCCACGCTCAATTTCTTGGCTGTTTTGGCGCCCGATGACTTGCCCGCGCGTTTGTTGGCGCGCTTTCTCTTCAAGTGTGGTGAAACATTACGGAGATAAGCCAAAAGGATGGCGATGAATCCGAGATAGAATCCGATTCCGATAAACATTACAACCAATGGGATATATTTGAAAAACATATCTGAGAAGATGCTGATCGGGATCATAGCAAAATGGTAGATACAGTATGGGAGGATGAGCAATTTTCGTCGGGGATAAGAAAGGGCTGAGTCGGAGACTCCAAAGAGAGTTGCAACTGATAGGATAATCGAGATCAGGTTTGCGACGATTGCAACGATGTTCATGATGTAGGCTTTATCGTGGTGTCGCTCACATGCGATCTGGGCATCGGTAGCATTTGGCAGACCAGAATCTTGGTAGTATTGTTTGGAATGTCGGCATGATTTGTGTTCAAATTCTTCTTTTGACCAGGAGAATAAAGCCCATAATTGCAAGGATCCGATAACGATGGTCAGGATCGGTGCACTGAGAGTGAGCACTTTCCGAGCTGAGCAGAAAGAAGACATTTTCACCTGAGAATAAATAAAATCTTAAACGATTATGTTTTATCAGAAAATTATTAAATTTAGGTTTTGTTCAATTTTGAGAGTAAAGTACAAATAAGTTTTTGGGTTTCTTCAAAGTAAGTAAGTTTAAAATATTTTTTCATTTCTTCCATGATGAGATAATAGTGAGGTTAAGTATACCGGGATAATCACGACGACGGACGAAAAATGTAATAGGCTAGTGGAAATACGAAATTTGATTGGTTGAAACTCACTAGCCTGTTAAATTTTCGTTCGTCGTCGTGATTTTACCGATTTACTTAACCTCACTAATAATTGGCAACGTTGTATAAACGTTAAAAGTCATTAGAGAACTTTAGATTGTAAAACGTATTTAAAAGATTTTTGATTTGAAATTTTTTACCTTTCTTCAGTAACCAGTAAAAACATCTAATTGAAAAATCGTGAGGGAAAAACAAGTCGTTTTTCGAAAATATCAAAAATAGCTATTTTGAATAGGAAACACAGAAAAAAATTGAATCGGGAAAAAAATTAAATCAATTGAAACTTATAGGTAAAACTAGTGACAAAATTTTAATTTTGAATTATTTATAATGATTTTCTCAATTTGAATTTCTAACGGTCAGCGTTGCCGTTGTTACATTTGAATTAACAAATTAATGACCACCTGTATAACCCGATAGTTATTATTGAATAGTCAATTTGAATCGCCATCTTTTTATTCATTTTAAAAACGTTAGTTTTCCGTTTTCATGTATGAAAATTAAGACACCTAATACACCTTTTCGATCGTAGTCGCACGGTCAGGTGCGTGTCTCTTTATTATTCAATTTACTCCTCCCCTAAACTTGATTCAATCCTTTTTTACACTTTTTTCTATTGTCTTTAGGTGCGAAAAAAGGACTGGGACGATTTTAGGGTGGTAAAACGGACAAAAAAATTCCCGTGCGGCAATTGGCGGCTACAGTCGAAAAGGTGTATTAAGATACATAATCAAAATCAGCAATTTTCAAATTTATTTCAAATATTATAAAAAATGACGACTGCGACAACAATCCTTTTTACGCTAACATAGGAAATCCTGATACTTATGGTCCTTTTTGAACTGATTTTGGCTCGGAACCTATCCCTTATCAATAATATTTAAGGACCTATCACTTTTCCCCACCAGATATAAACTTTAACGACAAGAAGGCCGAATTGTTTTGAACATTATCCGCTCCTCCAAATTAGGAATATGAAATTTCAAAACAGTCAAAATAGGGTTTTTCCACTCCCCATCTAACAAACTAACTTCTAGAGACTGTATCTTTCAAATCAAAATTGTGGTAGTAGCTAACATGGGAAAGGCTTCGAAGTAATCGTGATTAAGTTACTTTAATCGTAGAAATTTTAGCGAGACTAATTTTAGCGTTTTAGCGAGTTTTCCCTACTTTCGATAAAATAAATCTCGCTAAAACACGCCGAATCGACAGATCGCTAAAATTTATCCGCGCGAAATTTCTGGTTTTATTGCATTGATACGTTTTTATCAATACAAAGGGTTTCAGTGCAGAGAAATGCTAGAAAACAAACTCAGTCAATAATGTACAGTATAAACCCCCGTTCTTAGTAATAAGTTGGAGATTTGATATTCCACAGAAAAGTGCTACCAAGGGGTATTTCGGCTCCCATGTCTTCCGAAGGACTTTTCTGTTTTCCTTGAAATTTAACAAACTTCTTAATCTAAGGTTGAACTACCACTGGTGTAAAAATGAAAGTTATAGCATAAGTAGAAAAAAAGCTCAATTTTTGCAATCGCAAATTTAACCGCTAAAAATCGCGAATTTTGCAACCAAAAATACAATCAAATATAGCGCTTTTGATTCTCTAAAACAAGCAAAAACAATTTCCATAATTATATTTGACTATAAAAAGTTACAGGCATTCTTGTTTCCACTGCCAATTATATCTGGACAGACTTTAGTATTTGAACATAAAGTTATGTTTTAGGTTCTTTAACACTTTTAACAAAGAATTCGTCTTTATAAATTGCTTTTTAATGTCTTTAATCAAATCCTTTAAGAGTGATTAAGAACTTAATTGCAAAAATGACCCTATGAACTTTAAAAAGACGTTAATGATATGTTACATTACCTTTTTTTACAAAAAGTGCTAAGTTTTAATGGGTAATTAACTTTTTTGTTTCGAATTTTTTTTCAAACTCTCTGCAAAGAATTGAACTGTTTTAAATATTTCGGAAAAAGTTTCTAAATTAATGCATCAAAAGTTATGGATGTTTTTCTATGAGAAATTGGGATGAAAAATTGGTCAAAAAGCACTATTTTCAAGATTTTTAGAAGAGTTTTCCGAAAATCTACTTTTAGTTCGGTATAAGATACACCATCTACTGCAAAAAAAATTTCAAAGCTGGAATACTCTTCGTCGCAAAAGTCTTCATTTTCTTCTTCATCAAATATTTTCATTACGATTCTTAAATTTTCAGACTTAAGCTACGGGGACACGGAAACAATTTTTATGCGATTGCAACAAAAACATTTTTTTGTTGCAATCGCATAAATATGTTTCACTGTGTCCCCACATTAAATCTCCTTGATTGGCAACTTTTTTCACTCAAAGTTTTTGTTGCTGAAACAAAAATAAAATTCAAATCGATTTGAATTTTATTTTTGTTTCAGCAACAAAAGTTTCATTCTCATAAATTTTGTTTCACGTTCTGGAACCCATGCGACATGGAAACAAATTTTCATGCGATTGCAACAAAAAAAATTTGTTGCGATTGCATGAAAATTTGTTTCCGTGTCCCCGAAGCTTTATGGATAATTGGTATAACAGAAAATGTATAACATGCCATAGTTTAGTGGGCTACATCAAGTAGAAATTTATATTTTTTACGTGGCAACTATTAAAAATTCACTATGGTCAGAGCCCTAAGTTAAAGATAAAAAATACCGTGCACCGAAAACATGCTCCTTGTAAATTCATTACTAGTCCCCTAAAAAGCCGACCGTGTAGAAAAAATGGACTATTATTTATCATATATTAAGATATTAAGATCATCTTATATCCTTTTACAAGGATATTTCCAGGTAATTTAAGGTTGGTATACCTAATATTATAGGCATGTTTACACAGTACACAGAAAAGCAAGAGGTTGGGTGGTTAAACAAATTAAACGCCGAACAAAGAGAAAGTAAACGTACTTGTCAAGTCACGATGAATAGATAACACTCAAGTCTCAAGATCTAGCCTGTGGTGTGGAGAACACCTAACCTCCAGACCTCGCTCACCTGCGTATTATCGGCTTTTTTATGGCTATTGATAGCGTTTTTTAATAAGAACAAACTATATAAGAACATTAATTAGGCTGCGATTGTCGAAATATTAAGAACAACTTAAGAACATTTTATTTAAGGCTTTGCGGACTCCAAAACACCTGATTTCTTAGGAAAATGGACAAAAATACTCAAAAAATCGCGAAAATAAGAACATTGTAAGAACATTTTCAGGTTTAAAACTCATAAAGTTAAGAACATCCCAAGGCTTCAAAAATTTTGGATGTTCTTATATATACGTCTGAGTAACGTAAATTGAACACCAAGAAACAATAAAAGTTACTGATTATTAGTGAGGGTTCCTCTACTCTAGATTAGAAATTTTCTGTCAATATCGAAATTATAATACCACCATTAAAAGGGGGTAGTCATATGAGAAATTTGAAATGTCATTTTTTAAACTTTTTGTTATATCTTGTGAAGTAGTAAATATTTATCAATGAAACTTTCCACAATTGTAGCACAACTATAAAGGATATGAAAAATTTAAAAAAAATTCTAAAAATAGCAAAGACGGGGGTAATATCGTCCAGGGGGTAAAAGCTATAAAAATATTGTGTCAACCTTTTAAGAAAAGCTAAGAAAGCTATTCAAAAAATTTTTTCTGGTGAAGGTTAGTATTATGAAAGTCTCCAGAATGAGTGGAAAAATTTTTCAAAATTTCAAGCCAGGGGGTCTGGAACCTAAAATTTGTACTTTTTCAGTTTAAAAGCCAAAAAATGATTTGTTTGAAAAACTGCTTCATTCATCCTGAGGCTTACCATAATGGAAAACTACCCTGAAAATTTCAAGTCAATAGCTTTTCTCATTCCTGAGAAAAGGCTGACAAGGTGCGCGAAAACCCCTAAAACGTGTTTTGAGAAAACGGCGCAGAAAGTTGAAAATAGAGGTTTTTCTCAATTTTTCTGCGATACATAGACCGTTTTACAAAATTTTTGCTGTGGTTGACCAAAATGGATTGACACATAACTTTTAATGTTGAAAAGGTACTGGAAATACTAAATTAGTCCAAGTTTTTTGAAAAAAATGGCCTTCCACGTGCTCCGGGAATCTCCAGGTATTTTGCATCAACTCTGCGTACAACGCGTAAACATGGCTTTAAGTCAATAAAAGTGCATTTTCTCATCAAAAAACATATCACCAACAAAATATATCATCCTTGTGCTCTCTCGAATCTGTTTATATCATTTACAGTTGAATTTCAGTGCTGATCTTAGGGAAACGTGTCTTCAGGTTGAACGTCAATCATGCATAGTTTTACTTAATTTTCCAGGATCGCCTCTGGCGCCATGAGTGCCATGACTCATGAAAGACTAGATTTCCACTGGATTTAAGAATCATAATGGATACATCATTGAATGTGTTTGGTTCCTTGCTTCAAACTTTATTCAAAGTCTATAATCCATCACTTTGAAAAGTTTTTTTCGGTGTACAAGTTTTACTGTTCGAAAACATCAGTTCGCAGAATCAAATTGTTGCTTTCACTCAAATTAAAGGCTTCCAAAGCTTTCCCAGATGTGAGAAATGAAATAAAACATTCAATAATATCATAATTCAATCCAAAACAATACATAAGCTCAGTTTCCATGTCAAAAACACAGCTGACTGCCCCCAAAATGTGAATGTTTTTGCAAATACCACTTCCTGCCTAATCTTACTCACAATCAAACCCCTCCCAATAAACTGACACATTTGTTTCGTTGAAAGGCATTGTCTTGTGGTTCCGGTTAGCAGTGGTTACATGTTTCTAGTATATATAATTATATAATATAAAAATTAATAATAACTAGTTTGAGTTATCATTTATATTATGGGTTGGTCGCGTAAGTAGTTGGTCGATGGCCGTGCAATCGTTTCTTGTGTGTCTCTTTTCTTGGCACGTAGTCGGCAAGCATCTGTGTTTTGGCATATCTCGCCGGGAAAAGTTTTGGGCTGATAATCGCGTTGTCGATATTCCGAAATGTTACACGATGTTGGATAGTAAGTTGTTCCTTCCCTAATAGAGAATTTTCTTATAATTGACTTAAAAAATATTTATACGATTAAAATTTTAACCCCTATGGATGAGGACTGATCTTTTGTGATAGTCCTGATGCATCAGGTGAAAAACTCTTGCCCTAAATAGCGAAACAAGGTGTTCTCTGAGGAGCCAAACGTAGAGAACGTGCAAGAGAAAACTGTTGCGCCAAACCGAAGTTCCATCCAAATAAATATAACAAGTTTTATAACTGACAAAAAAAAAATATATATATATATATATAAAATTTCTTCTTTTTTGTGGTCTTGGCGCTTGTTCGATGGTATTGATGACATTCTTTTGTTGCTTTTTGTCCTTTGTCACGTATTGATGTAAACATGAAGAAAGAAAAAATTGGATATAATTGAAATGGTCGCAAATATTTGCTAAGTATGCTAACCAGAGTCGAAAGACCGAGTGATCTACACACGGCTTGTCAGCCCTTTTGAATAGTCCCAGACTCCATGCTTACGCATGCGTAGAAAACATGTTCGCATAGAAACGGAAGGAAAACAATTTCCAACTATCTTCGAACGTCGGAAATTTAATTTCCTGCCTAATCTTACTCACAATCAAACCCCTCCCAATAAACTGACACATTTGTTTCGTTGAAAGGCATTGTCTTGTGGTTCCGAGTGGAAAAAAGAATGGTAGGTGGTAGATAAAGAAAATAAGTAATAATCACAAGCCTAAGGATTTAGAAATACTCATTCTAGTGGCCATACTATCTTTGATATAACCGTCTCTGGCTTTTTCGGATTTCCAACGTCCGTGTTTTGATATCAATCTGTCGCTTACTCCGTTGTTGGCTGCGGCCGAGGCTCCGCCTGATCTCAAACCGTGCAAACCGTACCGAACACCTTCTTCTTTAAAAGGAGTGACAAATTTCAAGAAAATCTCTCTTGCTCTAGAATAACCGAACCCTAAAGTCTTGGAAACTCTGTGGCCTTTTTTGCATTTGAAAATTCTTGGGATTAAATAACATTGTTTGTCCTTTGAAATATCAAGTTCGGCTTTTTGCAAAAATTCTTCAAAGATATTAACTGGGCAGTACTTCGAGTTCAATCTAGCAATTGGAATTTTGTTACCTTCATGATGTTGGTCATTCTTTGACTTTTCTACGATAATTTCTAACCTGTCGGGTTTGATGCGTACGTCTCCGAGTTTCAATTCCAGAATTTCCTCTACTCTCATGAATCCGGTGAAACCTATCGTCGCAAGTACTAAGAATCGAAGATTTGGAATTGTGTGGTCTTCTCTGTATTTGTCGACTAGCTTTCTGATTACTTCTGGTTCTAATGGTTCCATTTTTTCCTTTGGGGTTGCTGTGAGTCTTGAACATCCTTCAAGGACTGACTGTAGGAATGGGTCTTCGGTTGGAGAATTTAATCCTGCCATAATATGAGCCCATCGGATACCGTAGAATGCGGAAATGACTGATCCTTTCGTTGATCTGGTGAGTCTCAGGTGGTTAAGATAAAGAGCGACGTCGAGTGGTTTTGCTGGTATTGCTTGAATTTCTGGTTTTGTTGATGTCCATTCTATCCATTTTTGCCAGGCTTTGGAGTATTTATCGTTTGTTGATTTTGCGTGTGAAGCTTCGAGCACCGTCGTTAGCGAGTATTTGAGGTTGTTAAGTTCTGTGTTCTCAAATGACTGATTCCACCAGGATTTTGTGTCTAAAACGAAAATCTCTAAGGACATGAAAAACTGTTACACAATCTAAAGATGCTCGTATCTTTTAATTCTAGTTAGAAACTCGTATTAAGTTCGATTTGATTTAATGTTCGATGTTACCATACTACGGTACCTAGGTCGTATTTGCCTCTTCATGCTCTCAGCTTTCCATACTACGGAACTTAGGCCTTCTTGCCTCTTTATGCTCTCAGCTTTCCGTACTACGGAACTTAGGCCTTCTTGCCTTTTCATGCTCTCAGCTTTCCATACTACGGAACTTAGGCCTTCTTGCCTTTTCATGCTCTCAGCTTTCCATACTACGGAACTTAGGCCTTCTTGCCTTTACATGCTCTTAGCTTTCCATACTACGGAACTTAGGCCTTCTTGCCTTTACATGCTCTCAGCTTTCCATACTACGAAACTTAGGCCTTATTGCCTTTTCATGCTCTCAGTAATAATTGTTTTTAAACGTTTGTAAGTGTAGCTAGCTTTAAATTTCTCTTATTTTATTTCAGTATACCAATCTAAAAAATACAAATTTTTTACCTCAAGCAGAGTCGCGTTGTCTCTTCTCTTCTACTATTCTGTGTTAGTACAAGTCAAAATAAGTGTCTTACTTATATTTTTTAGTGTTGTCATATTAATTAAAGTCGTAACAAGTGAACGTAAAAGGTAAAAGATAAAAGGGTAGATAAAAGAAAAAAGTTAATCACCGTTTGGTTAATTATAGTATGCAATTGATTCTTAACACGAAACGATAGCTATTAAAAAGATAATTTGCTACGAAAATGAAACTTTTAACGCAATACAATCGAATCTGGTATAACCATGAAAAATGTTACTTTTGTTTGAAATAAAAAATGGTTTTACAATCTTGAAGTCTTTAATAAATGAAGCCATTTGAATTCCATTAGGGAATAATATTGGCCAAAAATAAGCGGATCTCCAGACAGGCACCAAAAGAGTTCCACTAGCCTTGCATAATTTGAGATGTTTTATTGTAGAACCCACAAGAGAAATAGGGGGACATAGCCAATTATTATCTTTGCTCCAATCTTCTGTGAATGCGTTTACGTTTTCTGTCCCTGGGCAATAAAATTTGGAATTGAATCTTTTAAGTTTCGAATTGTTATTATCTGCAAAGCGGTCTATTGTGAAAGGTCCGAAATGACGAGAGATAAATTGAAAACACGAATGATTGACTGACCAATTGTCTGAATCGTTAACGTGAGTGAGATAATCGGCAAGTTCGTTTTCTTCTCGAGGAATCCACTTAGGACTTAAAATGATGTCGTTTTTCGTTGTTAAATGAAAAATATCAAGAGATAGTTGATGCAAATCTGTTTTTGTACTTCCTATAGTTAAAATTCTTGAAGCGTTTTGATTGTCTGTGTTAATCTGTATTGTTTCTCCTGTCAAGAATCGTGAAAAACTTTGAAGCACATATTTTATTGCTAAGAGTTCTCTGTAAGTTGAGCTTGATGATGACTCTAAAGACGAAAAACTCCCTGCGCAAACCTTTCTGTTCAATCTTTCGCATACAAAACCTCCAAAGCCTGAGTCGCTTGCGTCTGAAAAAATCACCTTTGTATGAGCTGGGCTGTGTTTCATAGAATAACCATCGTGGTTTTTAAGATTTTTTGACCAAAATTTAAGTTCGCTTTTTGTGTCTGTGGAAGGCTCGAAAAAATTATACCATGAAATTCTGCTCTCGATGTCGCGGTAGATCCCTCTAGTAAACATTCGCGTGCTTGGTCCTATTGCGGCGTGCATTGAAGAAAGGTGTCCTGCGATATATGATAGTTGTTTGGCGCAGACCAAAGCTTGCGAAAGAGCCGTATTTATCCTTTGTAGTAAACTGTTAACTTTGTTTTTAGGTACAAAAAATTTCATTACTTTTGTGTTGATCACGGTGCCTAACCATTGACCTTCTTGCCGCGGGTTAAAATCGGATTTTTCTAAGTTCAAAACTAAGCCACTGTTCTCTATATCTCTTCTGGCAATATCTGAAGCCTCGCTGGTTTCCTTTTGTGATTTCCCGCTCAGTATGCCATCGTCTAGATAGATTATAGCTTTGATACCTTGACCTCGCCATTTGCTCACGAATGGTCTAAGAACTTTTGTAAAAACATAGCATGCTGTTGACAATCCCATTGGGAGTACTACGAATTGAAAATATCTTGTTGAATTGTCTTTGAATGTCCATTGAAAGCCTAGAAATTTTTGTTGTTCAGGGTGAATGTCGATGTGATAATAACCTGTTTTTAGGTCGAAGGTAGTAAAGAAATCGTTTTTGTTCATAGTTTCTGAAAGTGTGTGCAAGTCTTCGTATTGAAATTTGTGTTTTACGACGTGATCGTTTATGTTCCTCAAGTCGATTACTAGCCTCAGTTTTCCTTTATTTTCTGCCACAGTAAGAGGATTGCAAAATTTTGGCACGTTTTTGAGTTCTGAAATACATTTGTTTTTCAAAAGTTTCAAAATTGCCTCGTCTACAAAGTCTTTGTGTTTTAAACTGCTTGCATTGTTCTTTTCGCAAAACTCTTTTGGGAATTCGTTAAAAGGTATTACGTAACCGAAATCGATAATGTTTTGTACAAAAGATGGAGCTTTTAATGTATTTCTCCAAAAATCAGAATGTTTTTTCAATCTCCCAACTACACAAATTTTGTCGCTAAGCTCGGACGAACAAACCTCAAAGTTAGTGTTCTCACTTTCCGTGTCTGTCTGGGCAAGTGTACTGTAGGTGGTCTTGCTTCCCACATATAAAGCATGCCCTATTAAAATTAGAAAAATTTTTCGTACTATAAGTATTGAAAAGCCTGTCTCTGTAGTCTCTAGAGTTATCTCTTTTCATAGGTATATTTTGAGTAGAAAATTTTTTTTTTGATTGTTCCTTGCCTTTTCTTTCTACATCGGCCTGCCTTCTAGACCTTGCCAACCTTTTTTCATCATCTTCATCGACAGCAAGTGCGTCGGATCTATAATGTCTTATAACGTTCCAACCGTGTTTTTCTCTATCAGCAATCAAAATATGTCTTTGCCTCTCTTCAAGAAACTTCTTACCTTTTTGCAAGTTGCNCAGCCATACAGAAATGAGGGCCCTAGCAACGGATTGCGATTTCCCGTTGCTAAGGAGAAAATTGTATACCAGGGCTCATAAGAAACCCAATATATCGGCAGATATTTATGCTACGGCCTTGAAATTTTCAGGGTATGTTCAGGAAGGATAAAGGATCCTAAAAAGCCCTAAATCCCGAAATTGATGAATTTTTCACCAATTTTCAAAATCTCATATGACTACCCCCTTAACGACATTTTGAGGAAATATTTCTGTAACGAAGGAATTTTTGTTTTACCATGTGTTTCTTAGCTAAATGTAAATCGGCCTTTAAATACAATTTTTTTTTAAGAGATCGAATATATTATCTTAACTTATACAATAATAAAAGCCGGAGGCATTCCCGGTACGCTATAACGAAGGAATGCGTTGTCTTTGCGGCTCTTGTTTTGAACGGGCGTCGGCAAAGTGGTATTGGGCGTGATCGGGCGGGATGGGTGCAGAGAGCTGGACCACAGATATCTGTAAAGCCCGAAGGGCTAGATTTGCAGCTTTGTTCAAAAAGTGAAGCTCATCTTTGGAAGGATTTCCTACCAGAGTCACGTGACTAAAATATGCAATTTCACCGGTTTGAGAGATGTGAAATAGCGTTTGCCGCCTACGTTTTTTGATCTCGCGCTCCGAAAACAATTAAAATGCTAGATCCTATCCATCGGCACGAAATTTAAAAAGTCAAATTTTTGCTTCACTTTTTTTTGCTGGAGAAAGCTTAAAGTTGCAAATCTAGCCCTTCGGGCTTAGATATCTGCTAAATCCGTTTTGGAACTCAGGGAAACTTAGAAAGTGAAAGTGAAAGTGAGTTCAGATCCAGGCTACAAAACACTTGAAGTCTACAGCAGTCATCAAGGTCAAGGTATTCTTTTTGTTTCCTTTTTCTCAATGTTAAGTGTTTTTTCAACGGGAGACAGTATATTTGAAGCTGGGGATTTAGTCACTGACTGGCGGGGGAGGGGGTCACTGACCTCTTTAACTCAATAACTGTTTTACTTTTGATAACTTCAATAATTAACCAATTAATTGATTGCTTCGATAGACGACCCTGCCTATGCCCCGGACAGTCCGGGGTTTTTTTGATGCGTGCCCGGGGTCCGTATTATTTGTTTTTGAGAGACTACCCCGGATAACGGTAGCAGAAACTGAATCTTTAATGGAGTTTTGGAATTCAATCTTTATGAAAAATAAAATTAGCTATGGAAAAAGGTAAATTAGTGAAAAATGTTTTCAAATATTTGATATTAGCTATAGCACTTAATTTCGCAAAAAGCAGTGTAGCTGGAACCTCGATATTCCAGGATTAGAAAAAGCTATACCTGTTATCTTTTTTTTTTAAAGAATCAACAAGCCATCAACATCGATAAATTACACACATTCCCTCAGAAACTTTTAAAATTAACTGCCATTATGACTTTCTTGAAGCCGTTCCGAAATTAACCAATCGGGTTAGGTATCGGAATTCCTATGGGAGTTCTTTTCCGAGATTTGTAAAATAGCTAAGTCAGCAAAAAAACTTTTCCCGGGGGTTTGAGGAATAAACAGAACTGTTATCATTCGTTTTTTATTCAACCGTATATTTAAATTTGCGCTAAAAAATACTCTAATAAATAAGTTAATAATATTCAAATATACTATTTGTATCTCTCAGAAAATAAACACTTACAGAACGACATAGTTTATCATTTAGACTACCCCCGTGTTTGGACCATTCTATCGTAGGCGCAAAATAGGGTGGAAACTAAGAAGCACCCTCAGTGCAAGATTCCCGCCTCATCTTTATTCGCCCGCACGAAAACGAGCTAGTCGTTTTTTTCTCGCGCGCTCAAGGGGAAAAGGAAAGTGATTGATATTCTTTGAAAAAAATACGTCAGAAACAAACCCAAAGACCAAAAGATGTATTTTGTTGTTGAGAATCGATCCTGTAAAGATGAAAAAATTTCTGCAATGCGTTTTTTTCGTAACGCTGAAAAACTCTAATTTCGATCTTCCTTAAGGTAAAGAGGTTACGAGATTTGGGCTAGCGAGGCAAAAATCGCTAAAAAACTGGTAAAATCGTAATCCTCAAAAATCGAAGTTCCAGCCTCACTGAAAAGGCATAATTTTCTTAGGGCTTTGCCCCAAAGACCACACTAGGACTGTCCTGGACCAGTTGATTGGGCTGTTCACAAGGCCCCAGACCTCCTGTCTGCTTTTTTCGAGCCTAAGGCACATTCTGAAACTTTTGATTAAAAACAGTAGCAGCTCCAAATCCTGGAAATTTGCCTGATAGCCAATTGATTTCATTAAATATATAGTGAAGATATGTAATATCTGTCATTTTAGAAAAAGAAAAGTATTGATATATAAATAACTCAAACTGATAAAAACGAAAAAAGTTAAGAATATTTTTGTTAATTGTGTGTATTTACGATTTTTTTGGTATTTTTTATTTTTTAATCATTCCGAAACAGAGGGTAATTTAGCAAAACGTTAAAGGAATTTAAAATAGTGGTATGTGAAAGAAAAACCTAATCCAAATAAAGATAGAAGAAAAGTAATAGTGGAGAAACAATGAATTGCAAAAAACTTTTTTGATAAACACACTTCCGAAGTTCATCAAAATTACATACCAAAATGGGGACAAATACAAAAGCAAACACATCAAATAAATTTAAAAAAAAAAAAAAACAAAAAAAAAAAAAAAAAAGATACATAAACAAACCAAAACCCGAAGTCCCCGACTTGTGATGCATAGTGACTTTCCACGTGTTTAAGGGCCCACACTCGTCGCCTTCGGAACACATAGTAAAAAGGAAACTGACCAGCAGCTTCCAAATAAATAACAGACAACAAACAGACACTACAACAAAATACAGTACAAAGGGCAGAAAGACACCTGTACCACTATCCACGTACACTACAGGTGAAACAAACATTTGTAACAAACACAATCTTACATAAAAATAGAAAAAATCACACAAAAACTGAAAAGAATAGAATCGTAAGTTGGCCGAGAACCCGGTTCGGCGTGCCGCGACGGGAGGACTGCACAGGGCAAAGAAAAGTAGGAAATGAATACCTCCGATGCTAATGCTAATTCTTTAGACAGAAAAAAAAAAAAAAAAAAAAAAAAAAAAAAAAAAATATATATATATACAATGAAAAATGCAAAATCCAAACAAAAATTAATAGACATTGAAACTAAACTAAAGCTATCCTACGAATCAGAGAAGAAAAGCCAGGAAAGGAAGGCAACAGAAATCAATAAAAAACAATCCTAAATTTTTTTATGCATATGCAAAAAAAGCATCGTAATCAAAATCCAAAGTTGGACCACTGCGTGACAAAAATAATTCCTTGATATATGATGCTGACCGTATTGCTAATATACTCCAAGACCAATACACATCGGTTTTCAGTGTACCATCGGAAAATGACGTCACTCATCCAACAATATGTCCAAACGTGCTAAAAGACATAGACTTTGACGAAAAAGATTTCATTGAAGCAACTCAACATTGTCACCAAACTCTGCTCCAGGTCCTGATGGATTTCCTGCGATTTTGCTGAAAAATTGCAAAGAAGAACTTGCCAAGCCACTCGCAATATTCTGGAGGAACTGTCTGAACCATGGAGTAACAGAGGAGATTCACAAAAGAAATCATATCACACCAATATCAAAGGGTGGAGATCAAGGAGAGCCATCTAACTACAGGCCAGTATCACTTACGTCCCATCTCACCAAGGTGTTTGAAAAAATAGTTCGAAAGAAGATAGTCGAATTTATCAACAACAATGACTTGTTCAACCCAACACAGCATGGTTTCCAGGAAGGGCGATCATGCCTTAGTCAATTACTCAGCCACTATGACAGTATCCTATCAAAACTAGAAGAAGGATTGGATGTAGATGCTGTATATCTCGATTTTTCAAAAGCATTTGATAAAGTCGACCACAGGATACTGCTATCAAAACTGAAATCTATTGGAATAACAGACAAACTACTTAAATGGATTAAGTCATTTCTTCAAGACAGAAACCAAGTAGTATTTGTAGACGGTCACAAGTCGTACCAGGCAAAAATTCAGGAGTACCTCAAGGATCGGTTCTTGGGCCATTATTCTTCATCATCATGATATCAGACATTGATGAAGGGACAACCAAAGCAGAACTTGCAAGTTTTGCTGATGACACACGAGTAAAGAAAGGAATCCAAAACACATTGACAGTTTTCACCTACAAAACGACCTTAACAATGTTTATCAATGGTCGACCATAAACAAAATGATGTTAAATGGAAAAAAGTTCGAGCATCTCCATTATGGAAACGGACCAGCCACCAGTTATTTCACAGGTGAAGTGAAGGAAAGATAATCCAAACCAAATCTTCAACAAGGGATCTTGGTGTTACCATGTCAGACGATGCGAAATTCAACCAACATATTCTAACCATTGTAGAAAAAGTACAGATACTCATTGGTTGGATTCTGAGAACATTCAGCTCAAGAGAACATGATGTCATGCTCACTCTTTGGAAGTCTTTAGTCATACCACACATCGACAACTGTTCTCAACTATGGTCACCCAATGAAGTTAATCTGATCCAGCAGATCGAAGATCTCCAAAAATCATTCATAAGGAGGATTAAAAACCTACACAACCAAAACTATTGGGAAAGACTACAAACATTAAAACTGTTTTCGCTGCAGAGAAGGCGTGAAAGATATATTATCATATACACTTGGTGTATTATTGAGAAGCTTGTCCCAAATCCTGGGACAATCACGTTCTATGCCAATCCCAGACAAGGAAGAAAATGTCACATACCACTAGTGAAAAGGGGGCCCTAGTCTGGCGGCGATCCAGGATCACCCTTACAATTAGTAAATATGGGTTTTTATTTTATTTTCCCATCATATGGTCCCTTGGGACCCCAAAACCAGTTTTTGCCAAGCTGGCAAAGCCGGGGAAAATTTTTTATGGGGGCTTGAAGGGGGTAGGGTCATTTTAGCCTGGGAGTCCTTAGAAAGTCGATTTTTGAAGTTCTTATTTAGCTAAAACTGATTGTGCCATCAGATAGAGCTTGAAAAGTAGATCTCCAAAATGGGGTCATTTGTCTCATTTGGCGGACTAAGTCCCCCGGAATTGGCCGATACGTCTTCAAAAATGCAATATTTTGTGCTGACGTCAGCATTTTTGAGAAAATTTTCAGCGAAAGATACCAATTTTAACAGATGCGTCTCGAAGTGTACTATCGATTAGAGGGGTCATTTATAGGGTTTCCTAGGCTAGATCATGAGATATTTGAGTTTGAAATTTTGCTGACTCAGCGTTTTTCAACGTTTTTGGCCCTTTTCTGCTGAGTCAGCAAAATTTCAAACTCTTATATCTCATGATCTAGCCTAGGAAACCCTATAAATGACCCCTCTAATCGATAGTACTCTTCGAGACGCATCTGTTAAAAGTGGTATCTTTCGCTGGAAATTCTCTCAAAAATGCTGACGTCAGCATAAAATATTGCATTTTTGAAGACGTATCAGCCAATTCCGGGGGACTAAGTCCACCAAATGAGACAAATGACCCCATTTTGGAGATCTACTCTTCAAGCTCTATCTGATGGTACAATCAGTTTTAGCTAAATGAGAACTTCGAAAATCGACTTTCTAAGGACCCCTAGGCTAAAATGACCCTACCCCCTTCAAGCCCCCATAAAAAATTTTCCCCACCTTTGCCAGCTTGGCAAAAACCAGTTTTGGGGTCCCAAGGGACCATATAATGAGAAAATAAAATAAAAACCCATATTTACTACTTGTAAGGGTTGATGCAAAAAAGCCCTTTTCGCCGCCGGACTACCCTGGCAAAAAGTCATATACTCAAGTTTTAAAGTCCAAGGACCAAGGCTTTTCAACTCGCTGCCAAAACGTCTGAGGGATCTCACTGGGTGCAAGAAATTGAAATTCAAAACTGAGCTGGATAAATATCTTTTTACAGTTCCCGACGAACCACTCGTGACTGGCTACACTATGATGAGACGAGCTGAAACAAACAGCATCATCAATATGAAAATTTACATCGGTCCTCACAGGATGGATGCGTAAAGATATTACGAAACAAGCTCAAGGTAACTCAAGGTAAGGTACAGATATCTTTGAAAAAAAAACATTGACCTAAAAGCAAAGCACAAAAAGAAGCATGCGAAGCACCAGCCAAAAGCAAAATAAACTTCAGTAATTTTACCGCCGCCATCCATTCTGCCATTTTGTGTACGTTTGCCCTGGGCCTGGGTTTTCTCAAGTAGTTTACATCACACATACTGATTGGTTGGAGAAAACAATAGTGGTTTTATGCGTGGGGATTGCGCGTTTAATTGGGCGAAATAAAATCGGTTTCAGATTCCTGAAGCCAGGCCAAATTGATAGTTTGGTTCGTGTCCACCGAGTCCGACCAACTCTAAATTTTTTAGAAAAAGTGTTTCACTTTGAGTCGGAAAAATCAAAAAAATTTTACCTCCTTTTCACATGATAACTACTATCTCTGCAGTACTTTTTTAACTGACTGCTTTGATTCTTCTATAAAGGACACAAACCAAACAATCAATTGGGCCTGGCCTCAGGAAATATATATTCGATACAATCGAAGGTATTCAATATGATCGAACAAATCGAAAATGATCGACACATATATATCATATATCATAGAACTAATCAAACTTTTTACTGACCGAACTAATCAAACTACTATTGCTTCAAAAATTGTGATTGGGTTCGATTGATTTTTTAAATTGAACTTTAATCGTTCGATGGAGTTATATTAGTTCAATTGTTTGATTGGTATGACAAGTTCGATTGATTGGGCCTGGTTTAATTTAAGGGATAAAGACGTTATGCTCCCATTGTGGAGATCATTCTTACCTCGATTATTGCTCTCAACTATGGAATCCACTTGAAAAAGAGATTATTCAATTCAGCAAATTCAAAGGTCTTTCACAAGACAAATCGATGGTCTAAAAGTAAAGATTACTGGAAAAGACAGAAAAACCTGAAGATGTACCCGCTACAATGGGGCAAAGAAAGGTTATATATGGTTACCCTATAGCACCCGTTTAACTTTTACATCATACAGTGACGTCATAAAAAGTTTTGCCTACTTCAAATTTTCACCAAAAATTTCCATAAATTGTCTGTCGCAATGGAAGACTCTACAGTATGTTATGTTTTATTCTTGACTAAATTTTCTCAATTTTTTTAGAGTGCTCACATAATGTTTTCAAAGGAGCTCCTCATATTTGATGGTGGATTTGCTTCTCAACTGGTTAAAGATGGCCACGATATTTATGTGAGATTTTGATCAATCTTTTATTTGTATTTATTCTGGAATCGATTTAACATATCAAACCTAATAATTAATACTTAACAATTTTAAAAATATCATGTTACAGTTTATTTTGCACACAACAAACACCAAATCCTTTGATTGGAAATTTTACTTTACGCTTTCCTTAAAAAATAATGAAAATAATTCATGTTTTTTTCAGGATGATCCATTATGGAGTGCAAGACTATTACATTCAAACCCTAATGTTATAAAAAGTACACATAGAAAGTGAGAGCCCTCCTTTAAACAAATATTTCAACTGTCAACATCTTACATGTTAAAGATTTAATTCTGACTGAAGTATCCTGGTTTCATCAAGTTGATTGAAAAAAACAAGTATAAACACAATTAAAAAAAAGTTTCAAAGTGTTCAAGAAATATATTGCATGAAGAAACATTTAAGCAGAAATTCTTAAATAGCACTTTTTTTCCTTGAATTGATGATTTCTAAAATATTTTCTTAAATTTTTTGAGAAACTGCTCAAATTCACTGTTTTCACTGGAGAAACTGGCGGCTTACTTTTTCTTAACTGTCTCCCTTAATCAGGGGAGAGTGCAACTCTTTACTCGGATTTCTCTTCTTACTCTTGTTCCTTGTTTTCGGTTGGTGAGCATCAAGCAGACAGGCATCAAGTACCATTTTTGAGGTATTCGTTATGATTTGGTTGGGTGTCAATGTAGATGTCAGTACCAAAAGCATAATTTGAATACAAAGTACTACTTGTATTTCTATTATTTTTTTTAGATTTTTAGAGGCCGGAGCTGATGCAGTTATATCCTCATCTTACCAGGTTTGCATAAAATTGACAAAATTTGTGTTTGATTTACATTCAACTCACTAATTAATCCAATTGTTTTGAATTTCTCTGTAACTCGAACTAAAATGTTGGTCCCTTAAGCTAGAAACTATATAGAATATATGAAACTATGCCCCGTAATTTGATTTTGAGTCTTTTTCTAAGTCTAACTCGAGGAAGAATTTTTCCTTGAAAATCGGATTGGGCTATTTCAAAAATAGTCTGTACTCCCTATGTTTAGGAGGTGTGATGTCCAGGGTGGTCGGGAAAATAAAAAATCCAGGGTGGTCAGTAAAACGAGGTCGAAGATCCAGGGTGGTCCAAAAACTAGAATTACTATTAGAATTTTTAGTGGACATAGAATTACTATTAGAATTTTTACTAGCCATAAGATGGGAAGAAATTTGCCCATAAAAAAATGACTAGAATTGACCAAAAAGTAACAATAATTAATTTTTTCTACAGGCCAGTTTGAAAGGTTTCGAGAAGTATTTGAACTGCAGCATTGAAGAAGCCAAAGAATTGATGAAACTTTCAGCAAAACTTGTGAAGGATGCATGTGAAGAATTCTGGCAAGTCCACCAAAAGTAAGGACCTTCTATTATGATAATTCTATAGGGTGATTAAAAATAAAACCACACCTCTAAACTTTTTGGCGTAACTTTTTTTAAATTCAATATATAGATACGAAATTTCTAATGCTTCTTTGCTACTAAATTTATAATTATTATATTCTGAGAATGAATGAATAGAATGAATAAGAATGAATATAAAAAAAGTTACGTCAAAAAGTTTAGGGGTGCAGTTTTTTTTAATCACCCTAGCTCTTGTCATTTGCTGTGGCCAGCATTAAATACTTGTTATGTTCGAGCTACATTTTAAGAATTTAAATGCTAAGTCTACATGTAAGATTAATAGGCACCATTTTTGCAAATCTCTTATGGGAACTTTTTATTACAAGAAAGGAGACATTCTACAATGAAATTGCTTGACGGATAAACTTTATTACTTTTAAAATGAATACGCGACAACTATTACTAATAACAATTACGAGAAGTATTGTTTTTAGTCCATATACATAATCCAGTAAAAGCACTTCGTTACTTTACAATAAATGCTAGTGCATCAATATTCTCAACTGTGGAAAGGTGTTTGTGTGCCGAGGTTTCTTGAGGCTTGAAGTGTTATTTCCAAGCAGACGCTGTAGTGGACTTTTCATAATCTACAAATATTCCTCCTCCGAGAGGAAACAATTAAATAATTTTGCAATGAAATAAACATGAAAGCTAGAATAATAACTTAGTATGTCTTATTGGAGTGAAAAGTACTTTTATTTAAATTTTATAAACAAAAAATTCCTGGCATCATTCTTGGAGTTCTTATATCATTATGTTCCTGCAGGTAAAAGTGTAACCATTTCTGACGTTCCATCAGCTGCACTGAAAGTTTTCGATTTGTTTTGAGAGAGCTCGCGTAAGAGCTCTCCATACATAGTCAAATCCATGTCTTCCATTTTGTCCAAATATTGGAGCTCTCGAAGTGTGAGTTGTGTTGTGAATTTGTTTGATAATGGGTTTTCTCCAAAATAGGAAGACAAGTGGACCCACAATAAAGACTTGACTAGTTTAAGGACAGTCAGCAAAAGGCCAAATGATGATATCAGGATACCAGAAAACATGAAGAGCCATAAAATGATGAAGTAAATCTGGTATCGTCTATTTTCACTGATTTCGCAGATGACTTTATGCCTGAAATTAGATTGACACATGATTTTGATTTGGAAAATAAAAGTTTCACAGTCAAATTGGTCAAACACAAGATGTTTTAGTGATAATTTACTACCCAGATATAAAGCTGCCCATTTTCATGCTTGAAGTAATAGATTAGGAGTAGAAACATTTTTGTTGGACTACAGTTCATTCTTTCTATTAGAATCGAGTGATGAAAATGGAAAGTCTGATTTTTCTCAAAAGAGAAAATTTTCCTCGAATTATAGAGAGCCTTTTACACGACTTTCCATCTAAGGGGACCAATCATTTAGTTCGAATTACTAAAAGATTCGAATTCTAGAGGTTCGAATTCGAGAATTTTTAGTAAAATGGTGCTTTCGTATGTAAAGAAACATCAACTATATTGAATATATTTACTTACTTATCAATATAAATTCCTCGTTTATCAGTCAAAGCTTCATGGAACTCGCATATTCCAACCGTAGGTAAAAGGTAGTCACCAGGCCTCGCAATAACATACTGGTCAATGTAAGAAAAATCAGTCGAATTTCTATTCGGTAAATTTGTATTATGTGCCATCGAGTCAGTACCGTATGTTCGAAACTTTCCATCCATCATTTTGTCAGTCAAAAGGAAACCAGTTATATTGGTCAGAATGAAGAGAACCTAAAAGGAGAAAGAAGAAAGCAGATCGATGCTTTGTTTTATCAAGAGCATTGAATAGCTGGTTAGAAATTCTTTGAAGTGCGCGTCGTAATTCTTAAAGCTTAAAAACTGACTCTAGTGTCAAACAAAGACTCATAAAGTCAAACAAATTAAAACAAAATATAAAAATTCCAGGATTATTTTTAATGTCATGCTATTAAAAATGCAATATTTTAGATGGATTTCTGATTGAATAATTAGTTACATATTGATAGGACAAACAAGCCCGTTTGTTTCTATAATGGCGGACAGGACGTAACTTGAGAGAAATCTGTGTATGATTAAACACTATCCCTACCTTCACGGCAACGTTGGCCCATACTATAATTCTCATCTTGAGTTTCGAATTGATCTGATAGTTGAAGTAGTTATTGGCGATTTTTTCCACATCTTTATTGTTCGCTCCATCAACTGAATTGACCAGTGCTATCATGTCTGTATTGACTGCTTTGTAAACCACGTAGGGCAAGTAATAAAGAACAGCTAAGACGAGGATGTATAAAGGCAACCATTGATATTGTGTGATGTACCTTGAAACGTAAATATAAGATTATGTAACAAAATATACGTGTTAGAGTCTCCATAAATCGAACAAATTTTGCTTTCCCCGTGCGAAACTTGATACTAACACCTTTTTGTCTCGATTATTTACCAACACCAGGCCGTTTTTTGCCTTTTTAGCGTCAGGCTATCAGACGCTGCCCTTCTTTAATAGACGATATCGGCTTAACGTGAAAACTCAGATTTGACCTCCGAAAATTGCCCACAATGCTTTGCGCGGAAAAAAGTTCACGGTGAAATTTTTTTCCGCACAAAGCATTGTGGGGAATTCTCGGGGGTCAAAACTGAGTTTTCACGTGAAGCCGATGTCGTCTATAAGAAATAATGGAAAAAAGTATTTTTAAAGAAAAACAGCAGAAAAAGTGCTCTTTTGCTCACCAACGGCTTCGTGCCTTTTTAGGATTTGGCCTGCCCAAAGCAAACTGATCAGTATATTGCCTCCATTAGTGAGTTTGAAGTGCTAAACTATGGAGTCATTCTGGTTAGTATCCAGATCTGGTGAGCTCTTGCTCTAAAGGGATTAAGGGATATTGGTTCATCATTGAAATGATAAAAATTTTGTTGTGCCACACGTTAAAATAAGAACGTCAACAATTTTTGAAGCCTTTGGATGTTCTAAAATTTTAGGCTTTCAAAGCCTAACTAAAATTGTTTTATTTAGTGTAATTTCCTAAGATATTTTACTAAGAAATTGCACGTTTAAGGGTCAGTAAAGCCTTGATATCGTCGCATCAAAATAAAAAAGCTTTAAATCCATTTTTTTGGAAAATTGAGTCATGACCGTACCGATGCTTCACACCCCATAAGAATTTTACTTTTCACTTTATTTTCAAGGTAAAAAAGCGTTAACTCAGAGTGAAAAAAATTTTGATACGATAATATGTCCTTAAATTTTTTTGCTTCGAATTCTTATGATTCTACATAGTAGTATATTCATCTGGTGGCTGTCGGCGGAGCCGGGAGTGAGGGAGTCTATCCCCTTTTCTATTTGCGCTAGACCTGGGAGATCGAATGCTGAGGTGGAGCGCCACACCTACTCTCAGCTCCCAGTAACTTACCGCCTAGATCAGATTACCCAATCTAAGCTACTCATCCGCTGAGTTGGCGGTGACCGGGGATCGAACCCACAACCCTTAGATTGTAAGGCGAATGCTCTACCGACTGAGCTACCCGGCCAAATGATTCTACATACTTGGTTCTTATAAAAAGCATGTACCTTTTTGTCATCGGTGTGCACTCTTCATTATTTCCTCCAGCTCTGCCAATAGTACTGCATAAATGTCGTTCTAGAAAGAAAGTTGTAAATTCTTCAAAATGTTGAAAAGTACAGTTTCCGGCAGAATGTGGATCGTCAAATTTATTTACCACAGGAAGAAATAATATTGCTTTAATTGGTTATTAAACGAAATCCCCCCCTGAAATTGAAAACTTTTTTGACGTTCCCTTATTTTGAAAACTTTTTGCCTCTTGCTCGCCTAAAAATATGGTTTCTGAAGATATTAATATTCAGCGACTAATTGAGATTACTAGCGTCTAGTATTGATTCCAGAGAAACAATCATCATTCACTATAACCTGATATATGACTCATTTGTGACATGAGTAAAGGACAAAAAAGTTGATAACAAAATATAAAATATTTCAATGGAAAAATTTGATTAAAAATAAAAAACTGACCCCCCCCCCCCCCGAGGAAAAAGGATTTTTATTGTTCATTTTTTCTTTTCCCTCTCTTCGCCAAAATTTTCCAACCCCCCCCCCCACCCTGCCGGCACAAGAAAGGGGGGTGGGAACTAAGCTGTAATGAAGTGGCCCCTTTTTGGAATTATTTAAAACGAATATAAAAAAATTGGATCCAGAAGTTTAAGTCTTTATTCTTTAATTTAATCTTGTCCCTAATTCACTCTCAAGCCGCCATGTAATTAAGGAAGACTCAGGCCTTCTTAACCCTCTCATAAATTCATCAATTAAATTATTTAATTATAATTGATAATTACATACCACCTGATTTCATTACACCATCGTATCCAGTATACTCAGGAATTCCATAATATGCAGACTCATTCAATCTTGCATGCATCTCATTGTAAATATAAAATCCTTTGATCCAACATGTCTCTTCAACAAATTGCTTCAGTTGTGCTACTCGGCTTGTGAGCATGCAATTGATCTTGTCATTCAAATGAGTATAACCCATCATGATGGACAAGACAATTAAGAATTTGGGCATGAAACTTCGAGTGTACTGATCACTTCTCGAATCATATTGAGTCTTTGACTTCCAAATTATTCCCCACATTTTCCGGTGGATGGTTTTGTGTTTTTATTTTCAACTGTGATAGAAACTTTAGAAGATATGCGATCTATACCCTAAGTTAGACGGGTGACAAAAAATAATTAATTTTAAACAAAAGTACTTGCTTTATTCAATTTCTTAATTAAAAACAGTAACAATCTTTTGCTTATAATATAAACTTGATAAAGCGGGGATTAATATTGACATCCAGACTTTCTTTATCAGAAAATCATGCACAGTATTAAAGGATTGTATTTTTTTTGTTTTATGTTTTGCTTTTAGAGACCAGGCTGGAACAACATTTCCAGGTGAGTGGAATATTCATAATAATGATAAAAAAAACGAGGGTAAATTATATTCTGAGCCATGCTGTTATAACAAATAAGAATTGTGACGTTTTTCTTATTGGGCTTTTCCAGAAAAAAACCGTAAACCCCCTGTTGAGGAGGTCCATCCCTCTGTGGCTGGAAATGCTGTAACCCCCTGGAATTCCAGGCAATTTCAGGTTTAAACCCCTCTGGAATTCTGAATTTTAGTAGGATTTAAAAAGCTACCCCATGGAATTCCAGTTATTTTTGACCGATTTTTGTATCTCCCTATGGAATTCCGCCACATATCAAACCTTACCCCCTTGGAACGGAAATGGACCTCCTCAACAGGGGGTATACGGTTTTTTCTGGAAAAGCCGCATTTTCTTGAGACTTTGAGTCAGAACATAAACGGTCTGATGTAACAGAAGTAAAGTATTTTCGGGAACACGATACTTCAAGAGTGCTTACCCTGATATTCTGAATTTCTCATAACCTAACGTCGATAGACCGAAACAAACAAACAAACAAACACAGGTTAATTGTCCAAATAACAACAGCTTCGTGGAATATTTACTTTCCAACATAGTACCTAAGGGGAAAACTTTTTTTTTCCTACAGAATTTTAAGTATATTAAGTTTATTGTATTTCAGGTCGTCAGAAGCCGTTGGCAGTGGCGTCACTGGGTCCTTATGGAGCTTGTTTACTGGATTGCTCTGAATACCGAGGTGATTATGTAGATACTGTTGCTGCTGAGGTAAGTTGAATACACTCAATCATGTTTTGAATCTGAATTGCGAAACTGCAACCTAACTATTGCTTGCCATTTAAATATGTTGTGTTCATAATATGCACTATTGCAATGTCTTCCACGGCCCCAACAGCTGATTGGTTGAAAGTGACGTAAAATCATTCATTACCTCATTTACACCCAATCAGCTAACGTGTCCGTGATGTAATGTCAGAGTCCGTGATGTAATGTCAGAAGACATTGCAATGGTGCATATCATGAATTGTCGTGCGATTATACTGAAATAGGCTTAAAGTTTAATTTTCGCTTTTCATATTAGCATAAATGAATTTAGGATGACGCTTGAATGTTCTTAACTTTTTTGTGACTCGCACGAAATTTATCATAACATGCATGATGACGTCATCAAATTGAGATTTTTATTTTATTTTTCTTGCCAAGTTTCATGATTTTAGTTATTACACCTCTAGATCAAATTTTATTCATAACATCGACCTCTAACGGATGGACGGATAACTCATTGTTTCAAAAACAAAGCGCGGCTTTATCCTTTGTGCAGGGAGCGCGTTGCCGCCAAAAGTTTGAATTTTGGAGATTTTCAACATGGCGACGAAAAAAAAATTTCCGACATCTCCTGCATAACAACAACTGCAGCTGGAATATCTTTCTTTGTGCTTATGCTATCGCTATGGAGTTTTTTTCAAAGGATTCAAAGATTGTTGTTGTACCAATATCCAGAAGGAATAATTCTCAAACTTTTTATTCATCGAGACAAACAAACCGACACTTGCACCTTTGAAAACCCGACAGGCTCTCATTTTGAAATTGTGGATGTCAGAGCTGGAGCAATATCTTGGTTTTCCCTGAATGAATAGGATTGCTGCTTCGAATGGTGATAGATGAAGAGTTTCTCGAAAGGATTGAATTGGATCCCACCCTATTCATGGTCGAGGGGCTCTATTCATTTTATTTGAAAATCATGCTGAGACAGACCGAAACGACGTCGTTACTAGGCTGATTTGCCTCTATCATCTCCTGCAGAAACTATGAAAGTTGGAACTTGAATTTTGTGTATCCATTCTCCTATCTAAAGCTAGAGATTGTATTCAATGAACAAATAAACTCAAAAGACATCTGGAAATGGAACATGATGTTTTGCAAAACATATATCTTATACATTTGGTGTGTAAGAACTGCTGCCAAAACACGTCGAACATCGAATCACTCTAACTCAGAAATCAACTCTACAGCACACAACCCGTGCGTTGAGCTAAACTAAAGAAAAGTTAATAAATCCATTGCAGTTGCATACTTCAGATAGCAGAGGGGTGAGTTTGTGTTTATTTCTACCCCATCTTGTACTATGTTACATTCTTTGGTCATGTTTTAGCTGTGATCAGTGGTCCTCTGTACTCTGTGCTTTATTACTGCTTTTAGCACCTGATCATATTAATTTTTTAATGAAATTTAAAGTATTTTCCAACTCTATAAAGTACCACAATAACACTAAAAATAGTGGAAGAGGGAGGCAGATTTCAGGTTGTCAATGGAGGAATATTAATCTATATACTCCAAAGTGAACCTGCCTCTGAAAATCTCTAGATATAAACTTTTAGTCATCTTATCGTTTGATACACACATATACTTATAAATTTTTGTTTCTTTTTTCCTACAGACTGACAGAAAGACGTTGGGCGTTACGAACTAGAATCATTGGATCCATGTATGACGCAATAAGAATCTTAGCCAACAAGGCCACAATATGCTGGATATCGATTATTATGATTTCATGATTTTTGTGTTAACAATTGGTGTGTATGGTACAAGCTTGTGAAACTGAATAAAACTAAATCAAATTTTTATCAGAAATCTTTCAAAGCAAGTCAGTAATGTTGCTAGGAAACTATGACAGTACAACACTAACAGATTGAGATGAATTAAAAGATAATATGCTAACTAAAGGATCCATTTTTGAACAATGAATACAAATGTGAAATGACAAGAATATGATACTTGCATTATCGCCCTGCCCTTTGGTTAGACAATCGGGGTCGAATTGCACTACAGTGAAATGATTTTTCTCATCCTTTGTGAGACTGCTTGATATTTTTCTATTTTTTTATACAATATATATTGAGATTTATAAATTGTAACATAGAATTTTATTGAAAGGTCCTTCCTTGAATTTCTTAAGCAGATTTGTAACTCTCTAGTTGATTAAACGTACCCATAGTACTAGGTTTGTGAGGTGACCGGTAAGTCATCTTTTCTCAAAATTGATGATTTTCGTGATTTTTGGACCCTTACAGAGACTCAATTTTCTTTTAAAAGGTTTTTGTACCCCTTTAAGAGACTTTCGAGGGTGTAGAAAAGGGACCCTTATGGCTCACACATACTCGGCACCCATTTTGCCTCTCCAGTTTTCAAAATCTGTCAGCTATTCAAATTGTCTGCTAACATACTTTGGGATGATCTCAATTGAAATTTTAAAAAAAGTTCTCTTTTTAGTTGACAAAATTGACATGCCCTTGTTATCTTAAATACTTTGGCTGAAAATTTCTGAGTTTAAGTTATAAAGTTGTTGTGAAGTTTTTACAATTTTAGAAGGCCATGTGATGATGTTTTCACCTTTTCCACCCTTTTTGTAATAAGAAATTTAACACCTTGCTGTTATTTCCAGGGAGTAACTAGAATTTTTATTTGTCACTTTAAATTGTCATTATTTTTACTTAGGTTTGTTGTGCCAGTTAACCATTGTCCTGGTAAATATATTTCATACTTAATAATAAAAAAAATTATGGATTGTTTTTAAGTGAAAACCATGAAATCTGAGCTTATTTCTCAACAGGTTTGATAAGAGGCTTCTTATCGTATGCTTATGCTTGCTACCTTTAAATCAATTCTGAACTGAAGTAACATTTCTTCATTTACTCCAAGCCTTGATTTTGGAACTTATATCATAATACAAGTTTATGATAGTACCAAAATTTGGGCAAACAAAAAGGTTTTAAAATGCATGAAAGTTGAAATTAATATCCTTTTTATTAAATTATTAACAATTTTAGCTTAGGTTCAAAAATGGATATGTTATTTAGCCTGTATAGTATTGTGCTGCCAAGGTATGATTGAATAGAAATAGAATCTACTGAAAAATTAGAGAAATGTTAATCGAACTCGTCCTGCTATATAAAGTAACATTACCCAAAAATATTCAAAGGGATTGTCGTCATTCTGAGAAGACGACATTGATTGGTCTTTAAAAAAATAAGATGATACACATGATTCAAGTCATACATGAAGCTGTAATTTATTGTCAGTTACAATTAAGTCTCACCGTGAGATCGGGTAACTTGCATCAGTGGAGGCTAACATGCATAGCCCTCAGATGAATGACCTGGCTGGTCATTAAAATACAAAGTTAAATCAAAATAAAAATGGTAGTAGAGTACAGCTGTGAGCAGAGCTGTTTAGTTCATTTGTTTTGAAATTTTGCTGCTTTGATTGGTCAGTCATTTGATGGCTATGCAAGTTTTCCTCCACTGATGCAAGTTACCCAACTTCACGGTATATCAAATCATACAATTTACAATTACACATGAAGAAAAATTTCAATTTCAAAACATAAATTCAGGGTCAATTTGGAATAAGATGCAAACAATTTAAATGAACTTTTCTTGAAAAAAAAACAACTTTAAATTAAGAAATAATGGAAACATTTTTCAGTCCAAATTATAATAAGCCATAGTAGAAAAAATAATAATACCTTCAATTTCAAAAATAATACAATACAAAGCCATTTTCAGCCACTTGAAATAATTTGAACTTTTGATTAACTTAATTTCTTTTTAGTAAGATGAAAAACAGCTAGAATTATATATTCAACAGTATTCAAGGATTTGAAGATACCAGATGGCAACAACTTAAAACCTAGTGACTGTAAAGAACAAAGAATGCACATATATGAATTTTTGCCCCTTTTGTTGTGGAACCATATAATGAGTGTTTCTACCAGCAAACAAAATATAGTACCAAAAGCCTGATGATGATTTTTCATTTTATTGTGCATATTATCGGTGTTTTTTTTTCTCGAGGAATGTCGGTCAAGCAGTTCATAACTGTGTATTTTACTAGGATCATCCACCACACTAACATGGTAACCGAACTCAATTTTGTCGTTGTCTATATATACAGGTGGAAAATGGAGTTGCACGTTAAATTCAGTTTATTGCCAATTACGTTTTATTTGAAATCCAACATGATAATTTTTCTTCTTGTATGACAATGGTTAAATCCAGGTGAGAAGTTGATCATAAGCTCACAACTAGTAGACAGTAGACAAGCATTATTTTCACACTATGCGCCACCACCACAGACTTCGTATGTTTCATCTCAACACTCTACGTTCATAAAAAATAACATTTGTTCCAGCTCGTATTCTGTGTGAATGGACACGTGTAAACAGGATGGACACCTCTGTGTGCTGTGAGGATGAAGAACCTGAAAATGAAGACAAAATTTTGTGAGTGAAAGTGTACTGTTAGCAGAAGCTGTGATATTATAGATGGAATTCCTGATTTGTTGAAGTTTCACATATATAATAGTGTTTATCTCAATGAGATAGAAGGAAGATTGATCATGCATGATAAACCCCACCTTCACAAATCAAATGTATGTAAACATTCAGATGTCCCTTCAGATATTTAGATACTGGAGTGACGATCTGTATTTTATATTTATATCATTAAGTTTATGATACAAAAATATGCTAATACATAGATTATCAAGTTAATTTTATAAAAAAGAACACACATCAGACGAAAAATAAACAAAACATCTATCTACCTTTCATAATTGTATTAGAAACTGGGTTTGAAGATGATCATGGCACTCTCTTTTACAGGAACAGAATTTGATGATATTCATTGACAATTCCATACAATTTTCAGCTTCTTTCCTTCATGAGCTCCCTTCCCTGTTTCCTTCATTTGCAAGTTGTTTTTTATTTTTCTACCCGACATCCAGGAGAATTACATCAACTGGGTTATCGAGACCTCGAATTTTTCTGATGCAATGATCACGTGGTCATTCTATTGATTCGGGAACAATAAAACCAACGCGCTTGAAAACAATGAGTTATCCGTCCATCCGTTAGAGGTCGATGTTCATAACTTGCGGATAAAAACTCTCCCCCCCTTTGAGTCTACCAGACTAGTTAAAACCGTTCAGTCCCGGTATTGATACGGAGTATCCCCAAATATTGGAAACTTTAAAGAGATTATCAGATGATTTTTGATATTTGGCTTAGAGATACCTTTTATATGGTCCTAAGAAACACCTCCAAAGTTTTTGACCCAATTATTTTCCAAAGCTAAGATATTTGACTTTGAATTTTCAAATTTTTACTTGAAAACAATAGAAATTCAACGTCTGAGATTGTGTAAAGATTCATTTTTAGAGATTTCAAAAGTCAAATATCTCAGCTTTGGAAAAAAATTGAGTCAAAAGATTTGGAGGTGTTTCTTAGGACCATATAAAAGGTATCTCTAAGCCAGATATCAAAAATCATCTGATAATCCCTGAAGTAATTGAAGTACACTAAAAAACAATGAATCGAATGTCTTTCATCGAGACATCTTTTACTTTTAACACAATTTTATCTACGAAAACCGACACTTACAAACAAGTCCTCATTCCAAGATATGTATAGTTAAATTTTTTTCTGAAAGCTGGCTTATATTTCCCTCTTATCAATAATGCTCAGTTCAGTATAAAATGATGTCTTAATTAACTTCTAGATAATAGCTTATTGACTTGATTTTCCAATTATGTTATTATTATTGCACTAATTTTGGTATCTTGTGGAAACCACTTTCGAGGGAATTGACCTAATTACGCTGGCATGGTTTTCATATGGTAGCAAAGAAAATTGCACACTTCAAGCAATTCAGCTTTAATTATTGCGGTTGGCGAGGGAAATCTCTTGCCATATGAAAAATCCCAGTACAACATATAAGAAAGAAAGGTCAAAGGCCGAGAAACGTAAAGCAAAAACAATTTCACCACCATGCTGGTTTTCTTTTATATATCCTTTCTTGTTTTAATCTTAAAAGCAAATATGCAGTATTTCGGTCTCGAACATATTAAAGGGGATGCGTTCAGTCTTGATTACTACAAGCCATTTTATAAAAAGGCTTGTTTTTGTTGACCAAGATACATGTTTTTTTTATAAGAACAAACTATACAAGAACACAAGGCTTCGATGGCCAAAATGCTAAGAAAAAGTTAAGAACATTTTAAGGCTTTGCGGACTCGAAAACACCCTATTTATAAGGAAAATGCGGGTCAAAATGGTCACAAAATGGAGAAAATAAGAACATTTCAAGAACATTTTAAGAACATTTTTAGGCTTAAAATCCAAAAAGTTATGCCAGCTTATCTGGCACCCAGATGGTGAAATTTTCATCCGACACGCTAAAGCTCTGAAGGTCGGGAAAATTTTCAACATCTGGAAGGTTTAGATTACGGAATTTTGCAAGACCGCGTCAAGAATTGTGCAGCGGGAGGTCTGGTAACCCAGCCCTCGGGGATTGGCGGGTCCAATTGAAATAATCTCAGGTTTACGCGCAAGGGTAGTTGAACCCGACTGGGGATGCGGCACATCAAAGGCCGACTATCCTTCCTCTCCGATGGGAAATTGGCCCGCTCCTTTAGAGCTTTAGCGTGGACGGCCGCCAATCCGCCATCGGAATATCAGATAAAGGAAAGGCGTGAATTTCGTCCGAAATTGAATTTTTTTAAAGTCATGTCCGGTAGGACTGGATCTAGGAGAGATCTTGGAGTACTGCGATCCTTATTGTCCAGTAAATATGATATCATAATACTGTTTTCTCCTATATGAGTTTTGATCACCTTTCGAATGCCCTACTGAGTTATAAACCTATCTCTATCCCGATATTTTGATCGAACGGGGTCGAGGAAAAAGCCGTCGTACAGACAAGATAGATATATAAAAATATTTCAAACAGTGCCGACTTACCTAGACTAGAGTCTACCTCTGGCTGAACTTTGGTTTTTGATAATGATAATTTATGATGACGCTGAGTCCAGTGAAGTAGACTTGGAGCATTTTACGAGGTCGCCATTTTGAGAGAAAATAAAAAAATCCAAATAACAAAAAAACTACTTGGAGTTGAGAGATGTAATTAAAAATGATAAACAAACACATACCAATAACAGATTTGCAATCCCTTATTCTTGAATAAAAACATTGCTTTATACTGTTTTTACCGTCCAAAAACAACTAAAATCTGCCTAAGCAAAAGCATATTACCATAAACTACCGGGCCACTTAATCCAGTCCAGTCTATACCCTTACGGAAACTAAATGCTCGTATTCCATTGAAAACGAATATAGAATGCATTAAAATAGAATAAAATTTTATTTTCGAAACTTTGATGAATTTCTAATTCATTGGGTATCAAAATGTATTTAAATTCTAGACTTTAAATTACATATAAATGTATAATAAAAGATTACGTTGAACTTGAGCAAAGAAAATACAATTCAAATGTTGTTTCAATTAAATTCATTTTCCATTAACTTTTTTAAACGTAGTAAAATTATATTTTTAATGTGAACCACGGATTCACTAAAATAAAATGCAATTCAGATGCTCTCACAAATAAAATGCATTTTTTATTCCATTTTTTAAACGCATTTAAACTAAATTTTTCGATATGCTGATGAATTGACAAAAAAAATGCAGTTCGAATATTTTAACAAATAAAATGCACTTTCCATTCGATTTTTTAAACGCATTGAAACTAAATTTTTCGATATGGTCACGAATTTGATAAAATAAAATGCAGTTCAAATAGTTTTACAATTAAAATGCACTTTCCATTCCATGCTGTTTCAATTTTTTTGCTGAAATTCATTTTTTTTCTAATTTTTTAAAACCAAAAATTAAGTAAAAAGATAAATTACATAGTAAAGATAATGGTACAGGGATTACCAAAAATTTCCATTTTCGCCTATTTGAATTCATTGCAGAATGGAGATTTTTCGCAAGCTTTCAAATAAAATGTTACCAAAATTCTTGAAACTTAATTGAAATCCCATGTTCTTTCTTTCAGTGTAACATTCTATTTCAAGCTAACCTTTTCCGCGGCTAAGTAAAAGACCCAGCGTTTTTGTAATCTTAAAACCTTATTTACCACAAAAGAATGCGGCTATCGCGAAATCGCACCCTTACAATGAAGATCATCATCGTCAAAAATAAGGCACGCTGATGACAGTACAGTATTTCGCCATCAATTTTAAATCTTTAATCCATGTTTATCATGTTTGTTAAATCTCCTCCTTGATTAACTCTCTCCAGCTGTTCACAGCTAGAGGAAACAGCCCCTAGAAACAGACTCGGTGGGACCCCTCCTCACTGGAAAAAGCCGCCAAAAAATGGTCCCGGTGATAAAAATACCCTGAAATTTCATCCCCATTGAAAAGCTACAAGAGCTCTCATTGCCGCTGGGAAAAAACATTGAGACACTGAGGCCATCCTCACTGGATTTTTGAGCTGTAAACATTAGAATTTGAAATCCCCACTCATTTAAAAACAAGCGGTTTTCGACTCCCATTGGCATAGCTCATTTTATCTTCACTGGCTAAATAATTTTAACAGGGTCACTGAGACAGGGGTGTCAGGAAATGGATCTGAAAAGAATATATAATATTATATGTCATTGAATATGCTATTTTTCATGAGTTAAAAATTACAGTTCATTGTGGTAGGTTTCAAAATTAAATTCTGTCAGAAAATAAATAAGTACTTTTCAGGAGTTCTGTCTTTTTGAGAGCACGACCAGTGCACGAGTTTAAAAAAAATCAAATACAGCTTTTTGTGCACATAAGCAGGGCGGCTCGGGAAATCATTTAAAATTTTGAAATTTTAGTGACCCAGCCCCCAGCCGCCCTCACGATTAGTAAAGAAACTTTTTTTCTCTGAAGCAGATAAACTTTCGTTTCAATAGGTTTTTTATCGGACAAAAAGTGAATATTTGTCTAACAACAAATACTTTAGATATTCGAAAAAAACTTGGAAAAGCGAGCGCGTAGCAGCCATTTTAACATAACATAATATGTTAGCTTTTAGTTGCAAAAGTAGCGCATGATCCTGAAATAGGATGAATTTTTCCGCAAATTATGAACAAAAGTTTTTGATGTTATTATTATCACATATCATAGTATTTCACAATAATGGCGCAACTTTCTTTCTGATTCTAATCATAAGTTTTTTGTCTGACAAAAAAAATGAAAAGCTAGGGTCTAATTTTTAGGGTCTTACTTGTAAAAACGAGACTAGCACAGTATTTCCATGGATTTGTAAGTTGAGTTAGTTCACAATAATAAGGACAGAAATCTTGTTTTATCACAAAGAAAATATCGTTTTTGATGTTTGATTTATTCTTCAATGCAGAAGAAACTTAACCAAAATTGTAAAAATTTGTGACGATTTTTTTAAGGTTCAAAATTCTTAGATACGTTTAAAATACATTTATTTTTTTCGAATAATTTTGGGTAATTGCTCTGCTCCATTGATAATTGTAGCAAATTAGTTAGCTAAATTGTTTTGTGTATTGGCGGTTTAGTTTGATTAAATTACGAGCAATTAGAACACAAAAGATTTGAGAAAATTGATGTTTAAAAGTTTTATTTTAACAAGCCAAGTTGTCAGTTGTGTCAGTCACATGTCCGTCAGGCCATGAGCTATGTTAGGAAGAGTCTCTTCTTGGCTTAAATTTAACAACTTCAATCTTATTTCCAAAATTTATCTATTAATATTTATTTTATTTCTAACTTTCAGGTAAAACCATAATATACCGACGGAATACTGACACACAATTGAAGGATGATTAAAATCACGATACCGCAAACTAAAGACGAAGACGCCATCTTATTTTTCAATTTTTTAATTTTTAATCTTTTATTAGAATTTTCGTTGGAAATTTTAACTTTAACTTCTGTTTATTCTACTAAATAAAAAATTCCATTTGCAACTCAAACGATTAGATTTGTATCCTGTATCTCAAAACGCAGTTAATCTGAGTGAATATTAGCCAATAACCCATCGAATACAGCTCAACAATGTATACCCCTTACAAGCATCGATAAACCTCGGAAAATAATCAGAAAATGCCCCGATAAAATCCCTATAAGGACCCGAATACTGGTAGTGGTATTCTTACAAAGAAAAGAAAAATAATGCATTACAAATTCTCAATTCTTATGAAAAATCTTTCCTATAAGAAATATTTCGGATATTGAAAAGGCATTTTAAATTTTGATTTTCAATTCATTTGAAATCTTGTCCGCTATTTAAAGTGCATTTTAATTTTGACGCCGTTCATTAAAAATGTATTTATAATTTTCCTCAATTCTCTTTTTCATGTTAAAAATGTATTTGTAATTGTGAAGTATCAACAAATTATAAAATTGTTCAAAAAAGTAAATGCATTTGAAATAAAATCCTAATGAATTATATATCCTATTTTTTCAAATGTTATTTCAATGCAATTAAAGTGCATACTGTATGCTATTCCATGATGCATTTTATTTACAAAGTTTTTACTCTAGCAATGCGATTTAAATTCGTTTAACATTTTTGTCCAGGTCCAGGTTTCACTAAATTTAAATTGCAATTAAACTCAAATTTCAATGAAAAATTCGATGCATTTAAAACGCGTGGAACTTCCATTTTTCATTGAAATTTGAGTTTAATTGCAATTTAAATTTAGTGAAACCTGGACCTGGACAAAAATGTTAAACGAATTTAAATCGCATTGCTAGAGTAAAAACTTTGTAAATAAAATGCATCATGGAATAGCATACAGTATGCACTTTAATTGCATTGAAATAACATTTGAAAAAATAGGATATATAATTCATTAGGATTTTATTTCAAATGCATTTACTTTTTTGAACAATTTTATAATTTGTTGATACTTCACAATTACAAATACATTTTTAACATGAAAAAGAGAATTGAGGAAAATTATAAATACATTTTTAATGAACGGCGTCAAAATTAAAATGCACTTTAAATAGCGGACAAGATTTCAAATGAATTGAAAATCAAAATTTAAAATGCCTTTTCAATATCCGAAATATTTCTTATAGGAAAGATTTTTCATAAGAATTGAGAATTTGTAATGCATTATTTTTCTTTTCTTTGTAAGAATACCACTACCAGTATTCGGGTCCTTATAGGGATTTTATCGGGGCATTTTCTGATTATTTTCCGAGGTTTATCGATGCTTGTAAGGGGTATACATTGTTGAGCTGTATTCGATGGGTTATTGGCTAATATTCACTCAGATTAACTGCGTTTTGAGATACAGGATACAAATCTAATCGTTTGAGTTGCAAATGGAATTTTTTATTTAGTAGAATAAACAGAAGTTAAAGTTAAAATTTCCAACGAAAATTCTAATAAAAGATTAAAAATTAAAAAATTGAAAAATAAGATGGCGTCTTCGTCTTTAGTTTGCGGTATCGTGATTTTAATCATCCTTCAATTGTGTGTCAGTATTCCGTCGGTATATTATGGTTTTACCTGAAAGTTAGAAATAAAATAAATATTAATAGATAAATTTTGGAAATAAGATTGAAGTTGTTAAATTTAAGCCAAGAAGAGACTCTTCCTAACATAGCTCATGGCCTGACGGACATGTGACTGACACAACTGACAACTTGGCTTGTTAAAATAAAACTTTTAAACATCAATTTTCTCAAATCTTTTGTGTTCTAATTGCTCGTAATTTAATCAAACTAAACCGCCAATACACAAAACAATTTAGCTAACTAATTTGCTACAATTATCAATGGAGCAGAGCAATTTACCCAAATTATTCGAAAAAAATAAATGTATTTTAAACGTATCTAAGAATTTTGAACCTTAAAAAAATCGTCACAAATTTTTACAATTTTGGTTAAGTTTCTTCTGCATTGAAGAATAAAATCAAACATCAAAAACGATATTTTCTTTGTGATAAAACAAGATTTCTGTCCTTATTATTGTGAACTAACTCAACTTACAAATCCATGGAAATACTGTGCTAGTCTCGTTTTTACAAGTAAGACATAAAATTAGACCCTAGCTTTTCATTTTTTTTGTCAGACTTATGATTAGAATCAGAAAGAAAGTTGCGCCATTATTGTGAAATACTATGATATGTGATAATAATAACATCAAAAACTTTTGTTCATAATTTGCGGAAAAATTCATCCTATTTCAGGATCATGCGCTACTTTTGCAACTAAAAGCTAACATATTATGTTATGTTAAAATGGCTGCTACGCGCTCGCTTTTCCAAGTTTTTTTCGAATATCTAAAGTATTTGTTGTTAGACAAATATTCACTTTTTGTCCGATAAAAAACCTATTGAAACGAAAGTTTATCTGCTTCAGAGAAAAAAAGTTTCTTTACTAATCGTGAGGGCGGCTGGGGGCTGGGTCACTAAAATTTCAAAATTTTAAATGATTTCCCGAGCCGCCCTGCTTATGTGCACAAAAAGCTGTATTTGATTTTTTTTAAACTCGTGCACTGGTCGTGCTCTCAAAAAGACAGAACTCCTGAAAAGTACTTATTTATTTTCTGACAGAATTTAATTTTGAAACCTACCACAATGAACTGTAATTTTTAACTCATGAAAAATAGCATATTCAATGACATATAATATTATATATTCTTTTCAGATCCATTTCCTGACACCCCTGTCTCAGTGACCCTGTTAAAATTATTTAGCCAGTGAAGATAAAATGAGCTATGCCAATGGGAGTCGAAAACCGCTTGTTTTTAAATGAGTGGGGATTTCAAATTCTAATGTTTACAGCTCAAAAATCCAGTGAGGATGGCCTCAGTGTCTCAATGTTTTTTCCCAGCGGCAATGAGAGCTCTTGTAGCTTTTCATGGGGATGAAATTTCAGGGATTTTTATCACCGGGACCATTTTTTGGCGGCTTTTTCCAGTGAGGAGGGGTCCCACCGAGTCTGTTTCTAGGGGCTGTTTCCTCTAGCTTGTGAACAGCTGCGAGAGAGTTAATCAAGGAGGAGATTTAACAAAACATGATAAACAAAGATTTAAAATTGATGGCGAAATACTGTACTGTCATCAGCGTCCTTATTTTGACGATGATGATCTTCATTTAAGGGTGCGATTTCGCGATTAGCCGCATTCTTTTGGGTAAAAAGGTTTAGATTACAAAACGCTGGGTTTTTACTTAGC